>NC_134569.1:162609899-162939482 GCF_050947875.1 Dermacentor variabilis | reverse complement strand
TTAATAAAACAACAAAAAATCGTGAAAAAACGAAATTCATTGTTCAACATATTTAATATCAATGTACTTATAACCATTAATATAGCTTCGCGGGTCGTGCATTTTGAAAGAGTAGAATCTCTGAATTGTTCTTTATAGAAGAGGAGCCCCCCCCCCCCCAACCCCCCCACCTCGCACGATACCCTAAAAGGGGTGTTTCGGGAATTCTCAAATTATTTGAACAAAGCAAAGAGTGGGCGTTGCACAGAGCTAACACGGATTACCCCCGGCTATGTATTGCCATTAATAGATTTTAGCTTGTTTAACCGCCTTACTTTTTATAACATAGCGCTGCGGTAAAATGCGCACTACAGTTGGCAGCTTTACATTTTTTTTCTGGAAAAGTTCCTTCTAGCATAGACAGACCAAGGTAACACTCGAAGGTAACACTACAATATACTAACTTGTCTGTCATACCCTGTCATGTGTACGGGTAAACCACAAGAAGAAGGTAATGGCGCTTTGAAGGAAGCACGCGAGTCTAGGCAATATATTTTGCAAGTTGTGTCCGCAAGTTACAGTGAGATGTATAAGTGAGCTGCATCTCCCTTACCCTTATTGCACAGATAGCATTGCTTCTGAACAATGTTACTGAAGAAAAGGAACACCAGGCAGCTGCATTGGACTTGTGTCTTTGGGGTTATGGGAGGCGGCACGAAGAGGTAGGCGCCATGGCCACGGTTTATTTAGGGTGGCGTGCCATGGTGCCGCGGGATCTCGGGAGTGGCCGACACCGTGGCCGCCCAGGTCGAGCGCGTAAGTGTGTTCTATTCTCGCGCTGCCTGCACGTGACCCCTCTTCTTCTTCGCCTGCTTCGGACTCGACAGTCGCAGCGCTACGGGGCCCCCCTAATATTGCGAATTGCGATTGAAATAAAGTCCAATGGTTAAGTCCAGGTAGAGCGTGCGGAGGGGGTCGTCGTTGTTTCTTAGTGTCGGGTTAACGCATTCCGAGACATATGTACCAGGCCGCGTAGATTGTGAGCGAGGCGCCGAAGGTTGTGAGCGAGTGACGCCGAAGTACGAAATCATGAACTGTCGCAGGTTCGCGTAGATGTTGCGGCCTGCGGGAAGTCGGAGCTCCGAAATAAGAACGTATGACCGCTCGCGACTTGCACGGAGATGGCACAAGTGTTTGTCGCTCACGTTATTGACGTGGACATGCATTTCGAGCTGAATAAACCAGGTGTATGGAGCTGCTGCTGCAAAAACTTGAGTAGGCTATGCATCCGCGGAAGGTGCGGGCGGTGAATTTAAAAAATGATGCCAGCCTAAGCGAAAAATTTGCTTCCTTAAAGCACTACGTTTCAGTTGCTTTTTTTGTAATTTCAGCATAACTCCTCAGTTTCGGTGCAGCGGTTGCTGAGAAGAAAGGATTGCCGATTTCACATGTAGGAGCTTCCGAGCTAAACCTTCCTCCTAAGTTGGATTTACAATAATATGTTTGTTGAAAGGGTATGTTTGTACAATGGCTTAGAAGGAAGAAGAGCGAAGAAAGGAAAAGCTAGGGATGTTAATCTGAAGGACGTATGGTTGGCCAAAAAACGCTAAATCCTGATTGTCGGGATTCTATAATGGTTAAAACAAATAATTTAGTAGATGCTACTGCCATGCGCACCAGAAAGCCCTACGTTACAAGGTGCCTTACAGATGTCCTGTTTTTCTCTTATTATTCTTAATATACAGCTGAAGTATTACCAAGAATAACTTGACAACCTAAAAAAACGCACAGCCTTTCGGCGACCGTACGGAATCCAGCGAAATTCCCAGTGAAGCTGATTCTGCCGAGCAGTTGCAGTAAAAATTTCAATTGCCTGTAATATTAACACAGCTTAAAACTTTGCGCGCATATGGTTTTGCAAAGTATGCACGTTTGAACCCCACTTGCCCCACAATGAAAGTTAGTGTCACGTCTCGTTCTCAAAGGCGTCTGAAAATATCAGTATAGCCCATGCATAAAATCGTAAATAACCGACACTAATCAAACTTTCCACGCACATCTGACACAACTTGTGACATTTCTAAGCCAGTTACACTTAAAACACAGCCATGATGGCGAACACGGTCAGCTATCATCAAAATCTTATCTGCAGTTCACGCGTATCGGCTTTTCAAGACCAATCATCAAAAGTTCCAGCATACTCGTTGGTGCCTGCGAGCTTTCGAAAAACTACTACACACTTCGTCTTACGCATGTCATCCCATTATGCAAGGTTCGAGGTAGCATACACAACCGGTGAATCAACCATAACATTCGACTAAAATCAAAATCACCCACGCGCGTCTTGAGCAGAGCGATAGCGTTTAACATTTGTTAGCTGGTGAAGAGTAGTCCCTCCATGAACATAAACAAGTACACATGTCAATACTATTATATTCCTCTCTGACCTTGACGCTTTAACTAATTTGTGTAACGAATGGCTCATGGAAATAAACGATAACCAATATAAATGCGCATCTCACGGATTACTTGAACTTTGTTCTTTATTCACACATGAAGCACAGCGTCATTAGGGCATTATTGGGTGCAGCAAACATCAACATCGTTGCGGTACACCACATCCGCAGATAGCGAATTCCAAGCAACAAAGGATGTTAAAAAAAGAGCGTACAAACTTATCACACATGGAAACGTAGGGCCTAAGTGGATGTACTTTACGCGAGGAGACATAATGCGAGGCCTTCTGATGTGCAGACTACAGTATGATAATGGAAGGTTGAATAAAAATAACTAAGGCGTAATCTATTTTGTCGTTCAAACAAAGGGATCACACCAAGTTGTTTTTTCACTGTTTTTACACTTACAAAGCAGCCGTATTTCCCCAGGACATACCTTGCCGCGATGGATTGCCTTCTTCTAATGCATTAATGTGCACAACACAAAATGGATCCCATACAGGGCAAGCATACTCCAAAACTGATAAAATACATATCTTATGCGCTGCTTCACTGAAGCAGGAATTCTGGATATATTCTTTGATACTTCACGGCAATGCACACTGACATCCACGAAATGACTACCGCACCAGTAGAGCTGGTTAGAGTCGAAGGGCTATCTGTAGAAATTTGAACTCGATTAGAGTCTGAATCATGCCGAAGTTCCAAGATCAGCCCCGTTACAACACCGACAGGATAGGAACTTTCCGCCCTCCATACTGCAGTGCTATATGTGGAGCAACAGTCATCAAATCACTTGGCTATATTCTGTGACTCAAAGGCAGCCCTGCAAACGCTCCTATGAGCTACGCGCCGCAGCCTACTTGAACAATTGGTCGCAGAGATATGATTGTGCCACCGTGAACGGCTGGAGAGAAGGCACAACATTGTATTTGAGTCGCTACTCTGTCACTACAGTATTACTGGCAATTAAAGTGCCGACAAACCTGCCTATAAGGCATTTGGTGAAAGCGAATACATCCAAATAGCATTGTCGAAAAAGGATTCAGCACAAGGTCTCAGCGCCTCAGCGGTCTCGCACATGTTACTCTAAGGAAATGGAACACACCCGATTTCACCAAACGGCCACTATATACCCGCATAAGACATTACAACATTTACTTGGTTATAACCAACGGGAACAAGCGCTACTGTGCCGCTTGCGGGTAGTAGCTTCTTTCACAAACGCCAACGCATTCCAAATTGGAATGGCGGACAGTCCCAATTGCAGCACATGGGGTGTCAAAGAGACGATCAAACACCTCTTGTGTGATTGTCCCACATACGAAGATGAGAGGAGTGCCCTACGGACAGAGTTGGGCCACTTAGACAAAGGTCCTTTCACAAAGATGTTGGCCCCATGGCCTCGTGCGTCTGCTATGTGCAAGGCCACAAAGGCACTGGTGTGTTTCTTGAATGCAACATTCTGTTTGATCGCCTGTTACTGGCTCGGTGATGGAAGCTTACGTGCGTAATAGTGGAAACTGTGGACTACTTTCTTCCTTCTCCTCTTTCATTAAACTTTCCCTCTTCCCCAGCGCAGTGTAGACTATAGGGCTCCGCCTGGTTAACCTTTTGGACTTTCCCTTATGACCTCCCTCCGTCACGCACGGCAATACACAAGCATAACTGAGTGGGCAATATATATATATATATACTGACGCGAAGTAAGCTGCCCACTACAGGCACCGATCGCCGGAGAGACGACAAAGGGCGCAGTTGTGCCGCGGCGTTTTTGGGAGTCGGCCCTCATTCAAAGAAGGCTGTTCTGTTTTGGCGAGCCCATCTTAGTTATCTTCGTGCCATTTTACTGGTGGAAGAGCTGTGTAAATGCTGCCATTGCGGGAGACGCAGTGTACCTCTGACACGTCTCCTGCGAGTAGTCCGGGAGAGATTACCTCTGTGAAGGTATGTCCTAGCCGCCGTCTGCAAGGGCTACAACCTGATCCCGGTCTTTTGCCCGAGCGTATCCGGCCGATCAACCCGAGCCCACCGCCTTCTGCTGCGGCTGTTGTGCCGGCCCAGTTAATCATTAACCAGCCGCAGGTGCCAATCGTATTCCATGGAGATGCCACTGAAGACGTGGAAGATTGGCTAGACCATGTCGAGCGGGTCGTCTAATGCAACGGATGGAACCAAGACCGTAAGCTGCGCAACGTGTACTTAGCACTCCGAGACTCTGCGAGCACGTAGTTTCAAAACCATGAAATGGCATTGTCTTCGTGGGAAGAATTTCGACGACAGCTGAGCGCCATATACTCCAACACGGACAGGAAAGAGAGAGCGGAGTTGGCAATACAGGCAAGCTTTTGGTATCTGTGCTGCCTCCAGCACACCTAGTTTTTTTCTTACGCCTGCTGGATAATTGTACAAAGCGTCCATCACCCCCTTTAGGTCTGTTGTTATGCTGCATAGCGACTGTTCCTGCACCTGCCTCCACTGATGTGTGGCTTCCCTGTATTTTTGCATCTCCCCTTTGATTATATCTAGATCCGACGACATTACAGCAGACGTCAATTGTGACGAGCTGTCACCGACCTAGATGTCGCAATCGTCGTTAGCGTCGGCAGTTGTTTCTGCGCTCTTAGGCCGTTTGCCCCCAGACATTTGCGTGGTGGGTTTGCAGGACAGAATCTGTTTTCCCTTGCCAAAAGCGCTCATGGCGGCCGTTTCTTACGTACCTCTTTCTGCAATTTACTATTAGCTGCTATTAGCTCCTTGTTTTCATTACTTACTCTTTCCAGCATCGTTGTCATCTTGCTGTCCTCAAAGCTATTGTCCTTATTTTGCCCCTTGCCGGTTTTTATCACCGGAGACCACCACGGCGCAGCGTATCTGTGATCCGGTGGCGCTCTTCTTTTTGGCAGGCGGTATCTTCCTCTCAGCGAGTCCTGCACTTTTGGTTCTAGATCTTGATCTCGTACGCTACATGGTTCTGGGCCTGGAGCTGCCCCTTTGGTTCCTGGATGGTGTTCTGTTCCTGTAAATGGCGCCAGTGCTCTAGTACTGGCTCTCAAACTGTTGTACTAATTTCCGTTGGAGGCGTCGTCCCACCAAATATGGCGTCTTTAATCTTGATTTGCAGTCTTTCCCGCCGGTCAAATGGACTTTTCCGCAGAGGAAACACACCCTTTTACACTTGCGGTCCTGTCGGGGTTTGACTGTCCCGCAACCACGACATATCGGGGCAGACGTCGGCCCGGTGCCCAAGTCTGCTGCATTCGTTGCAAATGTCCATAGGTTCCTGGCGTAGATAACAATGTTGAAACGTACCGCCGAAGCTGACCAGTCGGCGGACCTTGAGTACCAATAAGAGAAGTATCATGTTCTTCCTGCCCTCCATGCGTTTGGCGGCTACCGTTTGGCGGCTCCTGTCGTTGACAACCAGATCATTTCGGTCTTTTTGCATATATTCGAGTGCAATGTCCTTGATCACCCCCATGGAGGTGCTCGGAGGAGCTGCCTGGTATACGCGTATTTCGCAGAGCTTCGGTCCTACTTGTAGGTCCTTCAAGGCTGCTACCTCTTTAGCTTTCTCCTCCCTTTGGGGGCAGTATATTTTAATCTTCTGTTGTGGGTTCAGAGCGACCGCTCTTAGATCTTGTGTTCCAGTCTATATTTGCTGCGATACACACGTTTCTCTTGAGCTTGCGGCTACCGTGCTCGTTGAGGTTTAGCCCTACCACGTAGTCTTACAATTACCTTAAATTTATTCTTCGGCAGGTAGAGTGCGCTGCTTTCCTTCGTTAAATGCTTGATTCTGGCCGCAAACTTGGATTTAGTAATTTAATGTTTCTCAACTGCGAAATCCAGCGTTTCTGGCACGGCGGAGTCCTTCTGGCTTGGCCTCTTTTGGGAGCTAAGGTATTGTCTGCCACACGTTTTCCGCGGCCACTACGATGGGGTGAATGTTTCCCCCATACAGCACCTCCATTGTCAGAAAAGGAAAGTGCGCTGGCGTTCACTGCACTGAAAAACAATCGGATTTCTAGTAGATGACGGTCTAGAGGCTCCCCCTGCCGCCGCAAGTGTGCGGCCGCCGGCGCAGCTGCCGTAGTGCGGGCGAGGCTTATCGGCGTCCTCACTTGGCAGTGTCCGAAAAGAGTGATCCCGAGCCAAAAAAAAAAGAGCTCACCAGGATAAATTTGGTATGGATGGGTAGCTGATCACTTGATATCTCTGATCATGCAAAAATTACTACTGTATTGCAAAGTTTTGCGGTCGCAACTATTCTTGGAAATTGGAGCCGACGTTCATAGCGTGCGCACTCTATCACGCCTGCAGCGTGTCTGTCCTTGTGGAAAAGTCCCACCTTTAAATCCACATTAGTTTACACCGGCATAGACAAAACATAAACACCTTATAAGCAATAGTTAAATAAGACAGAATATACAACAGAGTGTAAATGATTACTTATATCACGCCTTTTCCCTTACGCGTCTGGGGAAAAGCGAAACCGTCGCACGTGGTAGCTGTGTCGATTCGGCGTCTGTTCCGAGCAACCAATAGCAATGTTAAACGCTACCGGACTGCTTGGCGCGGCAACACGTGCGCAGCAGCTACGCGCCCATAGCTTTCTCCCAATAGCCACAGGAAGTTATCGGCGAGTATAGAGGTCACAGATTTGGCCACTCGAATAATAAAAGGTTCTCACCATGATTTATGTGGGGTAACTTTATTACGATAGGGTGGGCCGACTATCGCGGCTAAATCTCGCGCACACCTAGAGGGAAGCGGGAACGAAGCGCGCCGCCTTCCAACGTGCGCAACGCCCCGAGGGAAGGGTAGGGACAGTGAGGGGTACCCCTGTGCGTCCGGGCCGCAACGCTCCGTGGGGGACGCTGGGGAGGAGAGTAGGCGCGTTTTACTCCGGGCGGCCCCAGTGGTCGCGCGCGCCGGCCGGTTCTCTGCATCTTGAAGGCCATCTGAATCGCCGACAGTCAGCCGTGTTGCTGTGTTTTCTCGGCTTAGTTCGTTTTGGATGCGAGACGCAGCACGAAGATGAATTCGCTTAATGGTGCTGCCGCGCTTCTTCACTCCAGCGTTTTGACAGCCAGATTCCCCTGTTATCGAGTGCGATGTGTTCCCGTTTGCTTGAGCGCACCTGGCACCATGCTTGTTAGTTTTGTTAGTATGCTTGTGTTTACCACTTTGTACGTCCGATAAAATTAGTATCATTACTTCGTATTACTGTCCATTAGTTTTCTCTCACAATCGATGTTTCGCGTTTCGGGCTTTTCGCGTTTTTTTATTTGGTGTAGTTAAAGATAGCCGGCATACTGATGGTATAGTACGCTTCCTATAAAGCAAGTGTGAAAGCTTGGACAGGCTTTCTTGACGCAATTCAATTTCATGAACTTAAACGCATGTCCCCAAACGTGCACTTCTGCCTTTACAATGGACTCTCCTAAATTATACAAGAAGCACCTCAGCGCTACGCTATATTGTCAATTAGTAGTAACGGTGCATAATATAGCGGCAAACTGTGAATGACGAAACTAACATTTATTGGGCAAACTTCTTCCCACAAAAGCAAGTTACACTCAAAGCACAATGATAGTGGCGAACGTGATCGGCGATCGTCAAAATCTGCCGGTCAAGTGCATCGGCTTTAAACATGAGCCGCCGAAGGTTCCAGAGCAATCGCTTTTGCCCGCGTCTCTTCCAGAAATTTATACAAAATTCGCGCTGCACTCGCAATCAGATTACACAAGCTTCTCTGACAACAGACAGCAGAAAGAATCATCGATAACATTCGCACCCAGCGCTGAGCTATTACATCTGTTAGACGCTCAAAAGCGGTCATACGAAAAAGATGAACAAGTACACGTGTCAGTGCCCCCTCTCAAAAAACATCGTCCCGATGTTACAAACACAAGAGCAAAAAAAAAAACAAAAGGACACTTATCAAATACTAACAAAACAATAGAGAAACAAATACCAAAGTAATACAGTCCAAAAGAAAGTCCCGAAGTTTGCTAGCGCTAGTAGAACGGCTTAAGTCGCCCAACATGGACGATTTCAGGTCGTGAGTGGCGCCGCTGTGACAGCGAAATGCCGTCTGGCACGACCTTATATTCCAGTGCGCCAATGCGTCGCATGATCTTGTAGGGCCCGGAAAAGCGACACAAAAGCTTCTCGATAATTTATGGTCGGCGTATTGGGGTAGCCGGGCTGGTACTCGACGTAGCGTTGTCGAAGGTTGTAGTGTCGCCTGTCGGTCCTCTGCTGGTTCTTGATCCGCAGGCGGGCGAGCCATCGGGGTCCTTCGGCGTGCTGCAGACAGGGGGCGAGATCAAGATTCTTTTTGCCTCTGACATGCGGCAGCATGGCGCCGAGAGTAGTCGGGTTCCTGCCGTAAACCCGCTTAAACGGTGGATCTCTGTTGTTTTTTGCGCCGCCGTGTTGTAAGCGAAGGTAAGGTAAGGCATGATGACATCCCAGGTGTTCTGTTCTCCGTCGAAGTACATTGCTAGCATGTCGGCGAGGGTCTCATTCAGGCGCTGCGTAACACCATTCCTCTGTGGGTGGTAGGCAGCTGTCCTCCTGTGCCTTGTCTGACTTTATTGCAGAATGGCTTGGTTGAGCTCCGCTGTAAAGGCCGTTCCTTTCTCAGGGATGAGGACATCTGGAGCGCCACTTCGCAGCAGGATTTTCTCGACGAAGAATTTCCCCACTTCAGTTGCGCTACTTTTCTGCAGAGCTTTCGTTTCACCGAAGCGGGTGAGGTAGTCCGTCACCACGACAATCCACTTGTTTCCGGATGTTGACGTCGGAAAGCGTTCCAACAAGTCCATCCCGATCTGCTGAAATGGTCGGCAAGGAGGCTTGATCGGCTGTAGCAATCCTGCTGGCCTTGTCGGTGATGTCTTGCGTCGCTGACACTCTCCGCATGTGTTGACGTAACGGATGACGTCAGTGGTCAGGCGCGGTCAGTAATACTTTTCCTGTATCCTCGATAGCGTGCGGGAGAATGCGAGGTTCGCCGCATTTGGATCGTCATGTAGAGCGTGCAGTATTTCTGGACGCACCGCTGAGGAATCAATGAGAAGGTAGTTGGCGTGGACTAGTCAGAAGTTCTTGTTTACGAATATTTTGTTGTCAAGCGAGAACGAAGACAATGCTCGCTTGAGTGCCCTAAGGACAACATCGGTGTTTCCTTCCAAATACTCGACCAGACTATTTCGCTGTATGGTCTGTTCTTTGCTGTTCAGCGAAGTCTTCCCCACTTATTATTCCAAGGAAGGCGTTGTCATCCTCGTCATCTTGCGGTGATGGTTCACTAGAGGCGCGTGATAGACAATCGGCATCAGAGTGCTTTTGTCTGGATTTGTAGATTACAGTGATGTCATATTCTTGCAGTCTGAGGCTTCACCGCGCCAGCCGTCCCGAAGGGTCCTTTAAATTTGCTAGTCAACACAATGCGTGATGGTCGTTGACAACTTTGAATGACCTGCCATATAGGAAATGGCGGAATTTTGTTATAGCCCGAATGATGGTGAGGCATTCCTTTGTGGTCGTAGAATAATTGCCTTTCACTTTTGACAGCGCCCAGCAAGCGTAAGCTATCACCCGCTCATATCCGTCTTTCCTCTGGACATGGACGGCACCGAGGCCTAGGCTAATGGCGTCAGTGTGGATTTCGGGTTCCGCGTCCTCGTCGAAGCGCGCAAGTACCGACGGCGATTGCATGCGTGGTTTCAGTTCTTGAAATGCGCCGGTCTGCGGCGTTTCCTTCTTGAACTCGACATCACATTTAGTTACTTGCGTCAACCTCTCAGCGATGCGTTAAAAGTCCTTGACAAAGCACGTGTAGCAGGTACACATGCCGAGGAATCTACGCACTGCCTTCTTGTTGATTGGCTGCGAGAACTTTGAGATGGTAGCGATCTTCCGCAGGTCGGGGCGGACTCCGGATTTGCTGATCACGTGGTCTAGGAACAGAAGCTCATCGTAAGCGAAGCGGCACTTCTCCGACTTCAGAGTGAGCCCAGATGACTTGATGGCCTCTAGTACTCTCGCGAGAGTTACTGCGATCGATAGCCAGCACCTTCACCAGATGTCACGTAGTAGTGACAGTGAATAATACAGCGGCAAATCTGTGAATGATGAAAATAACTTTTAATGGGCGAACTTGTGCCCACAAAAGCACGTTACGCGCAAAGCACAGCGATAGTGGCGAACACGGTCGGTGATCGTCGAAATCTGATCTGCCGGTCGAGCGCATCGGCTTTTATCACTCTTAGCGCGGTAACGTTTAATAAAGGGGCATATTTGTGCACCTCCAAGCTAGAAATAACATTGTAACGTTTACTCAAGTAATGTTTATTACAGGGGCATATTCTCACACTTTCGTGCACCTATCAATTAAAACATATATACTAACCTTTATTATACGTACACGTACTTTTTGTATTTTATCTTTTCGTATAAGCATACAGTCTTGCAACCCTACATCCGCGCGTCATTCTTTGCATGCCCATGAATATAGGACAACTGACTATTAGGCTATCCGTCATACCTCACCGCACAGCACTAGCTTCACTCACTGAGCAGCACTTACTAAAAATTCTACTTCAGAAGGTCGACGGAGTTTCAAGAACTTTCAGTTAGCAGCATGCCCGAAGGAGCCATGTACAACATTCGTATACATGCGCAGAAGGATTCGCTTGTGAAGACGTGCAAGACTCCATGCCTATAGGAAACATCGCAAAAAAAGTTGATAAACATAGCCGGCAGGGCTACGTCCAAGATTCCTGCACATGACTGTATAAAATTAATAAATGTGCAGGTATTAAGACAAAATGGCATTTTATTGCTGTGAAAGCTTCATAGCCGTGACAGAAAGCAGAATTTGCGCGATAGGCAATACAATTATTTAGTGAAAAAATTTTACTAATTAGCTTTTCTTATTTCTTTAAAGGACATGCCATAGCATACTGAAGGCAACTAATATTGAAAACATACCAATTTGTCATAAATTGTGCCTGGCGCGACTTTACAGAAATTGGAATTCTGCATCTGCAATGCAGTGAGTTGCTGATTTAGTTATTTTTTGTGTACGCACTGAAGAAACATTCTGTGTACTTGAGAGTATTCTGCGGAAGAATGCTTCCGGCCACCGGATATGCACTGCTGATTGAACAGCTCTGCCGTTAACCACAATTGGTTCTTTACACAATAATCAGTCAAGTATTGGCAATGGTCATACCAACGATTACTGCGGAAATTCTGTCGCGATTGCTATAAACTTGTTCAGCAGAAATCAAAATGTGAATTCAAATTATTCAGTTTTTGTATTCAAAGACCGTCCGGATCACAGCGTATAAATCGTCTTTGCCCCCTTCCTATTTTTTGAGCGCCGGTCACTTACACAATGCAGCTTGTAGCAATTAGTATAGAATGCACGGTGCATGATAAAAGTTGTACCTTTTTAAATAAGCTGGTACATATAATTGGTAATTTTAGGACCAAAGGTGCAAAGCACAGAATAATTGGTGAAACACGTGTGCTGCTTTAGCAAAGGTGAATGCACTGTGTAAAGGTTGGACTCGCAACATATTTCTTTGCTGTGGTCCATGTTGAAAGAAAGCTTTCTGCAAACAGTATGATGCCGTCATCACATTATAGTGAAATTTCTAATAATAATAGTTTGCACAAGTGGCAAGCACATCTGGAAAGGGGGCGCATTTCAGGATTACTACGCATTTCTGCCTGCAACATTGTCTGTATCAAAACGAAATTTATGGAGGTATGAGGCAGCACAACCCACATTATGAAAATGATCTGTGTAGCAGCTGTGACAAGAGAAGCTGACACAAAACATTTAATTAAAATGTCGTTATTACTTTATTTGCAGATACAAAACAAGGTGATTTATCATTTTCCCTTCACAACCAAAAATACATCTTCCCTTGCTCTCCTTTTTTTCTTCACATCCATGAAGCAATAATGAAAAAAAATAGCTTCGAGTACAGCGCTGCGTGGGAGCACATATCTATTTTTGCAGAACAGGAATGATGCAAACAGACGTAATTATTGAAGGTTCGCGTACAGTATGTCTAAATACAAATAGATATAAATTTTAGACTACAATATGGAAGACGATCTCAGCCCTATTGAGAGCACAATCATGTCCATTTGCGGCCATTATGTCAGTTGCTAATTATCCGATCTCCTTAGAGATCAGATAATTCGGTTAGAGATCGGACAGAATATTAATCCTACAATCTTATAGTTACTTGTTTAATTTGCACTGCAAACAGCAATCAACATGTAATTAAAGAGACATAAATAAATCACGAACAGATAAAATATAACGACAGAACATATAACTAAACGCGCAATATTTCAGTATGCTCTATCAAGGAAATTTCGGTAGCAATAAAAACTCAAGATTAGTTATTTAAAGGTTACTATCAATTCAAACTAGATATTGCAACTTGATTCCCAAGTCAGCTCGTACTCCATTACAGTACAAAAACAGCACCACAAGAATGTGACAGTTTAACAGTAAAAACGCTAATTACGTGATACAAACTGAAGTGTAGCAATTAATATTCTTAATTAAGGATATTTTACAATTCATTTCTAAACGTGTGACCACATCAGCACAAAACACCAGTTTCGTGCATGAGGTCTAATGCTTTGCGTACTCACAAAAGTGCAACACATACTCGAGCTCTAAGAATAACCAGCACAGTGACTGATACAGACAAAAAAAATGTGTTTATGAAGCGAGGAAGTAGTTCGCTTCAATAAACCTGATTAGTGTAAGCCGGAGCATGAACTGATGGTGAAACACACGAGACACACGAACCAGCAACTAAATAATTGAACAAGAAGCATTGCTTCCCTAGGCCACATTTATTTCTTTTTTTTAAATTATGGGGCTTTACGTGCCAAAACCACTTTCTGATTATGAGGCACGCCGTAGTGGAGGACTCCGGAAATTTAGACCACCTGGGGTTCTTTAACGTGCACCTAAATCTAAGTACACGGGTGTTTTCGCATTTCGCCCCCATCGAAATGCGGCCGCCGTGGCCGGGATTCGATCCCGCGACCTACATTTATTTCTGTCTTCAGCATTAGTTACAGCAGTCACAACAAAAGCTATACTGACCACTCTCACGTAATCGAAGAACTTTTACCACTGCCCATCGGCAATGCGGCTCCTTGCAGTGGCCACGCAGCGCGACAAACATGTCGTTGCTCTATGGCGGCATGGCTTCTTTTAAGCGGCTCGCGCAACTTTAGGAGTCTTTTCGTAACTGTACCACGCACCACGAGTCACTCAGACACACAACACACTTGGTAAGCGCACGTCACCATATCGCAGAGCATTGAAACGTGGTTAAAGCGATGAACCAAAGCGCAACACAATCGTTCCAAAAAGACCGCATCGGCGATACTCTTCCCAGCATCCTTCTTGAGAGATGCACAAAGCAGAGGAGATATGACTGCTCTCATGTTAGGCTGACGCTTACGCGCTTTTGATTACAGCATCCATCTATAAAGCGCAATTGAAATAATAATCAAGCTACAGTTTCGTCAAAGTGTCACATAACCATATATGAATATTCTAATAATCTATAGTTTAAAAATGTTACTGAACGTTTGTATTTGGATATATTTTGTTCGCTCATGTGGCCGGTCACCATTGTGGCCTCATACCTTGGGCGCCCGTTCATCTCTCTACGAGGACTCACTGGAGTGGCTGTCGCCCGCGGTCATGTGAATGTAGCGGCGTATTTCGTACGTGTTTTGCAAGTAAACTCTGAAAGCGTAACTGACGCAGAAAGAGAACGGCTGTAAGGTCGACCTGAGCGCACTCAGCCTTTCGTGATATTGTGATCAATGGTTTTGCTCCGCGACCACGTTCAGTGTGGCGAGTTCACTTTCAATGTTTATTCACGTTGTTGGTTCAAAGGCAAGCAGCTTAAATGTTTATTGTCGATATAGCAGTAAACCTGTGCTGTCTAAAGTTTGCTTGGTCGCAGAAGCAATGCACGAAGCAATGATGGTGCAGTATTAGAGTGTCGCTGGTATCAAGACAATGCACTGCCACCGAGGGAAGAAAGAAAAAGGTGAACGACAAGAGGGACAAGGTGATTGTGTCATGGCGTAATCTGAGACCGCGATCTTTACGCCCCAGGCGCTTCTTCTTTCGCGTGGGCTCCTCTTTCAGAAAGAGATCGTTCTTTAAGTGCAGTGTCATTTGTTGTTGTATCATAAATTTAAATATGTGTTTAAATATGTTGTATATACAATTTGTGTTAGAGAGCACGTGTAAGGAAAGAAATGTACACATAGACAAACGCACACCCCACACACACAATACGCACGCACATGCGCTCGCACACACACACACGCACACACACACACACTCCACCCGCACGCGCACGCACACGCTTACCTCTCACACACACACAGGCAAACACACATACACACACTCTCTCTCTCTCTCCAATCGCATGCACACGCACACGCATACACTCACCCTCACACTCACACACTAGCTCTGTCTTTGGCGTGTACACTATACACACAATACGCACGCACAGACATCCACGTGCACACAAACATGCTCACACTTTTCGCACGCATGTATGCTGAAATACAAACTGCACAGGTTCGCAAACGTACACATTCACACGCGCCAACCCATGCACTGCAAGCACGTAAGCACATGCACACATGAACTAACGCGCGCGTACTCGCGCACACACACGCAAATGCACGCATGCACACCAGCCGCGAATGCTCCCACATGCATACACGCACTCGCGCGCATGGAAATGCAGAGATGGAGCACACGCACGCGGATACATGCACGTTCTCACACGCGCATACAGCCATACACACGCCCGTTCAAAACGTGCAGACACATAACGACCCGGTCCCGGTTGCCTCTGAAAAACATTCGCGTGCAAGCACACTGCAAAACAATTGCTCTAACATTACCGTTCCAACGCCAGCTGTAATAAATCGCGTCACGGTTTAGCCTTGGCACATCTTCAAGTCAATATGCCCTCTGATAAGAGGTTGCAAAATGATTTGCTTCTGTCGTGTGACTTCGCCGCTCATCTTTGACCAAAACACTACTTTAACGCACGAGCAATGTTCTAAGTGCCATAAATGCATTTGTTGTTAGAAGGCACTACCCTCCCTTAGCAGGCACGTTGTGGGTGCAAGCCCAAAATTCAAGGCGACACCTACAACAACGCCACGTACTATTCGCCACATACTCAATGACCCAAGTATGTCGAATGGTTGGTCTCTAACACTGTTCCCTTAGCACAACAGTCCGACGCGCTATCCATTCGACCATGGTCTACTCAGTGATCATAGTAGGCGGGAAAACGGAATGATATAAACAAATACCGATATTGTAGATATATAGATAGCTAGCCTCCGAAGTATGCGTAAACTACGAATGCTAGCACAATATTAGCGCGAAATCCAAAGATTAATAAGGTTAAACGGTAGCAGCCCGGTGCCATTCAGAAAATGACGACAACAAGCTTTCTTTGATGGTGAACTGTCGCTACTTATAGCCGCATGCACTACATAGAGAGCGTAGCCGTTTTTATGCTACTAAAAGAGCAAATGCTTGTGCGAAATGCTTCACGTTCCCAAAAAAAAGAAACACTATGGCAACTTGTTGCGAGATATCCACGCCACGAAGCCCTGCAGTTGTAATGAAATGCACTTTAGGTACCAGTTGATTTCATATGTACACATGAAGTAGGTTGTACAGGCAAGCCCATGCTTAGAGAAGGCAAAAAAGTAAGAAAATAATTTAGGAATTTAAAAACACGGTAGAAGGAAATGCACTCTAATGTATGCAAGGTGTTGTGCTCCCTTCTTGCATTTGGGGGTTACTTTGATTCATTAAAAAGGAAAACTTCGGAACTTCACTCCCAATGTGAAGCAGATATCATTCGACTATATCACGCGATATCATGTGGTATCAGTCGTAGATATCATGCGATATAAACTCCTCTCAGGAAGTACGGCCTTGTACCGCCACGTTTCTTGAAATATTTTTTAGATATCGCTTCGGTAAAATTAGGCAAATACCGAATCCATTGAGCGTATCGCTTTCGAGCACTAGTACGTTTCCAAGCGCATATGCATGCGAAACGACACTATTTTGCATTCAAGTACACGTGTCCAATTTCATACTAGCTGATGTCAATAGAATAGAGATAAAGTCTGCACAAGTGCGTGGCAGTCAGCGCGCGTTTGGATATGCCGCGAGAACTTGTACACCTCTATTTTATCGAATAAAAACTTCTACATTCCGTTTATCACCATGTGTTCATTACCCAACTTATTATTCTCAGTTTTCACATTATAGCGAAGATATGTTTTTGTATAACGGAGTATATAAAAATTCCGTGTCACAAGCCTTTAGTTTCTAAACCTCCACTACGGCGCGATCCCTTGAACAGAAGGCGACAGAAACTGGAGAGCGACGTGCAAGGTGAAATAAAAAGAAAATGAAGGCCACTTCCCCGCCACATTAAGAGCTTTGAGGGACCTATACATTTTGTTAAGAGGCGCTCTTGTATATGAGTTGTGACTTTTTTCGTGTTTAGTAATGCTTCTGCGTTATGCAATTATGCAGTTATGCCAAAATGACAATTATAAGGGCGCTGCTGTTTTATTTGAGTGCCGCCACGTTAATGCTCAGGGGCTTTATGCGTTGCTGCATGTCCGACAGTGTTTTGTCAAAACTGACCTGATCTGCGTTTTGAAATAGCCGAAATCAATACGTAGAGAATATGAAATCACCACTTCTCTATTTTTTTTTTCGCCAAGAGAAGCAGGCTCTCATGAGTAAGGAGGCTCCAACAAACGTTACTCTATGATGACGTCACTTTCAAGGTGATGATGTAATGGAGTGTTTTTGCGGAAAGATAAGAAAACGGACGCAACTGTGACAGAGCAGCTGGTCGATGACCCATTGCATTGACAAGAAACTAGGCTTTGCGCAGGTGTGTTTCGAAACGCGCCTCATCGGATGATAATAGAGTACATAATATTTTGCGACATAAAGCCCACATGCTCTTTTTCTCTGGGGTTATTGTCTGGGACTTATATATGGAGCACTGCAAGTTCTCTTTGGTGCCAGTTTCAGCTTGTTTCCTCGAGACACCAAAGAAGGGTGAAGCGCAAAAAATATTTAAGCAGACAACACTACAACTGATATTTAGTAACGTTCACTGTGAGCAAGTGCTCATTCATTAGGAAACATATAAAGGAACGCGACTGCCTTTTATTTCAGGTAAAGTTGACAATTCTTTTATGCGTAGGTTTTGCTGCGGTTTTAGGGTAAATGCAGATGTTTGGTGTATTTTATTGCAGTGGATGAAGCCACGTACCTGTTCTCGCAATTTCTGGAGATTAATTTTTTTTCTGTTCTCGTCTAGGCGAAATGCATCTTCGATCTACTTGGTGTGCAATTCTTCTTCTGACCATTGGTGAGTCAGAATTTTGAGCTATAGTAACATAAAAGACTGCGCTATAAACGCCTTGCTTTCAACGATGATAACATACAACGCAATCTTTAAAAAGAAATGCTACGCCAACAAAAACTGTGGATGCGTTCAACTATCGTCGAAATTGTTAGTAATTGTTCAACCAATAAATTGTCTCCTCTGCACTGACGCAGGCGTTTCCGGGCACGCCACTGTTACCAACTTCACTGAGACGAGTTACGAGATGGGTGAAGAAGCACAGAAAATTGGTCAAGTTATGAAGGAGTTCAGTAGAAGGATGATAGTCGTCCTTCAAAACCAGTCAAACTTTGACGAGGTGAGTCCTTGGTTTGAATTAGGAGCGTGGACTCCCGTAAGGCAAGCATCATTGAGTTGTTGCCGATTTCTGGTTTTGACATGGGGGTTCGGATGTGACTATGTGACATAGGTTCTTGCGAACATTTCCTCCGTAACTGGTATTAGTACACAACTGTTTGGCTGTTTAGGGAGTTGCTGGCTGTTCGTGTGTTCATAGACATTTCATCAGACAATCCTACAAAAGAAAGTCACCTAACAAGCGTAGCCTATGTATTAAACTAGCGTAAGTTTTTATTATTCACTCACCCATTATTGTGGCTAGGAAGCTTGTCAACTGCAATAAAAAATAAGAGCAACATA
The DNA here is from genome assembly GCF_050947875.1 of Dermacentor variabilis. Taxonomy (NCBI): domain Eukaryota; kingdom Metazoa; phylum Arthropoda; class Arachnida; order Ixodida; family Ixodidae; genus Dermacentor; species Dermacentor variabilis. The sequence goes on along the minus strand of NC_134569.1, from coordinate 162,920,845 downwards.
AGACGGCGCCTTTTGTTACTCACTACAAAAACCTAGGAATAGCAGCTAGTGGGGCAATTTATACGTCAAAATAAGGAGTTCTACAATTTGTACACAGTTCCTCGAAAGTGCAAAATATAGGATGAACAGCATAGGGTAACTTATTTTGCCTACACTTTTTAGTCAGCTATAAGAAAAATTCATACACAGTGAAATGAAACTCGCTTGTAAAAAATCGAATATTTTAACTGGCTGCTTTTTCTAGCCGTTGGGAGTCTCTGGCGCTTAGGACTTTGCAAACAGGAACATTTTCCTTCCAAAGAACGGCTTGTTACAACGTACAACGTTTTGACACAACGTACAGCCCTATCAGTTTTGAAGACGAGAACTAAAGGCACTGCAATGACGATAAGCACGATGATGACCACAAGAACGACACGATTCCTCACAGGCCGCAGTACTGCATTGTATAAATGGTAGCAAATGCCACGAAGAGCACTAGTGTGCACCAAATTTTAAGAGCTACGTTAAGTACGATTATTACTTTAGAATTACTTAGCATCGATAATAGAATTTGATTGGCCAGAAACAGCTAACCCTCTTACAGAAAAACAGATCCTCGTATTTCGCTAAAAATGTTGTCTTAATTCGCAAGCCTGATGCTCAAGATAGGCTGACTTCCACTGGGCCACTCACGCCCACTGCATAGTCATGAACGCGACAAGTGCCTTTCGCTAAAACATCAACATGACATAAAACTGAGCACAAAGGGTGTTCGACATTTACTGAGGCTTGTTTCCGGCCAATCCTGATACGTACTTACATTGCTAAAAATGATCTGAAAAGCGCTGGTTGGCAGTTAGAAATACGGCATTGTCACAATGCAGAGCAGCCGATACGCATTTAGGTTTACTTTTCTGCACTGGCATTGATGGCCTTTGGGGAAAAAAAGCGGTAATTGTGACTTAAGTTATAGTTTATAATTGCTCGCTTTATTGAGCGCGCTTCACCTCAACTTCAGTAACCGTGTTTACAGGAGCTCTGTGTCAAGTATAAGGACATCATTTCCGAGGCCCTCGACGCTGTGAAAGACCTTGATCCCTTCGAACCTGGAAAGATGCAGCAGGCGCGCGACGCCATAGAAGCCATCCTTCTAAGAAATCAAAACAGGACTGCCTTCGAGGACATGAACCTTTTCGGAGCTTTCATGAAGGTTGTCGGAGATGACATCACTGACATCGGCCAGTTGTTTATCGACCGAGGCATCCAACTGTGCGGAAACATTGCAATCGAAGATGGGCTGACAGACTTTGAGAAGAATAACTTTAAGTACTGCGCCGACGTCTTCAAATTGAGCTCAATGCAAAACTGGAAAGAATAAAGTTCACCATATTGGATCAATTTTTCTGAAGTACAACAAGGATGTTGCTCTGCTGAGCGAAAAAAAAATCTCATTCAGCTTAATAGGTCGTTCGCGAAGGGATGTTTTGGGGCCCTATAACGTAAAACTATTCCAATATGTTTCTATTCCAATCTCCTGACGTCAAATTTGCGTAACCTCCGACGCAAGCACCGGGCGGTCACCCGCAGGGTTGTCTGTACAGACCAATCAAACACTCGCATCATTCATAGGAGGTCACTTTTGTTTGCTTGAAAAACGAATAACATTGCCTGCACTGAGCGGCTTGTCGTATCTAATTGGCTGACAAGAGGCGAGGAGAACGCTCAAGTGGAGAGGGATCCGCTGGGGCAGAGCCACTGCACTGAAAATCGATAACCGGATAAAGAGGGTGGTGCCGGCGTCTGCCATCGGTCGGCTTTCCCTTATTTACCTCGTGGTGGCTGGTCGAAAATCGCGGCGGCATGCAACGGAAGCTTAAGAATGACGCTAAAACTGACCCTCAGCAAAGAAGAGTTGGCAAAATGAGGTGGTAAACGTGCCGAAAGTGCTCGAAAACGTTACATGGCCACGCAAGAAGCTTTATTATACGCAAATACACCCATGCTCTCCGGCAGGTGCGAGTAGCCAGCATCTCAGCGATCGGCGGTAGCCATCTGCTATTCGTTTCGGAACGGGGCAGCCTGCGGCTATTCCGAAGAAAATTCAGTTTTGTTCGGCATATTAATGCAACTTTATCGCGTAAACGTCACTTTGACGCAGTGAGTTTGTGCGGTTTTGTGACGTCGCGTGACAGGCAGGTGAAGTGGGTGCAGCCCGAAAACTTTTTACCAATAGCCGAGGGCTAATGGCGAAAAGAGGTCGATTCAGAAATAACGGTTTTTCTTTTTTATGTGAAATCATGCATAATCAGTGTGTACATATCATATCAGATAGGGAGCTATCGCGGTTTTCGTGACGTCGCATGACAGACATGTGAAATGGGGGGGGGGGGGCGTCGAAAAAATTTTTGACCAATCGTGGAGGGCTGATAGGAGAATTGGAATAGAAAAGTTTGGAATAGTTTTACGTTATAACGCCCCAGGTCAAGTATGTGACAGTAGTACAAAGATATGCTCCGCTGCATAGCCAAAAACATAAGACTCAATCTTCTAGGTCCTTCGTGGCCAGATGTTTTCATCAAGTACATAAGAGACAAACATATAGCATACCAAAAACTTCTTCCATTAATATTTGCTTTTTTGTTTATTCTAGAATATAGGTGCTGGCTGAAAAACACGTTCACCGTGTTGCCCTATATTTTTTCCTAGCAGCTGGTATTCGTAGTGCTTGAAAAGTTTTTAAGGCTTGAATAGTGAGTGTGACACTGCTACATCTATCACACTTCAAGTTTCAAACCTGAAAAAGACAGGAATTGTCAAGATTTCTCATGCGGTAATGAATCATAGGTAAATATTTCGGAAATGTCTGCCTGGTTGGGCACAACTGGTTTTAGGGTAAGGAAAACATCAGCCAAAATTTATTTTAGAAGCCCGAAGTTTGGGAGCCTGATCGACTCCATTTTCAGGGGTGAGAGGGCGCGAGGCGCAGCAGTGCTAATAAGCCTTTCTGGCGCTTTGTCAGGTGCGCAGATACTTTTCGTACAACTAAAGCGTAAATGGCGGGAAACGTTCCTGGCTTACCCGGATTGATCTTACCCGGCGCCTTCTGAATGTGCCAGGATTCAAAAAGCTGCCGGTGCCGGTGGTTGTTTCCTTTCTCCAAGACAGCAACGCCGTCAGGGCAGATCCGGTGATCAAAAAGCTGGCAGCGTTCTGCTAGAGCAATGTGTCATTGGTTTAGGTGGTGAAGGTTACACTTGTGCTGACGAATTATTTCTGAGAAGTTTTAGAGCACAGCTCTTAGACGCTCGTTCCTGTAGCGAGCGTTGACGTCGGCGTAATCGACCGTACGAGAACATCGAAGTAGGAAGGAGCTAACGCGGACCGTAGCGGCGGACTAAAGACGCGAGGAGGAAAGCCAATGAGTAGGGAAGGGCAAATGCGTGAGAATGAAAACGTAGTACGGCGACGATGGCTACGAGAAGGTGCCCTAGTAGGACACGCCATCTGGGACGTCTGTTGGTGGCGCACGCCGTTACACGTGCCCACGTGTTACCGACGCGCTGCATTTGGAAGTCTCCAGTTCAGCAAAGCAGTCACGCCACACTTCGCTTGGTTTACAATGTTCCGCACGACAGATTGTCCGCGCAAGCAAATATATCACGAAATGAAAATGCGGCTAGAGCTGAGCTCAAATTTCGCATTAGGAAGTACTCGTAATCGTCGGAATTTTTTTTAGTCTCCCCAATATACGACGCAGGACATTCGGTGTAGCTAAATTGATACACATTGACAGAAACGCCCCTTTCTGGACGAGGAAGGAGGCTGCCGACCATAGAGAGAGGCTTGTAAGGGACATAAACCCCTGCCCCATGCAGTACACGGGCTAATTCCTCGCTGATGCCTCGAGAATTTAGTATCGAGAGACGGCGCCGTTGCCTGGACGGTGCGACGGTCGCCATCTTCTTTTCATTTTCGTGCCATCGGCGGCGGGAGTGGGGAATAAATGAATGTATGTAATCATTCACCCTTAGGTCACCGTTTAATGTGTTCTTTTCCACCCCTATGGAGGTGCGGAGACGAGTAAATTCGCTCGGCTATCTTGATGAGGCTTCGTGTTACCAATTTTGGATGGAGTTTTGCTTCTATTTAATTCACAGACGGCATGCTTCGCCATTTGCCTATTATGAAGGCGATATCTTGGAGCACTTAGTCCGTGCAGCCAATCCGTGCAGATTCCTCTAAATATGAAGGAAGTAAGGTGAAAAAAAGGTCACCCGCAAGAGAAATTTTGAGAAATATTTAAACTGAAGTAGAAATAATCTATATTTATTGTTCCTTCAGTAAAACTTTAAGGTGAAATCCTCTAGTAGCTCGTTTCGTGATGACCTTGTGGTACAAAAAAGCGGTACAAAAAAGGACCCGTGACCTTCTTCGAGCGAGGGGCGGGTGGAGAGGGGAACGAGCGGTGCGCGCAGACAGAAAAGCAGGTGCTGCGTTTCTGACGTCAAGGGCGGCAGCGGCAGTCGTGGCGGCAGTTCACTGCGAAGGGACAGAGAGTGCGATGGAGGACCCTCACACGGGCCCCAGCGGAATCCGCGGTAGGCCTTGGAAGCTCGCCAAGCGTGAAACAAGGTGCGGTGTGCGAAACGTCGGGAGCAAAGCGTTCGGCCGTGAGTGCTGCTTTCTCCAGCTGAGAGGACACAATCTAGTTGTGTTCGGCTTGTGTTAAACCCTTGCAAAACTTACTGGCCACAAGCATGAAGCTCCTTTATTTAGGGCATTCAGTGCTGGTTTGTGTCGTTCAGGGGGCCGACCTGAAGCGCTACATGTGTACTTCTCCCTGCGGCTTGTAATGTCTTGCGAGGAGTCTGACCCTTCTGATCGTATGACCTAATGTATTACCAAGTGTAAAGCAGGCTTTCCTCCTCACGAGTGGCAGGAGTGTGTCATGACGCTGAACGTTTTATCATTCAATGCATACGATAATTATGCAGGTAGCGCGAAGACAGTGCAATGAACCCCTTGTTCTCTTCAACGGAAGGTTGCTAATCTGATAAAGCAGGATAAAGGTCGCTATGTATGAGTCAGTTTTGCAAGACCCATTGATATTAGAAAAGATCATGGCTGCTTCGATATTCAACTATGTTTGTACGTAAGCGCGGTTTAGAACATCTGTATTTGTCAGCTTGTTGGGAAGCTTGTTATGAGAATTTTCGCTTAAAAACTTGGGACCGAGTTGACAAAAGTTTTCCTTCGTGGGTGCTGATTATGATTGGCTCATCGCCTTTTCTAAATATATGTCCCACATCAATATCATCTGGCAGAAACGCCTTTAGCGTAAGAACATTTTTGGGAATACGCGCCCAGTTTCATTCGTAAAGTGAAGATGCAGGTGCCCGAGGCAAACTAGAAGTTATAGCTGCCAGCGTCTGATCAAGGCAAAGGCCTTGCCACAGGCTACACGATTCCACGTGCTTTGTGGAGTCCCTGGCACGAGAAGTTCAAGACGAAAACACAGACTGTGTCTTGTGCTTCGCTACACTAAAAAGCGGCGCTGCTTTTCAAAGGAGAAACGGAAGCATATAATGAAGGCGCTTGAAAACTTTGCTGTCATTTCCTTTTTGTCGTCGCTCCTAGAATTATATGCTGCGCAGCATAGAATCACAACTATACGTGTTTGTGAAAGTGTTCATTTTTTGTTTTTCTGTGCTGAAACGACCGATGAAGAAAACGCTTTGTTCCAGAAAAGTGCGGCTTTCTTGGTGGCCCTTGACCTCGTGGGTAGAATGCGGCCATATTGTCTGCAAATATTGGTGTGGATCCCTGAAATAGTATAGCTGCGCAAGCCGCTGAACATAGGGAAAAAAATTATGGGTGTGGGAATATTCGAAAATTTTGAAGAACGAATCGAATATTCGCCTAAATTATACGTAATAGTCACTATTCATACATGCATATAATTTTCCAGTACTTTTTCAATATTAAGTGCTCCCGAATCAACATAAAATTGGAGGAAAAGTACGGTAAGTTTTCACACCCGTGGGCATAGTATAGACGTAAGATATGAGAACTTGCGTAGTGGACCAGGCTACGTAACTTAAGGAGCCATTATTAGAGGCTGTACAGCGATCATTCTAGCTCTCTGATGAGTCCTGTGCATGCGAACGAACGATTTGCTTGCTTCTTATGCTGCATTTGTGCTTTTATTAAGGTGTGTTTCATACCGAACTATGTAATGACAGAAACTTGCAAACTTTAAGAATACTGGGTTGTGAACGTCGTTTGTATTCATTGCGACAACCGCTATTCATAAAGCTACTCCAACAATATTTGGTATTCAATTCGATTTGCTTCTCACACTATTCAATTCCTATCCCGTTCCGTCTTTAAAATTACTATTCGTACAGCCAGACGCGCAAACCCGGATACAATATGAATTAGGGCTGACCGCGGCGGCAGCACCAACATAACCTGGTTTTCGTGCTGTAGTTGTCATTTCATCGCTGTACTTTCATTTTATTCATGATATTGTGACGATTCTCTTCCTGTCATGTGATCGTAACCTTTAACTCGCTTTTACCGTGTTGATGCCATTGCGTTGTCAATTGTAATCATGCCGCCTTCTAGCCGTCGTCATCATTCTCTCGCCGTCACGTAGTTATCGACTTCGAGTCGTCAAGAGAAATTCGACGTCGTGCCGCCGTAGTCGTTCTATTGCCGTCATTTTCTCGTAGTGTATGTCTCGCGCGAATGACAACGCAATTCCAGCGATTTCTTGACGGATTCAACGCTGTAATTCACAGGTGAAGTGGCGTCGTTGATAAGCTAAGGGCCGTGGAGCCGCGCAATGTAGTTTAACCACATCGGCCGTGGATCGATATCCATCACCTTAGCTGAATGTAATGAGATTTAACCACAAAGACGATAATCATCGGACACCAGGCTAGCAGCAGCGAAGAGCAAAACCTATCTGGCTATCCCTGCACGAGTCGTCGCTGTCGTCGTCAATTTGTCACCGAAAACACGAGGTGCACTTGCTTCATTACACTGTTAAAAAAACCGTAAAATTACAGGAAAATTTACGGGACCGCAGCCACGCGAACGCCGTAGTTGCCGCGTCCTGTAACGGGTTTCAACGGCTCCGAACCCGTTTCACAACGGAATCTTATTTGGGGGCATGATAAGTAGTTATGTGTATTGCAACTAATGTGGTGAGTTCCGTTATCGTCTGCGATTGCAAGAAGGCTCATCCTATATCCGTTTCGGTAATGCAGCATTAAAGCTTCAATAGAACTAACTTCTTGCTCGGAATTTGCGCGACGACGCCGGTCGACACCACGGCGCGGAAGAACCCCGCCAGTCGCACGCAGGCCCAATTTCTGTCGTGGTTTCGGATTTGCAAGCCGGAGCGGTTGTGTCCCGGCGGCAACTTTCATTTACAACATTTTTCGCTGCTGTAAGGTGTAACCAGCGGTATGGACTGTGCGGCTCCTCTGTCAAAGGAATGCACAGTAAGTTCGAATGAACTTGAACTCTTTGTTGTGTCGAAAATCTGTTCATCTGCGAATCACTGACGCCCGTGCGCCTGCCTTTCTATAATGGCACGCTTCCTTGCTATAGGTTGGTTTTCTAGGCCTCATGCGAGTGCTTTTGTGACGTTCAGTCGTAGACATACTTTCTGGGCATGCAACTGAACGGCTTAGCTTGCGCTATCCCCTGGAAGTTAAAATGTGTCGCCGAATCGCTGGCCACTGCTGCTCAGTGCGAGCTACAACCCGCGACGGCTTTGCCACGCGCTTGGGCGTAGTAGCTCCTACTGAGCGCGATGGTATGTATGTACTTGATGTACCTGTAGCCCTGTGCGGGGGCGATTTACGTAGTGTGTTGTTGCACGAGATTGTATCGGTAATGACGGCGTGCTCATGTCTCCTGCGTATACCTCGCCACTGCTAATAACGCGCCAGCACGGCTAGAGATGCCACCCGCGCCTCACACTGGCGCACCGGCGTTAGATTACGTGCCACTGCTCAGGACGCGTTTGACTAACGCTGGAAAAAATGCGCAATTCGGATTCGGGTATCACAGCACGATTATATTTTGTTGAGGGATCGCTCACCGTTTCCAACGCTGGCGGCAAACGAGGCGCTAATAAGGCTACACTACATCGACGAAGACACCATTCGTAGCCACGCGCCAGCCGGCACGGATCAGATACCTTGTTGGAATTGCCGCTGCGAAGATAACCCGGTGAATTCCTCTCGTGTATGGGTCGAACACGCCCTGAGCAGCGGCGCGCACGACGCGTGTTCTCGATTACGGCGCTCCGGTAGACAGCGCGTATGAAAACGTGTATGGCATCTCTCGCCACTCGCTCGCATGTTGTTAACGGACCTGAAGTCTGTAATTCTGCATTCTAGGGAGGCTCGAGGGACTACCTGAGTCGCGGTGTGAGACAATATATTTTACCGATGCCCTGCAGAGAAATTGTGGATAATGGGTCACAATTCCAGTGGTAGTGAGTTTACGTGCCAGCATGAGCTAGAGGCAATGATGAGAAAGAGTTCTCATAAGTGAGGGCCGGTTAGCGGGTCTACCTGAGGGAACGCCAGTCAACGTGAGTACATGTGAATTCAAATATGAATGGTGATTAAGGTGAATTGGGTGTCTAAGGGAATGCAAGTGTGAGCGATAGCGTAACTTCCCGAGAGCTAGTTCAGTGTGATGGTGACTCTTACTGAGTATCCTAATTGAGTGGGGGTAAACTATGTGTACTGCTGGTTAGATGCTGCAGACGTGTACGTGACTGAGTATCTGTTTCTGAGAGTGTGAGTCACTGTAATCCTTGGTTGAAAAAGTGCCAGTCAATATCATTTTTCCAACAAGTTTGCATAGCCGGAAGTAGGAGTGGATGTCAGTGAATTAATTTTGTACTTCTCTGAGTAAATGCGAACGCTGCTGAATGTGCATTGTGAGCATGATAGAAACATGAAACTTGTCTTTATTAAGAACAACACAGAAATATATATACGACAATATCATTTTCTGAAAACTGAGAAAACTGACATAGTTTACTTCATTGCACCCAGCAATTTGCAGGTATAGCTGTACCCTGTGCTTTGAACTAACTTTAGGAGAAATAATTTAAGTATGCATTCTTAGGCAACATTTTGTGTGAAGCATGTGCATTTAAGTGCAATAAAGCCTTTCAAGTGTTACTTTGGGTGTTTCCTTTCATAGTGCTCGAGTAGGTACATAGTTGAAGGGAAAAAAACCAGTCAAAAACACAAAGGACAAGAGAAGTGGTCCACATCACAACGACTGGACTATGAACTGAGCTTTATTAGAAACGGCCTAGTCCCAATCCCAAGATGGTGAACATAATGGACATGAGTGGCATTGCATGTAAGAATATTTTTAGTATGTACATTTATGATGTTGCAGAAGACTATAAGTACAGTAAAAATGTTAGTTGTACTATTGCACTAGGTTGCAGTCTGGCAAATGGCACAGTGGTTGTAACACAAAGTCAAGAGGGAAACCCTGTGCTGAACCTCTCCCCCACCCTTCTATAGGTTTCCCTAATAATTATGTTCTGCTACAAAATTATGAACTGTGAGGCAATTGAGAGCGGGGCGTGATAATGCAATGCTGCTGCTTGGTGATAGCAAGTCATGGGGATCTCGAGAGTTTTCGGCCTTATTCGAAAGATGTATGTTAAGAAATTATTTTATTAGAGATAATATTGCTACGGCACAATATGTGCGATCACGAAAGGCGAGCAGTCTGAAGACGACGACGACGATTAGAAGCTAGCGCGGGCTGTTGCCTCTTGGCCAAGCGCAGCGTATTCCCTTGTAAATATACTTGTAAATAGTTTTTCGTCGGTGTCTTCCTACGTAACATATCTGGTGGAGGTGCGGGGTAAGTAGACCGGATCGGGGAACTCCAGCGACTGCGACAGTGCCGAGAAATGTGCCCGATTCGATGGCAGTAGAACCAAATGGGCTTGTCCTCAGCAGGGCGCCATTCAGATGGGTTGCGGAAACGTGGTGGGTAAGAAGATGCGGGACGGGGCGGAATGGAAGAAGCCGGGCGGGTATCAGGGCGATGGGCCGAGCAGATGGTGTGAAGAGCCATGGTTTCGAACTCCTGGCGGACAACTGCCTGGATCAGTGAGACCGTGACTGCAGATGTGTTGGTGGGACTGGAGTCGAAGGCAGCCGGATAGGCGGCCTCGATCTCACGCCGGACGATCCTGGTAACATCGGCAGTGTTGTTGGGACGAGGAGCGTCGGCACAGGAAGATGTCGCTGGGGTGTTGGGCAGACGGGCAAACTTCTGGTCAATACGTCGGCTTTTGGCGAGTTCCAGGCGGCGCACTCTTTTATAACAGCAGCCACCGTCGCTACGTTGTTGCACACGAGCGAGTTGAAGGCGTCAACGGCAATGCCTTTGAGGATGTGGGAAACCTTGTCTGACTCAGTCATGTGGGTGTCAACTTTGCGGCACAGAGCCAAGACGTCCTGGATGTACGTGACATAGGGCTCTGATGACGACTGCACACGGCCGGAAAGCGCCTTCTGCACGGCAAGCTGGTGACCGTAGGGGTTGCCGAACAAGTCTCGAAGCTGTGTCGTAAGTGAATCCCAACTGGTGAGCTCATCTTTGTGCGTGCGGTACCAAACTCTAGGTGTGCCATCGAGGTAAAAGACTACGTTGGCGAGCATAATAGTAGGGTCCCACCGGTTATTGCGGCTGACGTGTTCATACAGGCTGATCCAGTCATCGACGTCTTCCCCATCTTGGCCTGAGAATACGCCAGGATCACGGGGAGCGGGGAGAGTGATGTAGGTCGTCGAAGTGGCAGCAGTTGTCGGAGCCGGCGGAGTCGGGTTGTCGTCGCCGGGAGCCATGAAGGAAGGCTCGACGTACCGCCCACTGCGAAGCTCCGTGACGAGGTACAGGGAACGTCCACGTGTCTACGCCCCTCGAGCGCCTCTTAGCAGTACTGGACGTTTTTCGTCGAGCCGGTCTGCAACTCAACGCATCCAAGTGCCAATTCGGCCGTCGCCAGATTACCGTTTGGCCATCTCGTTGACGCGAACGGAGTGCAACCGGACCCAGGCAAGATCCATGCTGTTTCGCACTTCCTTGTTCCGAAGTGTGTCAAGGATGTGCGCAGCTTCATCGGCCTTTGTTCGTACTTCCGCCGTTTCGTGAGAAATTTCGCCGCCATAGCACGACCACTAACCGAGCTTTTCAAAAAAGACGCCCCTTCCCAGTGGGGCGATAACGAGGCCTCTGCTTTCTCACATCTAATCGACATTCTCATAACGCCTCCCGTTCCGGCCCATTTCGATCCTTCTGCGCCTACCGAAGTCCGCACTGATGCCAGCGGTCACGGAATTGGCGCGGTACTGGCACAACGCCAGCGTGGCCACGACCGGGTTATCGCTTACGCCAGCAGGCTCCTCTCACCCGCGGAGCGCAACTATTCCATCACTTAGCGTGAGTGTCTAGCCCTAGTTTGGGCGGTTGCGAAATTCCGCCCATACTTATATGGCCGATCCTTTTCCGTTGTCACAGACCATCATGCGCTTTGCTGGTTATGCTCAGTGAAAGATCCTACAGGAAGACTTGTTCGCTGGGCCTTACGCCTCCTAGAATATTCGTATACTGTCACCTATAAATCTGGCCGACTACACAAGGACGCTGACTGCCTGTCTCGCTACCCGGTCGACGAGCCAGACGACGCCGACAGTAGTAGCGCCACCGGCATTTTCTCTGTGTCTGCCTTCGCTAACATCGCCGATGAGCAGTACCGAGACCTATCGCTGCGAGCACTTATCGAGCGTCTGCGCTCTACGCCTACCGACGCATCCGTTCGCCGATATGTCCTCCAGTGCGGCATTCTGTATCGAAGGAACTTCCTCCCTGACAGCTCTGACCTTCTTCTTGTCGTGCCAAAACAGCTACGACAGGCTGTGCTCTTTGAGATGCATGACGCACCCACTGCAGGACATCTTGGGCTAACCCACACGTACGACCGCGTCCGCCGCCGCTTCTATTGGCCTGGTCTCGCTCGCTCCGTTCGACGCTACGTTGCTGCCTGTGATCCCTGCCAGCGTCGGAAAACACCTCAGGTGCTCCCTGCCGGTCATCTCCAGCCGATCACCGTCCCTGTGGAACCGTTCTTTCGTGTTGGATTAGACCTACTCGGTCCCTTTCCCACGTCATCTTCTGGGAACAAATGGGTAGCCGTCGCGACTGATTACGCCACCCGATACGCTATCACTCGGGCTCTCCCTACCAGTTGCGCCACTGACGTCGCGGACTTTCTCTTGCGTAACATTATCTTGCTTCATGGCGCCCCGCGACAGCTCCTTACTGACCGTGGTCGAAACTTTCTCTCGAAAGTTATCGCTGACATTGTGCGTTCCTGCTCCATTCAACACAAACTGACTACCTCATACCATCCTCAAAGCAATGGCCTGACAGAGCGGTTAAACCGTACTCTTACCGATATGCTAGCCAAGTACGTTTCCAAGGACCACCACGACTGGGACATTGCCCTTCCTTACGTAACATTTGCGCACAATTCTTCCCGGCACGACACCGCTGGATTTTCTCCCTTTTATCTACTGTACGGTCGCGAACCTACCTTGCCCTTAGACACGGCACTTCCTCCTGCTGCGGTCTCAACAAGCGAATATGCGCGCGACGCCATCGCCCTCGCCGACCATGAACGCCAGCTTGCCCGTGCTCGACTGACGGCCTCACAAACCACTCAGCAATGCCAGTACAACGCCCGCCATCGTGACGTACAGTTTTCGTCTGGTGCGCTCGTGCTCCTGTGGTCGCCCACTCGTCACGTCGGACTTTCAGAGAAGCTCCTTTCGCGATACAAAGGGCCCTACCGTGTGCTGCGCCAGGTGACGCCTGTGACTTACGAAATTGCTCCCGTGGATTCAACCTCGTCCTCTCCTCTGGCATCTAGTGATGTCGTACACGTCAATAGGCTCAATGCCTACTACACTACATCCGAGTCCAATCTTTAGTCGCTCCGGGACGGCGCTTTTACCGCCGGGGGTAGTGCTACGGCTCAAGATGTGCGATCACGAAAGGCGAGCAGTGTGAAGACGGCGACGACGATTAGAAGCTAGCGCGGGCTGTTGCCTCTTGGCCAAGCGCAGCGTATTGCCTTGTAAATATATTGTAAATAGCTTTTCGTCGGTGTCTTCCTACGTAACAATATGAAAACAGGATTGATCTGTCAAACTTATATTTTAAGCCGTAGACATATACAAGAAATAACAAGAATATATCTGTTTGTAGGAGATTGATCTGAACAATTAAGCAGAACTAAGGGCTCCCACATTTAAAGCCCTCAAATCTATTTGCCCCCTTTTCCTCGCTACAGAGAAGCTTTCGACCCTGGATACAGCAGTATGTCGTACAAACTAGATGTAGTTTGCCTGCAAGGTTTCAAGGTGGCCTTCGTCTCAATCCCGTCTATATAGAATAGTGACAAGCCGAGCCTGATGTTTCAAGCCAATAAACACCATGTTTAGTCCGTTAACACTTTGTGTGTAGCCAGTAGGGCTGGGCATCGACTGATTAAAAATGTTGGATATTAGCCAGCCACTAATCAACACAATGGTCATGCTTGTTGATGTGCACAAAACCTAAAAAAAGCTTATTCCACATTTATACATTGCATTAGATAATTGTTTTTGCCCTTACAGACGTGCGCCATGCATTTCACAGATTTACGGAATAGGAGTTCAGTCGCAGTGGCAAATTTCGCTAGTATTTTTCTACTATAAAAACTTCATATGCCAGAGAACATTTGAGTTGCTCCAGAAAAGTTAGCAATGCGTTGAAATTCCTCGATTGTACATCTGTTTGGGCACTGGCTCTATGCAGGAAATAGTGAGATTGTGCTTAATACCCTGCAAAGTGTTGTATCACCACCACTGTGGTTTGAAATCAAACGCCACCTGACAAGTTGTCTGCCTTCTCACTTTCAGGGGAATACATATGTATAGGTGCTCTTGAAATCCTGCTGTGACGAAAATATGGTGATTTCAACACAGAAATTAAACTTGTATGTATAAAGAATTCCATGTATAGTTTAAGACAACATGCTTGACTAATTAATCACGGATGACTTGCACCAATTAACCTGATTCAAATCTAATAATGAATAAAGCGTTAGCCAATATTATGACAGGGTATCAATAAATCACCTAGCCCACATAGTCAGCAGGCCCAAGCAAGCTTCTCATTGCAATGGAAAATTATTGTGGGGCTGTTCCTTTTCTAATTTCCAAATTTTTTGGGGTAAGACACATATTTTTGGGGGGAAGACAAGCTCCTAGTGGATATCGGTAGATTGAAATAAGCCATCCTGGTTTGTGAAACAAGTGTGTAGCTTGAACTAGGGCTTAACTTTTTGTTGCGAAGGTAAAATATATATGTTGCTGCTTGGTTACAAGGATGAACCCACGTTTTCAACCAACAAGGACGCAACACCACCATTGCTCATGTAGAGTACCGACAAGGGGCTAACAATATTACATATGTGCAATCCTTTCAACATTATCGCCTTAACCATCATGAAACAGCAACACTAGGGAGAGCAGCTGCTTGCCGCCATGCCAAAGTGACATCCAGTGCAAAATTTTAATTTTATTGAGCTTGAAACTTCCTGCTGCGCTAACTTTATGCTGAGCTGGCTGATTGAAAATTCGACGCCCAAGTGATGTCATTTCAAAAATGAAAGGCAGTGCACACTTATTGCAGCTATAGGAATTGGAGTAGTATGCCTGCTAAGCAAAAGAGCTTTCACAGCGAAGCTATATATGGCTAGGCAAAACCAAAATCTGTTCGTCCGATGGGCACACAAACTATCATCAGCAATAGTTCGAGTGCCGTTGTCTTCTTCCATAGCTGGCACAACTCAGCGCAACTGCACGAACACAATGGTGCAAATTGTCGCGCCTTCGTCGTCTTATTCCGCAGCTGGCTCCCTTGTGCGAAAAACTATCAGCATCAGCTATGGCTCAAGCGTTGTTTTCTTCCACAGCTGGCTTCGCTGCCGCCTATCATTCCAGAGTAGAATTTCACTTCTGTTGTAATGGGGAGGCCACGTTTACGGGGGTATGGGGATATGAGCCATCCATTGTCTTACGTGAAGGACAGATCTAACAACAGAGGTGATACGCTAATGTGTGTGGGTACCTATCGGCACGATGACCACCAATCAGGACAATAAATATGTTCGTACTTTGGTAAAAGTTATGTCACCTCTGTGCCATGCGCCAAACAGCTTCGCTGGTCACCCACCTTCACAGAGTAGAGTGGTTCACCATATTTTTTTTTTGAGCGGTGGGTTAACAGTAAGACCACTTGTGTTTTTGGCGGTGCAGCTGTAATTGTGCAGCTTAATTCAGGGGCAAGAAGCAAGGCATTCAAGTGCACTGCTGCAATTTCACAGTGCAATTAGTTGAAATATCAATGAACGTATGTGGTGCAGTTGTACAGCTAGTTCCATATTTAATTAAACAGAAATAAGAGGTCTATTCAATTCTAACAAGTTGCTACAAAGACAACCCATACGGGTTTCTCCATAGTGGAGCTTCGTAGTTGAAAAATTCGCAAGGTGGAGTTGTACACCTACAAAGTGAAGTAATCCACCTTCTTTCCACGTTGTTGGTTTACACAAAATTTCTTTCTCAATTGGCGTTGCTTTGGGCTTTTAATGAGTTCGACTAAATGCAGCCATCTGCTATCCACCTAATTAGCTTAAATGGTGAAGTGATTGCCCCGGAAAGAAAGTAGGTATTGCTTTGTTTGAGTCCCAGAACAGGACGAATTCTTCCTCATCTGCAAAGTTTTACCTTCGAGGAACCTGTATGGGTCTCCTTTGTAGCAATTTCATATAATTGAGTGCATGTCTCATTTGCACTTCAATATTTACTTCTCCACCTTGCAGGTTTCACAGAATTCCTCAATCAAGTTACACTCTCGTTTGACCAATTTAAGGCTCCTTTTACTACATTTCTTGTCACCCTGGCAATGCATTCCTATTAAACAAGCAACTATGTATGTGCCTCTTTTTTTCAGATGCTTGGGAAGCTATGGAGCAGTGATAAGACCATCAAGGAACTCGCAGGTGTGAGCACGCTTGATGCCGTGAAAAGGAAAGCTGTGGAATTTGGAATGTGTCGCAATGAGGACCTGAAGGTTTCTAAATGTACTATGAGCTTATGCTTATGACTCTCAATATATTCTTAATTCCATGACAAACAAGGAGATACATATAGGAAATGCATAGTATCTTTGCTTTTCGTATTTTCAGGCTGTTATTTGCTCCTGTGAGTGTAGTTGATGTGGCTGGCCTCATCGTTGCTTACAGCTGTTGAGGCTGTCATTGCATGCCTTTTTCTTCATGCTCTGGCTTGGATAAGCAGCACTGTAATTTTGTTGTAATCCAATGGAATAATAATAATATTTGGGGTTTTACGTGCCAAAACCACTTTCTGATAATGAGGCACGCCGTAGTGGAGGACTCCGACAATTTGGACCACCTGGGGTTCTTTAACGTGCACCTAAATCTAAGCACACGGGTGTTTTCGCATTTTGCCCCCATCGAAATGCGGCCGCCGTGGCCGGGATTCGATCCCGCGACCTCGTGCTCAGCAGCCCAACACCATAGCCACTGAGCAACCACGGCGGGTTAATCCAACGGAAGCCATGTTACATGAAGAGTTGTGCCGGGTATGGATAAGCATCAATTTATAGCACTAGGTGGCAGCCTGAAGGGATCAGCTGAAGGTACTAAATGATGCAAAGTTTGGGATGGCCTGACATGGCTGCTGCTCATCTTTCGAAGCACTGAATGTTGTATGTGGCTGCTCCTAAGAAATGTGCCTTGTTTAGTGTTAGTTTGTGTTACATTTGTTTGTAATCTGGTGTTTGCTATACAAAGTGCAGACTACAAAGGCAAATGATTTCATTTGAGCTCTCAGGGCTGTGCGATTGGTGTTTTTTGTGCAGAATAAGGAGGTTCATGTGCTCACCCCTTCGTAGATTTCTGAATGTAGCTAGAACTCACCGGTGGCGAAGCCTGAAATTGGTGTGTATTTCATTTCTGTGTACAAGGTAATAAATACGCTATGCTGCTTGCAGGTCTATCTACTTGATGGAACAGCGGTTGATGAAGAGGCTGGTTGGGAATCCGTGGAGAGTGGCACTCATACGTTCACTGTGTGCAATGGTGAAAGGATTTCAGGCAAGTCTATTCAAACATCACTACTTTTACTGAAAAGATACACGTGCTAATTTCAGGTACACTTTCTATACCAGATGTTATGGTGATGTTGTGGTGCTGTTGTGGTCTAAGTTGAAGGCTATGCTTCATGCTTTTCAGGCGACGATGAAGTCAGGTCATCGAGCAGCAGAGACCTGGCACCAACTTTCGTTTCTAAGGTATAGCTCTCTTGGAAAAACCTTAGCCAGGATGTGCTGGATGCCTTAGACAAAGGTGTATATCTTCGGTCACCAGAAAAACAGGAAGTAGTGAGAGTGATAGCAGCTGCATGCGAAAAAGCCAAAGACTGAACTTCTGCGAAAGAAATCAGGAACATCGCAAACTATGCTGTCGGCAAATTCCCACATTCACTTGGTGACCCTAGCTCCAGCTCAAACTGAGTTTCCTCGGTGGGCTTAGCCTACAAGATTGAAACAAGAATTGAGAACACCCTCTGAGGCTGTAAGCGTCTCGCAGAGGCATTTTCAGGTAGCACAAAGAGAAAAAACAAACCTCGTATTCTTTGTATGGCTGCATTGATTGGCGGCCTGCTACTGTCACATTAAGCCTGATGAACTAGAATCATCAAATAATGTTTTGGCTGAGCAAGCGTCGAAAGCACCATGTGAAGAGGACATTCCCCTCCAGAGGAAGGCAATGGGAGATTGCTACCCTTTGATGAGAGCCTTTATAAATTCTTCAGAGCCAGTACACTCAGCCAAGCAAATTAAGGAGATGGGGCCATTACTGTTTAAGAAGGAACGTCTTCTCGACCATTTCCAAAGGTATATGTTTCATTGAGCTAGGGGGCTTTTATTCATATTGTGTAACTATAGTAGTATAACCAGCAGAAAAGAGAAACTGAAATGGTTGCTTAACTTGAACAAAAGTAAATTGAAAATGGAGGAACTTGGCAGTGAGTGATTTCACCATTCTTCTCTGATTGGTCCGGTCTCAGCTTGAGAATACACAATTCTTAACAGCTCTGCCCATGTGAGTTCCAGGAACAAAGTGGAAGTGACGAGCTGAGTGAGAAAGTAGGTAGAAACATGTCGCCATCGGTTCCAGCAGAAGTACAGTTGCCTTTCAGCCTCTCTTCCTGTGTTTGCTTCACACTAGCAGTACCCATAGTGACCTTTGTGGTTTCTAGCCGGGGTATGTTGAAGTAGAGCAGAGACATTCTGTCAAGGCTATTTGTGGGGCAGTGACTGCCATAACTGCTGCAAAATAGCTCTGCAGTAGACTTCAGTAACGCCGACTACAATAGTACTCTTACTGTCCATATCTTGTTGTGAACAGCATTTGAAGCAACTGCATCTGAAGCTGGGGCGTGCTTTTAGCTTTAATGTAGCTGGAAGCAGCTCAGAATACCTTTATGGACAAAATAGCAGCAGAGAGAAATTTTCCTCGTTCTTTGTGCTGTGGCGACAATATTTCTTCGCAGGCAAAGGAGTTACCTTAAGTGCACTTCAGCAAGATCGATTGATTTATCCTGGAGTTTTAAATGGAAAAACAAGTTCTGATTATGAGGCACACCTTAGTGAAGGGCTCCGGATTACTTTTGAACACCTGGGGTTCCTTAACATCAGCAAGATCCAGACAGAAAGGCTGAAGTACATAAAAGCTAAAGAATTTCGGGATTTCTGTTACGTATATCAATTCGAAATTTTTTGCCCATATGCGTGCTTGAAACCAACGAAGCATGTAAAATAAGGCAGTTAAAATTGTAGGGTCAAAATTTCCCCTTGCATTAGTGTATGCAAAACCACGTATATATCAATGTTTATGCAGCGCAGTTAAAGCATGCTGAAGGATACCGAGTTTGGAAGCTGTAGGGCATAGAGAAAGCCACTTAGGTCGGGATGATGCAAGAATGTAGGTTATGTATACCTACAGTGTGCAAACCTGCCCTCTAGCTTGTGAATTGGTCGATGATAGCAGGACTGGAATGCTTGGGACTGTTTGCGTTTTTGTAGGAAACGAAAATATGCACAGGTGCTGACTTGCAACTAAACTTTCAACCATGGATGGAACACAATGCAGCCAAATCATGTGTTGATGCAGATAACACAAATGTGATAAATGATTAAGAAATATAACAGGCTTATGCCTCTGCAAGTATTTCTATGATGTACCAATGGGCCAAGCTCTTTATTCTTCCGTATGTAAGAAATATATGGGCACATAATCACATTTTATTCTCTGCATCTCTTTCTTTAAGACTTACAGGGGTGCGAATGGATGGAAGGCTGAGCAACATACGAAGAGATGTAGTGCTGCTGCTTACATCGTTCTTGCGCTCGAACACGGAGAATGACGCAGCGCTGGAGTGGAGATTGAAGATAACGCAAGCAGAGACCAGTTTGGGTGACAAGGATGCTGCATTGGTCAGTCTTATACCCCTTGTGGTGTCCTACTTCAAAGATGGCCTCACCCAACTCGTACAAGTACACGAGGTCAAAGCCGGGGTTAATCTGCATGCATTGTATGCAAGTCACACGTGCACAAGGCTTAGTCAGTTCTTGGGGTGTAATGTTGGCAGTGTAAAGAGGCGTTATAGTTCATTTGCTAAAGCGCTCAGATAGCACAGAACCGCAGCGAGAAGACACAGAGCTTCGGCAACACAGGCACAATGCTTCCAACCACTCGTTGTCGTCGTCTTTCTCTAAGCAGTGCCTACTGCTCATTCTCCTGCAGTACAATTGCCTCGCCGGGGAAGAGGAGCCGTCTCGGCGACCTACGGGCAAGATAGCACAGGCGGGTCAAAGCACGGCTTGAGCCGCTGAACGTGCACGATTTCGCGCCCTCGGCGGCGCTTATCGGAAGGCGGCCCAAGGGGTTTTACCAAATAGTTCACAGGAGACGTTTGACTGATGACATGGTAGGGACCCTGGTACTTGGACACAAGCTTGGGTGAAAGTCCAGTGCTGGTAGCGGGAACCAAAAGCCAGACTACTGAGTCAGGGGCATAGGGTACCGGAGAAGAGGGAATATACCGAAGGTGCTACTGTCGCTGCTGATCTTCCAAAGTAAATGTGCAGGCGAGCTTCCGGCACTCTTCCGCGTGTGCAGAAGCCTCGGACAGGGTAGTAGCCTCCGTTGTGTCAGGGCGATACGGAAGGATGGTGTCCATTGTGAAGGAAGGCTCGCGTCCGTAAAGAAGAAAGAACGGGGAAAATCCTGTAGTGGTCTGTGTGGCGGTATTATAAGCGTACGTCACGAAGGGTAGAATTCGGCCCCAATTGGTTTGGTCAGATGTGACGTACATGGCTAACATATCGCCAAGAGTGCGGTTAAAGCGCTCAGTCATGCCATTGGTTTGCGGGTGGTATGCAGTAGAGGTACGGTGAATTAGGTTGCATTCCTTGAGCAGGGCTTCTATAACATCAGACAGAAAGACGGGGCCTCTGTCGCTCAGCAACTCTCTGGAGCTCCATGGCGAAGTATGATGTTACGCAGAAGGAACCAGGCAACATCCCGCGCAGATGCGTTGGGCAGAGGCGAAGTTTCGGCGTAGCGTGTGAGATGGTCAATCGCCGCTATCACCCAGCGGTTGCCATCCGAAGTACTCGGAAGGGGCCCATAAATGTCAACTCGACCCTGTCAAAGGCCCGTCCCGGACAAGGCAACGGTTGCAGTGGAGCGGCTAAGGCATGAGGGGTATTCTTGCGGCGTTGGCGAGCGATGCAGGAGCGGACACATTAGCGGACGAATCGGTACATCCCGCACCAGTAATACCGAATTCGCAGGCGCGCGCATGTTTTGAGTACTCCTGTACGTGCGCATTGCGGGTCGTCGTGAAACGCTGCACATATATCCGAACCTAGATGCCGAGGAACCACGAGTAACCATTTGCGCCCATCCGAGAGGTAGTTACGACGGTATAGGAGCCCGTCACGAACAGCAAAGTGGTGTGCTTGGCGACGCAATGCACGGCCAGTAGAAGGCCCTGATGGGTCTGACAGAAAAGCCAGCATAGCAACAATCCATGGGTCCTTCTGCTGCTCCGAAAGCATATCCATGGAGGTTAGGGAGGACTCGCATATTTGTACTTTCTGATGATTGGGCTGGCCTGACACAGGGGAGCGAGACAAGGCATCCGAGTCCGAGTGTTTACGGCCAGAGCGGTACAGCACTCGAATATCATACACTTGGAGGCGAAGCGCCCATCGAGCGAGGCGGCCTGAGGGATCTTTCAAGGACGACAGCCAGCAGAGTGCATGGTGGTCCGTGATTTCGTCGAACGGGCGGCCGTAGAAGTAAGGACGAAACTTAGTTATGGCCCAAATGATAGCCAGGCATTCTTTTTCTGTAACGTAATAGTGTGCTTTCGCTTTTGTGAGTGCGCGGCTAACGAAGGCAACAACGTATTCATCGAAGCCAATCTTTCGTTGTGCAAGAACAGCACCAATGCCGACGCCACTGGCATCCATGTGAGTTTCTGTCCGTGCGCTTGGGTCAAAATGTCGGAGTATGGGGGGTGTGGTTAAAGACGGCGCAGCGTCGTGAATGCGGCATCGCAAACTGGCGGCCAGGCCAAGAGGTCGTGGTTACCTGCGAGACGCTGCGTCAAAGGAGCTATTATGGTGGCGAAGTTGCGGATGAAACGACGAAAATAAGATCATAATCCGATGAAGCTGCGGAGTTCTTTTGTGGTCTTTGGTCGTGGGAATTCGGTAACGGCTTGGAGTTTGGTTGGATCTGGGAGCACACCATCTTTCGAAACAACGTGGCCAAGGATGACTAGCAGCCAGGCGGCGAAGCGACACTTCTTTAAGTTTAGCTGGAGTCCAGCATCGGCAAGGCAAGTGAGCACGCGTTTGAGGCGGAACAGGTGAGATTAAACGTCTGGGGAAAAAGATGACAATGTCATCGAGATAACAAAGGCATGCCTGCCATTTGAAGCCGCGGAGGATATTATCCATCATGCTTTCAAATGTTCCAGGCACATTGAAGAGGCCAAAGGGCATCACGGTAAATTCATATAGGCCATCAGGGGTAACAAATGCTGTTTTCGGAGGGTCTGCGTCAGCCACCGGGACCTGCCAATAACCGGATCGAAGTCTAAGGACGAAAATAATTCAGCGCCTTGGAGGAAGTCCAGTGCGTCGTCAATACGGGGAAGAGGATAGACATCTTTCCGGGTTATCTTATTTAGACGCCGATAGTCCACACAAAAACGAATAGTCCCATCTTTCTTTTTGACCAGCACTACCGGCGAAACCCAGGGACTGTGTGATGGCTGTATCACGCCGCGTCGAAGCATGTCTCCTACGTGCTCATCGATGACGCGGCGCTCCGTCGCGGACACACGGTCTGGACGTTGGCGTAGCGGTGCGTGGCTGCCGGTGTCGATGTGATGAACGACTGTGGAGGTACGTCCTAAAGATTGTTTTTGGAGGTCGAAAGAAGTTCGAAATTGGCTAAGGAGGTCAACGATCTGCGTGCGCTGACTCCGAGTGAGGTTAGGCTCAATAAATGGAGCAAACGTTCGGTCAGGTGCATGCGCAGGCACAGATACAGGGAGAGCCATGGCGTCAACGTGAAGAGGAGTCGAGTCATCGGGCACATGGTACACAGAGCTCGTGTCGAATTCGTCAGCAAAACCGAGGCACTCGCCACGATGTAAGCTTGATGGACATGCAAACGGATTCGAAACGTATAGTGCGCTGGAGCCCTGGCGAAAGGGAAGGAGGGCAAAGGGAAGCAAGAAGGGATGACGGCGTGCAGCAAGTTGAGATGGCGTGAAAAGAGCTGTGGAATCGCAGAAAGCAGCACAGGAAACGAGTACAAGGGCGGCAGAGAAAGGAGGGATATCCGCGTCGGTGGCGACGAACACCCGAGCAGAAGGTGGAGGCAAAGCTTCAGAAGAACTGCCGCAAAATGGAGTCAGCGCGAGTTCCGCACTAGCAAAATCAATACCAGCGTGATGAGATGAGAGGAAGTCCCATCCTAGAATGATGGCATGAGAGCATCGGGGAAGAACAACAAACTGAATGTGGTGTAGACTGTCTTGTATGGCGACATGAATGGTACATGTTCCTAAGGGCTCAATTAGCTCAGCGCTTCCTGTACGTAGCGAAATGACAGAAAACGGCGTCGCGACTTTACCGAGCTTACGGCGAAGCTGGTCGGCAATCACGGACACTGCGGCACCCGTGCGGACAAGCGCGTGAACGGCGACACCTTCGGCAAAAACTTCAATGACGTTCGTAGGCAATAAACCAGGGCTTGAGCAGTTCGAAGAGATCGCAGTTCTTGCCTCCGGAACTGCGCCTTTTAGTTTTCCTCCACAGCTGGAGGGCGGCGGACGATGGGGGAGAGGGAACGTCGACGGGGAGATGGAGACCAACGTGTGTTGAAGCTTCGGGTAAGAGGAGATGAAGGGCCCATTACACAAAACTAGACCCTAACCCGACTTTGGTTTACAGCAACCTTATGCAAAGTACAATAGCGGAGCTCCTGTCCCAAGAACTGATCAGCCAGTCTGAATATAGCTTTATGATGCCCAAGAACAAAGGAGCAGGCCGCTTTTATCTTCTTCCTAAAATACACCAGGTTCCCGTCGAATAAATATTCACAGCAGAAATCCCAGTTCGGCCTATAGTGCCTAATAACAACACACCTACCGAGTCACTATCTAAATTCTTAAATCACCACTTGTCAGACATCCCGCCCACCCTCCCACCTTTTGTTCTAGACGCCTCACTTCCTTCGAATTATCGACGGCATTAACGGCAAACAAATCCTGCCAGACAGCGCTATTCTAGTAACTTTAGATGTTTCTGCCCTTTACACTAACATACCCATGATTCAAGGAATCGAAGCCGTATCAAAGTCCCTCACAGTCAGTGCCCAAGCGCACGCTCCTGAAGTTTACCTGTCACTCCTTAGGTTAGTTGTCACACAAAACTATTTCGAATTCGTGTCTGCTCAGTATTTGGCACAAGCATGGGAACACCATTCGCTCCCACGTATGCCAACATTTTCATGCGGCAGCTTGAAGCAAACCTCATATAAATCATACCCTTTAAAACCCCACACGTATCTGCGTTACATTGATGACATATTTATAATATGGGAACATGGCATAAGTGCGCTTATCGATCTAATTAGCCATTTCAACCACTTTCACCCGAGTAATAACTTTACAGCTCGCCTCTCTCCTAGTCAAATCAACTTCCTCGACACGATGGTCTACATAGAAAATGGAAAACTGAGAACAACACTACCGGAAGCCTACGGATAGCCAGCAGTATTTGGACTACACCAATCATCATCTGTGACACTGCAAGCGAGGAATTTTTGGCGGACAAGCAAAACCAAGAAGAATATTTAGTGGTACAACGATTATATCCACCATCTAAATGACTTCAATGCAACGCTAGGAGAAACTATCCACACATTCTTCTCGGCACGACTTATGACAAGATTGAACAGGCAGCTAGAATTGGCTAAGAAACAGCCTACATCAGAATCTGAGAGCCCACTAGTTTATATAACAAAATATTTTAACGCACTCCCGAACATAAACAACCTGCTACAAAAATAGCACCCAATATTATCAAGTAATGAGCGTCTGAGAAAAGTGTTCCCGGTGATACCAAGAGTAACCTATCGCCGCAAAAGAAATTTCAAAAACATGTTAGTGCATGCCAAAGTCAGCCAACATCATTCCCCCGTAATAAAAGCATGCTCTCGCTTCAGGTGCAAATACTAGAGGCACCTTCAAAGTGACCTTAAAATTAAAAGCACCGCAAATGGTTGTGTACACGAAGTGAAAGCTAGCTCTACTTGCACTAGTTCCGATATAATATGCTTGAGTGTTCCTTCTGTAAGAATGAATATATCAGTAAAACGGGACAATCAAGGACGTCAAGTTAAACAGACATCGCTCAGACACAGCTAAAAAGCTTCCCTAAGGCGTCGCCGGAAATTTCATGCAACCAGGTGATAACTGATGAACTTAAGCTCTATATCCTACAGTCAAATTTCAATTCTACACGAGACAGAAAATACAGAGAATCATACCTCATCCATAAATTCGAGACATTGCAACCGATTGGCATAAACGTTTGAAAGGGAGATTTAGAATTTATTCGCTGTCCTAAATTTCAAAGTATGTGGGCAACAGCACTTATTTATCACTGGGTTGGCCTGTACCCCTCCTCCCCTCCCCCTTTTTCAATATACATGTACTTCGATATTTTTTTTGCTTGTCAACAGTATTCCAGCCTCCCCTCCACCCTTTACTTATATTTATTCCCCTCATTCGTTCATTTATATATTCATAAATTTTTCCTTCAAAGAGCTACATTTTCTGCCACTAATTTTATTCTATCTTTCACGGAAACGATAGTTCACTAACCTCCAGTAAAGCAGATAGTACCCCACGTGCCCTTGTTGTGCAGGCCCCTTCAACGAAAAATGGAACCTGCAATGACACGTCCATTGGCTCACATACGTTGCTTCCTCTACCGACGTTGAGAGCACAAGTTTCTCCTGAATTCTACACCCTCGCTGCTAACACACCTTGAGTAGTTACCCGCCTTACCCTCTCTCCCCTTTAGAAGAAACGCACCTATATATACTGTGCCGAAGAGAGCATAAGCCGCCTTGAAAAAGACAAGTCCACTTGTTGAAACATTGGTTCCGGCTTTCATCTTGTTCTTGTTTTTCTCATCATCTTGAATTTCAATCTCCCGCATTCCCCTTGTTTTGCCAGTAGTTTTCAAATATAATTGAGCTACATTAAGTATTTCTGTGCCACACTATCGCATTAGATTTTTCACTCTATTAAAATTATGATGCACCTGATGCCTGATACTAGAACTGTCACTCAGGCAAATATTTCTACTGTAAAACCAGTGGAACTGTCAGGCTAAAGGTTATACATTATTGATAAGGTTCAATTTTCAACACCTAACTGGAAAAACAGTCAATACATGCTTATGCAAGCAGGAAAGGTGGTGTTATTACTTGTTACTTGTGATGTCATTCTTTCTATTGGGTTTAGGCGTGTAAGGTTCTACAATGTTCAACCGTTATCTTTCTAACCTCAAATGATTGGATATATTTTACTTTAGATTCCCAAGGAATATCACAAAGGGCCTTTTCATGAATGTTAGGCAAACTAAACAAGTCACTCTCACAATCCTAAGGATTTAAGCACACAAACTGATCAGTTCCCTAATGCAGTGCAGTTATAATGAGCATGCTGCTCGGTTTTGAACCGATCAGAAGAAATGCTATGATATGTTTGCTTTGTTCCTCAATTGTTTTGTATTTCCATCACACACATAGACAGGCCTAGAGACAATATAGAAACATAATAAGAAAGCTGCTTCTCTCGTGTGCATTTCTTGGTTATAAAAATAAGACATATACGTTTAGATTATAAAAAAGGTTGACTTCTTGCCTCACTGACAAGGTTTCCTGGTCCAGACACTAAGGATAGATATACAGCAAGTGTGTTTCAGTTGGAAGTAGCCTACATTTCACATATACAAAAATGTTTCATTCACTAAAGTTTATGTGATTACTTTAAGCTGTGGTAGCCCTCTTTCTTGTGTCAGGCATCAACAGAGATGACCGGCAATTTTCTTGACACCCTGCCCGTTTGCCCAGTCATAGTTGCACTTGGTGAGCTTTCTCAGCCTTGTTTTATTTACCAATCTGTCAGAATATGTCCTATACCCAAAAGTCCGAAATGCACTCTTCATCATGAAGAAAAGCAAGTAACTGCAAAGGCCGTGAGGAAGTTTCTGAATGGCTGGATGGTGTATGTCACCAAATACTAAACAAAATCATCGTAATCTGTCTAATGCCTCTTGCCACAGCTGTGGCTGCTTTATGGCCCAATTACAGCTGTTTAGTTGTTTGGAAGTTGCTTACTATTCCGATTGTCGATACCAAGCTAAAAATAGATGTAATTACAACAAATCAAAGAAAAATTGCACCTTGAAAAAAGTTAAACCTCAGACTGTGATGAAGTTCTACAGAAAGCTAGATTAGCTCATTGCATTAAGATCAATCAGCATAAATGACTAGGTAAGTTTGTGGCTTGCCTGTTACGCTCTTTGGTTTATGCTATGTTCCTACACGAATAAGTTTCCACAAAGCAGGCTTCATGCAGTTGGTGATGTTGAAGCACGTGTTGCTACACTCGTATATGTTTCAGCTGAATCATTATCATCATCATCAGCCTGGTTACGACCACTGCAGGGCAAAGGCCTCTCCCATACTTCTCCAACTACCCCGGTCATGTACTAATTGTGGCCATGTTGTCTCTGCAAACTTCTTCATCTCATCCGCCCACCTAACTTTCTGCCGCCATGTGCTGCGCTTGCCTTCCCTTGGAATCCATTCTGTAACTCGTAATGACCATCGGTTAATGACCGTAGGGATATTCAGCTGAATATGTTGAAACAAATAGTGAACTGGTCACTTTTCTCAGGTGCCATTCCATCAGAGTTGAGAGGGTACTTGTTTGCGACTAATTATGGCAATGTGCAGCCAGTAGTAAATTGATTTGATGTAGACATTGCTGCAGCACTTGCTGATACTTGGAATGGAGACCCTTGTTAGGATAAGAACCTTCATCTAGAGTTTCCAGCTCTCTTCACCACCAGTGACTTACCAAGAGCCTCTCGGCTCATTCGTCAATGCTGAAGCAAGGTGGAGGGCACAGGGGTGTCACACCTAAGTACTCTTGGCAAAGCTGAGACTTGAATGGTCACCTTCGTGGTTACTAAAAGCAAGCTGCATGATGAACTTTGTTCCTATCATTTAGATGATCTGTAACATAACACTGCCTCTCTAAATGTTGTGGTCGTTTAATGCAGCATTTAACTTTAGCGTCATTGCAGTTGAGAACGATTACTACAAAGTGACCTGAATAATGGAAAGAGCAGCAGGGCCTGGCTAGTGTTTTATTGTATTCATATATGCACTGTGAATTTCAGTACATGAAAACATTTTGCAATGACTAGCAAAATAACCTCTGCATTCTTTATCAGGTAAAGGGGTTCAGGACAAACACCAGAACACCCATATGCCCTCTTTGTTTTAACTTCGCGTTGTCAATGAGCAAGCCAAGTGAGTCCGCCGGATACGATGAAAATGCATGTGTGTCACCTAGCGAAACACATCGCCAAAATTATAACCTATAATGCTTCAACTAGCTCAAAAATAAAACATATTGTGTGTCTGCTCTGAAGTACTCTAAATATCAAAGTTTTGTGTACCAAAGATTTCTCCAAACTAGTTTTTCAGTGGAAGCCCTGGTAATCTTCATGCAACCACTTATGTTAAATCAAGGAGTGAATGAGACAAGAATTTGTAGTTCGAGGATTTGCCTCCCACATTATAACCTTTATAGATACGATATAATGTGGTTTCTCGTTTAGTTTCTTGGCCCTGATGTCTCCGGTACACTGCTCAAGCACTCAACTGCCATAAACGTTTATCAAAGGAAACGTGAAATGTCTTCAAACTAACAGGATATTGTTACACGAATAGAAGGCGTCGAAGAGACTTTGGATGCAGCTTGGGACAGTGAGCAAACGAAATCAATGCAGCACAGGTGTTTCAGGGGATCACGAACAATGTGAGGTTCAGACGTATGCTGCAGTTTAAGAACACCGCTCGCACGGTTGATAAGTGCAGAGGGGACATACAAGCAGTCCT
Source organism: Dermacentor variabilis (assembly GCF_050947875.1). Lineage (NCBI taxonomy): Eukaryota > Metazoa > Arthropoda > Arachnida > Ixodida > Ixodidae > Dermacentor > Dermacentor variabilis. The sequence goes on along the minus strand of NC_134569.1, from coordinate 162,891,861 downwards.
GTCCAAGGATGACATCATGAGGACACTGCTTAAGAGCGACAAATGAAACAGTATCCTCATGAACACTGTTACTGACGGGAGTGGTGCACATTCTACCATAAGCATACTTTCATCTGTGGCTCGTGTGGTGCGCTGTACAATAGGCATGGGCTCTTTTCTCAACTGACTGTTACGGTTATCGTTCTTGGCTGGTAGCTGAGTGGCAGTGTCGATGAGGGCAGATAACTGGGAACTTGGAGAGGGTTTTAAATGTTCTGAGCGCTTTTAGCGAAACAGTTGTATTCATTTTTTTTATTCGCACACCCCTACTTCCAGGTTGAGTAATTTGTTATCTGCCTGTAATATGATACAGCCAGATTTTACTGAAATAGCCTGGTTCAGGTCAACTCCTTCTTTATTAACCACTGGAGCATAAGTGAATAATACTGCTCAGCGTGTATTACCATAAATATATACGTTTCTCATTGTCTCCTTTTTTTCCAGATCAGTCCATCTTTCAATGCACCTGCCATCTGTTTGTGGATACGGAGCTCATAATACCAAACATCGGCTTGAAGCTGGCTATTGAGTACCTGTTTGCTGTCCACTACTGCTTGAACATCAAGTATGATGCACGTGCAGGGGCAACTCTTGAATTTCTTCAGAGGTAAGCACAAATTGCTTCTTGAGACATTTCCCCGCAGGGTCGTCTGCATCAGCAGGCGTTTGGTGTGTTGCGACACCACGGACCCGAGCACACGAGGGTTGGCCCCTCCCGCGTGTAGCCGTGCTCGGCTTAGCCGTGTCCGGGAAAAAGAGGGTCAAGGGGGTTGAGCTGATGCCGGGTGTTCGGACATGTGAGGCCCCCCGGCGGAGGCAACACACCTCTTTGGCCTCTGCTTCCCGTAGATGGCACCCCCGGACTGACCCACCCGGGGGAAATCCGCAGTCGCCTTTTCCTGTCCCTTTCTTCGCACACCTTCGTCTTTCCCTCTCACTTTCAGTCTTTCCTGTCTTTTGCTCTTCTGATAACTTCCAACATTCCTGGCAGCGAGGGCTAACCTGGTGTGGTATGACCTACCTTGGTTATAACATATGTGGTTATAGCGACGATGTACAGTTGGCATGGTAGGGCTTGTTTCAACACATACCCTGCTTTGTGTCCTTGTTGGGCTTGGTGGTGGGTGACTGGCCTCGTCGCTGAATACTCAACATATTTCATGGGAACTTCCAACCCCTGCTCAACTGATCATCCCTCTAAAAGGGGGCGCACCGATGCTACATTTCAGTTTTCTCTCAAAGCCACTCGGACTTTCCCGAAATTTCACGTTGTTCACAGTGATAAACCTGACAAGAAGGCAAGAACGATTTCACCATTCATTGTGGCGAAGTATCTCACAGAGACCATTGGAGGCGGCTCTAAAATCACCAAGCTGGCCAGTGGCGACTTATTACTAGAACTGAAAGACAAAGCACAACACGGCAAGCTAACGAACCTTGTAGAACTTGGAGGCATCCCGTCAGTGTAACAGCACACCGAACCATGAATACGGACAAAGGCGTAATTTCTGACATTCACTTGATGGACTTGACCGAAGAAAAACTCCTGCAAGGATGGAAGGATGAAAACGTAATAAGCGTACAAAGAATAAAGATCAGACGGGACAACAAAGGCAACAAGGACAACTAAGCCCCTTATAGTTACCTTTGGCTCTAGCACGTTACCAGAGACAGGAACTGGAAATCAGAGTACGACCGTACATCCTCCACCCGCGACGTTATTTCAAATGCCAGAAATTTGGCCACGCTTCCCAGAGCTGCCGAAGGCGGCTCTGGGAAACATGTGCGAAATGCGGCATAAATGATCACTCTGCACTTGACTGTAAGGCTTAGCCCCGTTGTAGCAATTCTAATGGTGGCCACCCTGCATATTCTAGAACATGCGCAGTCTGGAAAAAAAGGGAATAATTGCGATAAAGGTAAAAAAAAACATAACTTTCAGAGAAGCAAGACAACGCATCCTCCCAACATTTTCACAGAGCACATCTTTTGCCGAAGTGGTACGACGGGGGGCAGTACCACAACGGCACTTGGCGGACACCAGCACCACGCGTAGCGAGCGTGTGGCGACGCCACCCGCCCCCATGGTGGGAGCAGCGAAGGCTGCCCTACCTCTCCCGAATTTGACCACAGTGGAGGCCTCTGCTAGTGCTGGCACCAGTCAGCCCAGCTCAGAGGTCAAGAAAAACCCACCAATCACCAGGACGGTGGGCTCCAAGGCCTTGTCTTCCGAGACAAGGCTTTCACGGAAAACACACCGCTCGCAAGAGCGCGTGTCCAGTGCCTCTCAAGAGGCCATGGACACAACACCCAGTCAGAAGGCGCAGTTGACGCCTAAGGAGCGGCGCGATCTTGTCGACCGCTCTAAAAAAGACAAAACTGAAATCACAGGGCCCCAAAAGGGCACTGTAAGCTAAACCAAGTTCATTCTCTTTGACACATAGCACAACATTTATTTTAATATGGATACACTGATTATTCAGTGGAGTATCAGAGGCCTGCTTTGCAACCTCGATGATGCCCAAGAACTCCTCAATGAATTAATTCCAAAAGTGCTGCGTGTCCAAGAGACTCTCTTGAAATCTAAACATAAACACTTCCTTCGTCGCTATGTGATATTTCGGAAGAATCGCGATGATGTCCTCGCATCATACGGCGGCGTAGCCATCATAGCTGACAAATCTATAGCCTGTCAATACTTGCAGCTACAAACACCCCTTGAGGCAATGGCTGTTCGAGCTGTACTTTTAAATAAACTGATAACCATCTGCTATTTACATATACCGCCGCATTTTCAGCTTCACAAACAAGAATTCGAAACAATAATAGATCAGTTACCAGAACCATATCTTGTGCTTGGAGATTTAAATGCACACAGCAACCTATGGGGCGACCCGCGCTGCGACGCGGGAGGTCGCTTGATTGAACAGTTCCTTTTTTTTCAGGTGCATCTCTTTTGAATGGGAAGGAGACCACCGATTATAATCTGGCAAACAAAACATACTCCTCAATAGATCTTAGCATTGCATCTCCTATTCTTCTACCATACCTTAAATGGAACGTCATGAAAAACCCATACGGGAGTGACGATTTCCCTGTAGTTCTAAGCAAACCAATGTGTAATGAAGGCCTTCCACAATTACATCGCTGGAGAACTGACTCTGCTGACTGGGAAAAGTTCAAAAATCTTGCTTCTTTATCCTGGGACGACATGTGTGCTTTAAGCATAGAGGCTGTGGTTAAATATTTTACGGTTTTTCTCCTTGACACCTCCTGCAACTGTGTCCCTGTAACAAGTGGATTGTCCACAAAACGCAGTCTTCCGTGGTGGAACGATGAGTGTTGAATAGCGCGTAAGGAGCAAGACAAGGCATGGGGTTTACTTCGGGATTCTCCGACAGCAGAAAACCTTGTCAATTTCAAGCAGGTCAAATCCCAGGGTCGGAGAACGCGGCGACAAGCTAGAAGAGAGAGTTGGAGAAAGTATATATCGGGCACAAACTCTTACACTGATGAAACAAAGGTTTGGAATAGAGTGAATAGAATAAAGGGTTGACAGCCTTACTTGCTGCCTTTGGTGAATACTCAAGGGGACAGCATGGAAGATCAGGCGAACTTTCTTGGCGCACATTTCGAACAGATATCCCGCACGTCACACTACTCTGAAACATTCCATAGGTTCAAAAGGCAAATAGAAGGAAAACCACTAGACCAGAAAATCACAAAATGCGAGGCATACAATAAGCCTTTTTGCACGGCAGAGTTTCAGGCAGCCCTAAACAGCTGCAACAAATCTGCCCCCGTTTCTGACAGCATCCTATATGAAATGCTAAAACACCTGCCATCTCAAACACAAAAAACACTTCTTTGCCTTTACAATTTTATATGGTCGTCCGGCAACATTCCCTCTGCATGGAAAGGGGCCATCATAATTCCTATTTTGAAACCGTGTAAGGACCCTTCTTTGGCAAATAGTTATAGGCCTATAGCATTCACGAGGTGTTTATGCAAAGTTTTTGAGAAGATGGTAAACAGTCGCCTGGTACATTATCTAGAAATAAACAAGAAATTAGATCCATATCAATGTGCCTTCAGAGAAGGCAGATCGACGACACATCAGCTTGTATGCACGGAAATGTACATCAGGGATGCGTTTGTCCGCAAACAGCTTGTGTTATCAGTGTTTCTTGACATGTAGAAGGCGTATGATACTACGTGGCGCTTCGGGATCCTTCGGGATCTTTCTGCAATGGGCATTCGCGGCAACCTGCTGAGAATAATTCAAAGTTATCTCTCTGACAGGACATTTCGTGTTAAAGTTGGCAACGTACAGTCTCGGCCATTCATGCAGGAGACAGGTGTACCGCAGGGTGGAGTACTGAGCTGTACGTTATTTATTGTTAAAATGAACTCGCTCCACACCGTATTACCTCGCACACTCTTCTACTCCGTCTATGTGGACGATGTACAGGTAGGGTTCAGGTCATACGATGTTAGCATTTACGAGAGGCAGCTACAGCATGGCTTGAATAGATTCTCAAGGTCGGCTGACGAGAATGGTTTTAAGTTGAACCCCCCAAAAAGCAGATGTGTCCTATTTTAAAACAGGAGAGGTGTACTACCACAACCAGACATTAACCTTCATGGAGAAAGACTAACTGTCAGTCCTGAACACAAGTTCTTAGGCGTTATCCTGGACACAAAGCTTAACTTCATTCCCCACTTAAAATATCTTAAAGAAGAATGCCTGAAGACCATGAACCTCCTCAAGCTGCTCTCTCGAACAACTTGGGGCAGTGACAGGAAGTGTCTGCTTAGCCTGTATAAGGGTCTCGTAAAATCACGCCTCGACTACGGAGCCGTGGTGTACCTCTCCGCAACAGAGACTGCGCTAAAGATTCTCGACCCAATCTACCGCCTCGGTATGCGACTGGCAAGAGGCGCCTTTAGAACGAGCCATGTTGAAAGTCTCTATGTCGAGTCCAACGAATGGTCCTTACATCTACGCAGAACATTCCTAAGTTTATCATACTACACTAATGTATGTATGTAATGTATATCGCACTCCACACCATGGAGTGCGATATCTCTTTTCTTGCAATAACGAAACATGCACCTGAGGCACACACACTAGCACACTTCCTCGAACTCCAAGCGAAGTACTGCTGTGCCGAGCTTTATGCAGATGCTTCCAGATCATCTGCTGGTGTCGCTTAAGCAGCTCTTGGGCCACTCTTTTGCACCTCCGGTGCTCTACATCCCAACACAAGTATTTTCACAGCTGAAGCGTACGCGATACTCTCAGCTGTAGAACATATCAGACAAAGAAATCTCAATAAGGCCATCATTTTCACAGATTCATTAAGCGTAATAAGGGCCTTAATGAGTTTTCCAAAACATAAGAACCCTGCTTTTAATGAACTATACACACAACTATGCCTAGCCTTAATGTACAACCAAAACATCGTCCTATGTTGGGTACCTGGCCATAGGGGCTTAAAGGTAATGTAGCTGCTGACGAAAGAGCAACGCCAGTCGCCTTTAATGAAACGAATGTGAATAAACCCATAGCAGCAACAGAACTTAAGCCCTTCTTACGCCATAAACTGAGGAAGTACTGGCGGGATCAATGGGATAATGCAGTAGGGAATAAGGTACCCGTTATCAAACCCCAATTAGGGAACTGTATATCTGAAAGAACGCCAAGACATATAGAAGTGCTTCTGTGTAGATTAAGAATAGGACATACGTACGCCACTCACTCCTACCTTTTGACGGGAAGCGAACCTCCGGCATGTACCAAATGTGGCAACAGGCTTACAGTTATTCATGTTCGTATCCAATGCACTGAAATAGAGGCAGAAAGGAAAAAGTACTTCCCCTCTGCTTATCTCCAACACATACCGTTACACCCAGCATTTTTTCTGAGCAATGAACCCCTTTTTAGTTCTCAAACAGTATTAAACTTTTTAACTGAAACTCACACCTTAAATGTAATTTGGGCAGGCTACTTGTAGCACGGCCTCCACGGTCGTAGCTGCAAAGAAACCATTTTCTGGAGCACGTGCCTCCCAGCCCTTGCTTTCAAGGCCTTCGTGAGGCACTAGTGCTACAGATACTACATATCTTACTGATCTTCCCTATGTCGTGAAACATCTATTGTCATCGGAGAAACGATCAATCACTGTCATTTTTATTATGTAGATACTTGTATTTTATGCACTTTAGAGCGAATAAATTTTAGGTCCTTTTACAGCCACATTGCACCACATGCACATTTTGCACTTTTTAGTGAATATTTTACGCCACTATACAGCTGTGTATCATTAATCCCCGCAATTAATACCCATAAGTTATTGAGAAGCACGGATCATCGACTTGGCGCTCTTTGGCCCCATCTGGCCCTCGCGCCCATAAACTCTGCTAATCAATCAATCAATTCTTGAGACATTTGGAGAAAAGAATGTTCCAATAACAAAGCAACTCTCTTCAAGACAGCACACAACCTTAGTCTAGACAAGCACTCAAGACATTAGCATTCAACAAGGTGAAACACTTCTATGAATGGTATAAACTGATACACATAAATCAAAGCTGAGTCTATTGAAAAAAGAAATGTGTATCTGCTTTGGATTGTACGGTAGTCAAAATTAAACTGAATTTTAAGCAATCCAAATATTTGTAATCAGGTATAAAAGCGGCTGTTGGTGTTTGTAATTTGTTTATTACGAGTATTTCTACTGCTGTAGCATGCCCTCACAGGCTAACTTTCACGACGTTAAAATGAGCCACAACATTCAAATTTTTTTGTATTTAGAGTTCTTCCTCTCTTAACTGCAATATCGCCTGTACATTGCAACTGCGCCATTGCTCATCCAGCATAAAACCATGTATCTGCCGCCTGCACGTACTTCTTTGTACCCGAAATCCTTCGTTCAGACGGCCGCCGATCAAACTGTACCATTTTAAAGCCACTATAGAAGAATTTTTTCTTTATCGAACAGAAGCCTGCCTGTAATGGAATACTCTAACAGAGGTGTTTGAAGAATTATTAAATTATTTGTACACAGCAGATAGTGGGTATTCCACAGAGATAACATGGCACACAGCTATGTATCGCGATAGATAGACTTTAGTAGCTTGTTTAATCGCCTTGCTTTTTATAACACGTGCTATTAGCACTAAAAAGAAGGGTGAATATAGGTTACCTACTGGCTGTAAAATGTGTGCTACAGTTGGCAGTTCTTAACATTTTTTTTCTGTAAAAGTTCCTTCTAGCCGAGACTGGCCAAGGTAACACTGCATGGTATTACCTTCTCTGTTATGCCCTGCCATATTTACAGCTTAACCACCAAAAGCAGGTAATGATGGTCTGAAGGAAGCATGTGAGGCTAGGCAGTATACTTTGAAAGTTGTATCTGCAAGTTACAGTGACATGTATTGGTGTGTTTAATCTCCCTTACACTTGTACAGATAGCATTGCCTGTCGACAATATTACTAAACAAAATAAACACAAGGAGGGTTTATTGGACTGGTGTCCTTGGGTTTTCATTTCATTATACTGATTTTGATTGCTCTATCAGGAAGACATGGCATCTTCCATTTCTTCATTGTTTACATTGAAAGTATCACTTTTTCTTTGCTGAGGTTTGGAAGTTTTAAGCTAAAAGTTATCATATTATTACTTGTATATATAAGAACAAAGGTTTCAGTTGGTCCATCACTGATTAGGCCTGTTAAGAATGCAGGAACAGATATACATATACAAGCTGTTCATTGCATGGATACTGTCATGGCTGCACATATTTCCATTGCAGCGTGGAATAGCCTAGCATGAGTGCCAAGATTTGAATAGATCATTGTCTCTAGCTGCGGAGATCTGTGTCTATCTACTGGTAGGGGCTGAAATTACGTGCCAAGCTTAGTAGAGGATGCAGCACCAACCTGCGAAATTAATTTAGTTACCACAATGGTTTTTGCATAGCTGTTTTTAATTGCATTTGTGCCTGCTTATCTCTTAATCATTCCAGATACCTCGTCGGCATATCAGAAAAGGAGGGCACACGCCAGGAAATTAAAAGGAGCAAAGGTGCCCGCTCGAAACACTGGCGGCGTGCGCAGAGATTGCGTCATTCAAGAAGAAGTGGAGCTCTGTGAGTCTGTCATTATTGCTTGGTTGACTTCCGGTACTGACTTGCATTTCCTGCTTTTCATTCTCAGCTCCTCTGATGGCCAAAGACAGGCTGATGTTTTGGCTGACGTTCATGTTCTTTGAATACACAATTGAAAATTCACCTTCTTGTGTTTCTATTTTTTCCAAAGACTATCCCGAGTATTCACGTAAACCTCATGGAGGAACTATTATTACTGCATGAAAGACATTTGGTGGTGTTAGAAAAGGAGAAAGCTCACCAACGAAAGTTCAGCTCCTAATTCCCATACAACCACCAAAAGGTCGCTTTGTTGATTATCCTGGATAACATCTTGATTTCCTAGTGGACTCGACTGTGCGAGTTCCACTTTAATTAGAGTACATAACAGATGGCTACAACAATGGGGAATGCTGCACAAGACAGAAGGAAAGGAGCGACACACGAGCACCTGTAGCAATCGCTGGTGTTGTGATTCCTTTTCTTCCGCCTACTTATGTTGCATTGTTTTATGATAGTATTTACCTTATTCATGAAACCTGCACAACAGCACAGCAACCGTACAAATTCATTACGGTGTCATTAGAGCCACAATATCTCACAGGTGAGATCCCTCGTGCGCCAGTTGCGGTTCCGAGCCTGAACTTGCATGTTACAGTTACATAACCGTTCGCTCGTGGTGCGGCATTGACAATGTTGGTAGGTAACTACGGCTTTAGAAGTTTTCATTCCTGGTACGGCATCGGCAACGTTGGGAGGTACTACGGCTTTAATGGTAGTTTCTTGTGGTACGGGATTGGTAATGTTAAAGAACACTAAGGCTTCAAAGGTAGTTTCTTGAGTTACGGCATTGATAATGTTGGTTGGTAACTATGGCTGCAGTAGTATCATGTAACGTTACGGGAACTCTCTGGCATCAAGAGTTAGCAGGTTGTTTTACCGTAATATAACGGCAGTTTCGTTAACAGTGTACGCATTGATAAACATCTTCGATTGCTGTACACGATCTCAGTTAGCAATCAGCAATTTATAAAATCCAGTACATTTAAATTATGCCAATAAATCTACAACTGAAGTCATATTTTAGGACGAGTCGCGCGTTTTCTGTGCAGTCTCCTATTCTGAGGATATTGACAAATTATAAAAAAGGGGTGCTTAGGTTATCGGTAGGTCGCCGCAGCATATTTTCCATAAGGGCACATATTTTCATATTAAATTTTGATGACGTCAAAGAAGGTGATCATGATGATACATCATGAGATGCAGATGTCCAGGGAAACGAGAATGGATAGGAACGAGTACGGTCAGGCCGACTCAAATGAGGAACGACAGCTTACATATATCGTTAAAAAATAAACTGTACGTATAATTATTTCGTTATAGTACTACTAACCAAAAGGGCTAAAAAGTAAGCATTAACACAGGAACAACAGCTCCTATGCATGGTGCAAGCTAACAGTGCAATGGAATATGATAAGCGTCGGCGTCACCAATTGGAAAGTGATGGGTGTATACTAGATTTTAGTTGAGATTACCAGTAAGAAAAATGGACTCGGCCTCATGGCCCCGCGAAAGCTGATGTCCAGCGTGGCTGCTGAAAACCACCACTACTACTGCTGATTGGCGTATGCAATGCTGTATTGCTCAGTTCCCTACTCGGGGCATTATTCAGCAGTAAGAAAATGTGGAGGCGCGGACTTTCCCCATGGTACACGACCAGCCACAGCACGCAGCCGCTGGTCGTATTGCCGTTTGTTTTTGCTTGGCCGCTCCTCGTATTCACGTCACTCGGCGAAGCCCTAACTATACGTTTCCAAACCATAACGGTGCTGCAGCAACAATGAAGTGAGTTGCAAGTGACATTTCTATATGTGAAATGCTAGTGACGTCACGCTCCACGTCGCAAAGTGCCGTCGCCATGGCAGCTTGTGCAACCTTAATATTTACGAGGAGAACCCTTATAAAAAGGAAAAATGAGTTTCTGTAGAGGACGTTGCGTGTTCCTAATGTGACATCAAACATCTATAAGAAATGTATCATCTAATGTCCTTTGGCATCACAAATACATCAGAGACTCAAATGGCAACGCCACTTATGATTTCTGATGAGAAGACTATACGGCTTTTTTATGTTATTGCTAATGTCAAAGTACATCACATGTGCATGTCTACGATGCCAAATCGTGAAAAATTATCTGTAACACGATAGCATTAAATGGCTCATGAGGCGGAAAATCTGGCTTTGTCGGCGTAAGCACACGATATACAAAGAGGTTACAGACTCTGAACCTTTCATGGGAGTCGAATCCACTACCTATGGTGGTAATTAAGGCTACGAACACACGACCTTTGGTGTTGATTAATGCCCCGGTAATTAAGATATAGTTAATAAAGGCACTGCAACACACGACTTTAGGTGGGAGTCGAGCCCACGACCTTTATTGTTAATGAAGGCAATGATAATTAAGACGCAGTTGACTTACACCACTTTTTACGACACATACGTGGGTCCATACATACGCTGCATGTTAGAGATTACTCAACGAAACAAAGTTAGCAAAAACATTTATTGGGCATATCAATGCTTCCTTAAATGCAGGAGGAGGTTAAATGAAAAGAAAAAAAAGAATAATATCCCTCTGGTTACAGATGCGACATTTTCCTTTGATATATTTTCACTAGTTATCACTGAGGAGAGTCTGTCTTGAGGTAGAGTGTCGTATTGAAGTGGAATGCACGTGTACCCTGCACGGTAGAAAGGGCAGAAAATTAACAAAACTTGGCAATCAACCACAGAAGTACACACTGTGTCACTTGTTGAAGGACGATTTGGAGATGCTACAGCTTGTTCTGGGTGAAAAATTTAAGCGATGTCGGTGCACACAAAGTTGTTGAGGAACCATTGTATGGCCTTTGGGTGCAGCAATAACTACAGGAAGCAGAAATCGCTCTTGGCTGTGCAAACGTGCAACGTGGATCAGCTGTGGCGTGTGTAAATGTTGTGAACTACTTGGATGTATCGGTTTATACTTGAGAAAGGACAGCAGTGTCTGTTGATTGCTAGCGTGAATTGCAAAATCTTCTCATAATCGGATTACTTGGCATGGAAATAAACATAGGAGTGCCCGGGTACGGGCAACCCAATGCATCCTTGAGACATCCAAGTACCAGTAGTTAAAGAATATTTGCATGAGCTACCGGCATAGTTCTCGTACATTTGAAGCCTACTGTGTCATGCATGTATTGGCGTCCGGTACGATGGCATATATCCCAATCAAGAAATACACCACACCATGTCTGGCGTTATTTATAATTTACACCCGAGCGCTTCTTCTGAGGGAGGACACAAGTTGAAAAGCAAATGTATAAAAGCATGATAAACAAACTTGCATAAAAATGAACAAATAAGCCTAGTGATTGCTATTCCTGTCATTAGAGAGTTTCTCTTTGTCACGCGATCAAAATGACCATTGCCTGACACGCGCCCCATTTTTGGATGTGGTATTCCCAGCTCATCGGGTCAATGTGGTCAAGTGGGATGAGCACACTGCTACTTTGAGTGAATTATGTTGCTCTCCTAGGCGCATGCTGAGGCACCGGCCGGTCTGCATGCCCAATGTGCATTGGACCAAATATACACGTGATGAAAAGGATAGACTACACTACCCCTGACAGATACGAGACAAATTTTGGGTATATTTAACTAAGGAAGCCTCCTATGCCTGGGTGCCTTTCTCAATTCACTTGTGGTCTGCTATGCTCATATATTTCCAGGAAAAAATAAGTAAGTCAGCATATGCACAACAGTTCACAAATGAATTGAGAAAGGCAACGAGGTAAGCGAGGCTTGCTTGGTTAAAGATAGCGCCAAATTTGTCCAGTACGTGTTAGAGGCAGTGTACTGTATTCCTTTCACATGGGGTCAAATGTACACACGGCAGACTGGCTGGTGCCTAAATATGTACCTATGAGATCACCATATTTCACTTAAAATACCAGTATGCTCGTCCGACTCGGCCACACATATCCGCAATGGTGCTTCAGGCCGGATTAGGATTCATTATGCAAGAAAAGAAGTGAGGCGTGCAGACAGGACACAAGTGTAGAGAAGTGGACAGCACTTCTCTACTCTTGTGTCCTGTCTGCACGCCTCACTTCTTTTTTGCATAATGAATCCTTACCAACTATCTCAGCTTTCTGTCGTTCTACGGATTAGGATTGTTTATCTCTTTTCACCCATGATTGAAAATTGGCAAGAGAACTCAGTCATGCACACCCCATAAATAACAATAAGTGTAAGCCAGCACCCATTATCAACGCATGAAGAAGGGAGTCCTTTCTAGATTAAAGGGATAGAAATTATTCTGTGCCTATTTACTTACTCTTTTTTAAGCAAACACTGTTCATTGTGATTTTATGCCTTCTTATTACCACTTCTGCCTTCCCTCTCAAATTAACCAGTGCTATATTTGTTTATCCTTCCATAACTTTAAACGGTCAGTTGTTACCCGAGGTCATGGTGTATGGCCTGCACTGGTGCAGGGAGGCAACAGAGCACAAAGTCGAAGTCACTGATGAATGTCGTATCAGGTACCCCATCAACAAAGCAAAATGTGGAACACGCACGCAGCAGCAACAGCGCATTATATGAATGTTTGTTTACATAACAATTCTAGAGTTTCTTTCATGACATTACCCAACTTTTCCCTGTAATGTTTAGTTACGTCGAAGTTATGGCAACATCCCTTGAAAACAAACCTGTACCAGCAGCACGCTGCGACTGCTTGCATTTTTCCCTAATACTGCTCGTAATCCGAAAACCTTGTAAGCAGAGATTATTTACAAGGTCCAACCATTTATATGCGAGGAAGCGTCATTGGAGTAAGTATCTGTCAAGATGCAGATGAGTGGTCATCATAGGACTTCAGCAGAAAAGTGGGAGCTCACGCACAAGCGCGCATAATAAACACGATAATTTCCAAACGTAATCTATCTCAGCGGAAAAGAACGCTTATCAAGATTTTGAATTCCGCATTATGGCAATACATTTGCGCAACTAAAGTCTGACAACCAGCAAGCATCAGCATAGGTTTCACTGTCTGTTGTTGTGGGAGTTCTCTTTCCTATGTTCGCAAGGCACATTCATAAGGCCTACGTTCACACCGACACGAGAAGCACGCACAACACGTGTGTAGTTAGCAAACACGGTTACTCACCTTTTGAATGGTACGACAAGGTCGAAAAGCGCCCTCCAAGTTGCTGGTGCTGCGATGTTACTCCCAGCAGACATGCCGGTGCATAGTGGAAGAGCAGTGGCACGCTAACAATACGCATTATTTCTTTGCAACGTCCGCCTAACATTCCTGGACAACCAGACAAAGGGAACGCACTCCACGGCATGAGCATCGTTGGTCCACATTTGGCTGGCGCCCCAGGCATACGGCGAGTAAGCAGCGAGACACAAGCTGTCTGTGGCACTTACGCGCACGCGAACTGTCACATTTCATTACAGCAAACGCAAACACAAACGATTCAACAAGCACATCGTTGGACCTCGCACACCCGACCGACTCGTTGCGTTGCAAACAGAGCGGCAAGCTTGTTGGATGGATGCTATGAGCGTCCCTTTTGAAACCGGGCTGTCGGTGGCGCCACCAGCAGGTCGCATGGGCTTAGCCAATGCTTAGACCAGCGTCATCTGAGGACTTGTGCGGGTGCCTAACAGCGCATAGATGTTGCAAGAAAAAGAGAACCACAGATAAGTCTATATTTTAAGCTATACCTTGACATAGAAAGAAATTCTATGGCGCATTTTCAACATTGAATTGCTTCTGCTATCTGCAGCCAGCAAAAGCATGGCCTTCGAGATCAGAAAATGTTATCTCTATAGGAAGCCATCGCTGTGGCGTTATTCGAACGATTTGTACTTCGGTCACCTCTCGTAAAGCCCGTCAATTACGCATTTAGCTCTTCCCCGTGTTACCTGCCCCTTAACTTCATTTTAAATAACTTCCTGCTGCCGTTAACATCAATTGTATAGCCTCAGACGTCGTTGACGCGATCTCCGAGGGACATATGTGCAGTGTGCGATGTTTCAGTACCCGTTGCAATAGTGTCAGACGGAAAGCATCGAATCAGCTCGTGTGGCGCAACTTGCACCCCTGTCGTCCGTATCATGCTTTCGTGTTGGTGTGTTTAATGTGCGCGGGTTTCACTCCTGTCGTCCGTGCCTTCTGTGTTGATCGTGCGACCCACGAACATTCCTCAAACAATCCACATGTCTCGACAGCGTGCATTTGTCCTATGTGGTATGTGCCAGAAATGTGCGCTCGTTTACGATGTGCTTGCAACCAAGTACTGCAGTACTTTCCGGCAAATAGACGCTGCCGCTTACGCGCAGTTTTCTTTGTCATGATCAGGTCAGTGTGCACAATTGTCGGGTGCCACTTAAAGACAAGTAACACAGCCGACAAAACAAACTACACAGAACAAGGCTTACGCTATAGGTTTGCACTGTTTACCAAAAGTAATAACGGGGTAACACAAACTCACAGTGCTCTTTAAAAAGAAAAGAAAATGACGTCGCTGTTTTGTGCCTAGCCCTGATACATCGCAATCGTTTCCAGAGTACTCGGCACTCACGCTGTGTTATATCGTTTTCTTCATTTTGGTCTCTTAGACTGCCCCCAACGATGAATCTAAACCACTCCCACCAAAGGCCTAGGGTTTGATTCCCACCCCAGGTCATGCGTCCGAATTCCTGAATTAATTATATGCCAATTAACGGCACCTTAATTAACATCGTCCTCATTAACACCAATGGTCATAAGTTCAACTCCCACCAATAGTCATGGGTCCGAGTGCTTTAATTAACTATATCCTATTTAACTGCACATTAACATCGCCTTCATTAACACCAAGGTTCGTGGTTCGGCTTCCGCCCAAGGTCATGAGATCGAATACTTTAACTAACAATGTGTTGATTAAAGTTACTTTGCTTAACTATATTCCAATTAACGGTGCCTATTAACATAACCTTCATTAACACCAATCGTCATGGGTTCGACTCCCACCAAAAGTCATGTGTCCGTGTGCCTTAACAATATCTGAATTAACTGCACATTATTAACAACGCCTTAATTAACACCAAAGTTCGTTGGCACGACTCCCACAGAAGATCACAGGTGAGTGCCTTAATTACCATCACATTTAACAAAGGTCGTTGGTTCGAGTGCCTCAACTGACTATATCTTAATTAACAGTACATTAATTAACTTCGCCTTCATTAACGACAAAGGTCGTGAGTTCGATTCCTACCCAAGGTCATGGGTTCGAGTTCCTTAATTATCATTGCATTCCTTAACAAGGGTCGTGAGTTCGAGTGCCTTAAATAAGTGCATCTGAACTGTGCCTTAATTAACATGGCCTTCATTACCACAAAAGGTCCTGGGTTCAAGGGCTTTTATTAACTATATAATAACTAACTGTATTTTAATTAACATTGCCTTCATTAACATCTAAGGTCGTGGGCTCGACTCCCACCAAAGGTTGTGTGTTCCAGTCCCTTTGTGAACTCTATCTTAATAAATTGTGCCTCAATCAACACCAAAGGTCGTGGGTTCATAGCTTTAATTACCACCATAGATAGCGGGTTCGACTTCCATTAAAAGTTTAGAGTTTCTGACATCATTGATGTACATCGTGTGCTCCCGCCGACAATGCCCGATTTTCCGCCTCATGAGCCATTAATGCTATCGCATTAGACAGAATTTTTCACGACTTGACATCGTACACATTCGTATACAATGTACTTTGACATTAGCAATAACACAAAAAAGCTGTATACTCTTCTCATCAGAAATCTTAAGGTGCATTGTCATTAGACTCTGTGATGTACTTTTGAAGCCAAAAAACATCAGACGATGCATTTCTTATGAATGTCTGATGCAACATTAGGAACACATGACGTTCTCTACAGACTTATTGTTCATTTTCTTAAGGGTAGTCATCCTTATCCTGAATCAGGGACGCCCCCTGAGTCTGTTATATTGTCAGGCCCATATCGCTTACATATCTCAGGCCCATATCGCTTACAAGGTGGCCGAACACGTCATTAACACACGTATTTCGAAACACATTGAAGAACCCGGTCTCTTTGCGTACAACGTGATTGGTTTCCGGCTGGCACTCTTGACCCGGGACACCATGAAGGAGAGCAAACATCACATTATAGATGTTAAGACGAGAGATGTTAGGAAAATCTTGGAACTTATCTGGAGAAAGCCTTTGACAACCTCTCGCTCATGTGCATATCCTCAAATCAATCTATAGTTTTGGCTTGGGGCATAGATTCTGTGCACTCATCAGCTCCTTCATTAAAAGCAGAAGGGTCACAATTAAGATATGAGATCTCAATTCACAACCCGTCGTTCTTGTCTCCGAAACAAGGTTCGGTGGTCTCACCACTTTTACTAAATATTGACACGTGTACTTATCTTTATCGGGCGACCACGTTTCGCCACCCAACAAATGTTATCGCACAGCGCGGGATGCGCCTGCATGTATCCGAAGTTTCTGGAAAGTTATCGATGCTTCTATCCGCTGTCTGTTGTCGCCGAACCTTTTATTATCTGATTTCATCGCGTGACTCGAATGGTGTAGAACTTTGTGGAAGGCACGCGGGTCCGAACGATTAGTCTGGAACATTCGACGACTGCTCTATAAAAGCCGACGCGCTTGACCCGCTGATCAGATTTTCGACGATCACCGAAAGTGTTCGCCGCTATCGTTGTGCTATAAGTGTAGCCTGTTTTTGTGGGCACAGGTTCGCCCAATAAAAGTTAGTTTTGTCTTTCACAGTATTACTACTGTGTTCTTCAACGTCACCACCACGTGACAATATTGCTCTTAGGGGGCGTTACAAGAGGCTTTCGCCCTTTACCCTGACGACATCATCTGGTGTAGGTGCGGCAGCGAGGGTAGAGGAGGCACTCCAGCAGGCTGTGGATTACACCGAGGCCTTCCTAAGGGTAACCGGACTCTGACTCTTTCCAAGCAAGTCGGAAATTTTGCTTAACAGACCCAAAAGAACGGGTATGCAACATAAGGGCTATGTCCCCCTCACGGACGTCAATATAAAGCTTCGCGCCAGCTCTGGTCATCTCATCCCTATGGTAGGGGTCATCAGAGTTCTTGGCATTCTTATTGAGGCTAATCACAGATAAAATGAAAAGCATGGTTCGACATATCACTTGAGTCTCAATTTACTAAGGTTGTTCCACGCTTTTTTAATGAGCCACATAACCTACGTTGCCTTTACCTACGCCATTACCTACGTTAAGGCATAAGAAAAGAGCAGATTGGGTGAGGGAACAAACGCGAGTTAATGACATCTTAGTTGAAATCAAGAAAAAGAAATGGGCATGGGCAGGACATGTAATGAGGAGGGAAGATAACCGATGGTCATTAAGGGTTACGGACTGGATCCCAAGGGAAGGGAAGCGTAGCAGGGGGCGGCAGAAGGTTAGGTGGGCGGATGAGATTAAGAAGTTTGCAGGGACGGCATGGCCACAATTAGTACATGACCGGGGTTGTTGGAGAAGTATAGGAGAGGCCTTTGCCCTGCAGTGGGCGTAACCAGGCTGATGATGATGATGATGATGATGACCTACGTTGCTGCCATGCGCTACTGCCATAGTCATGAAAAGACTAAGCTCAAACCCGTGATCCGAAAGAGTATCAAGAGAGTGTTAGGGGTCCCTTCGCGTATTAGCACGGACCGACTCATGCAACTGGGTATTCACAACACGTTGGAAGAGATAATCGAGGCACAGCATACGGCTCAAATGGCCAGGCCTCGGCCGCGGGCAGGAGCATCCTGGGCATCCTAGGGTGTAGTACAGCTTTAGAAGAGGAACGCCAACATAATCTCACTTAGGAGCAAAGGGCTCTCATTACGGTGTGTCATTTTACCCGCAACGTTTACCGGCAGCACAATGCGGGGAGGCGGAAAGCCGTCGTTGAATTCCTGCTCAAAGCCGTTCATGCAAACCCGGAGTCCGCATGTTTCTTAGGCTCAGCGCAGTACGGTCGATCGGCCAACTTGTCGGTCGCCAGGGTTGATCACATAAGTCATTTTCTCCACTCGACTTCTATCAGGAAGGCTGATAGAAGTGGTGCCCACTAAGGTTGAGCAGGTAGCTATCGCTCTCGCTCTTCTTGACGATTCTAAGGAAAGCATTGAAACGGGCAGATATTTAAGGTTAAATGAGACCGTGTTTTGTCTGCAGAAAATATGGCCGGTACAACCAGTATGGCCATACGGTGGTTTAGCTCCTCTACGTCGTCCCTTTCGTCTTGTTCATCGTCGTCTTTGTCCCACTCGCGGCACCGTGGCATAACCGCCGGCGGCGAAAGCGCCGACCCGGCGCCTTCTAGATTGCGACCAAATGATTGGGCTTCAGGGGACCCATGTGCACGATATCAGTTCACGTGGACGACGGGGCAGCATCGGCTGGAGCTTCTTCATAAGTCACATCACTGAGCTGTCAGACGACGCGGTAAGGGGCAGATCACCGAGAGAGCAGTTTTTCCCAAAGGCCCACGTCGCCGTTAAGGAGTCCAAAGGAAGGCGAGGTCGCGGGCAGAGAACTGGACATCACGATGACGGTCGTCATAAAGAGACTTCTGTCTTGGCTGCGACTCAGAAATGCCTCAGTGGGAAATCTGGCATGCCTGCGTGGATGTAGCTATGGCGTCGCGAGCGTACTCAGACGGGGACTCGAGAGCAGTTGGAAGGACCGTGTCTAAAGGCAATGCAGGGTCATGACGAAAGAGGAGATAGAAGGGGGAGTAGAGAGCGCTGTCGTGACTTGACGAGTTGTATGCGAACGTGACAAACCGAAGCGCACCGTCCTAGTCGCGATAATCTGAGGAGACATACTTCGAGAGCATATCTGTGAGTGTTCCGTTCATGCGTTCATTGAGGCCGTTCGGTTGAGGCTGTTATGCTGTCGTGAACTTGTGTTTCCTGGCGCAAAAGTGAAGAAGTTTTTCAATCCCCCAAGATAAAAAGTAGCGGCCCCTGTCTGTGATAAGCTGGCGAAGAGCTCCGTGGTGCAAGCTGAAGTCTTGGAGCAGGAAGTCTGCGACGTCGGTAGCACAACTGGTCGTAGTGGCTTGTGTGACGGCATAGCGGGTTGAATAATCCGTTGCAATGGCAATGTAGTTATTGTCAACTCTGGAGGCGGGACAGGGCCCAGCAGGTCGAGGCCAACACGTTAAAATCGTTCGATGGGTATATCAAGTGGCTGGTGGGTTTCAGACTGAAGGAAAGCAGGCTTCTTACGACGTTGGTATGGTTCGCAAGCAGCGACACAACATCGTATCGTACCGTGCAGTCCAGGCCAGAAGAATCGTCACCTCTCATGGTCATAGGTGCTGGAAACACCCAGGTGGCCACTGTGGGGATATCATGCAGTTGCACGAGTGCAGTTGCCCAGAGATGACAAGGAACGACTATCAGCAGTTCATGTTCTTCTGTGCGCATATTCCGGCGGGTAAAGATGCCGTCCAAAACGAGGAACAAGCTAAGCGAGGGATCTGACAGGTCAGAACGGAGGCAGTTGATGAGGTCGCGCAAGGATGTATCACGTGCTTGCTCCTAGTCGATGTGGTGGAAGGAGGAGGGCGTGAAAATAATTCCAGCAGTTGCATGCCTGGAGTAAGGAGCGTCGACGGGGTGCCGAGACAGACGATCGGCATTCTGGTGTAGCCTACCCCAATTTGTACACCATTGTGTAGGTAGATTCTTGAAGACGTAGTGCCCAGCGACCTTGACGACCCGTTGGATCCTTGAGTGTAGAGAGCCAACCGAGAGCGTGATGTTCCGTGGTAACGTTGAAAGGTCGACCGTATAAGTACGGCCGCAGTTTTCTCACTGCCCATGAGTGCGAGGCACTCGCGCTCTGAAACGGAGTAATTTTTTCACCGTGTGAAAGAAAGTGACTTGCGTAAGCAATAACTTTGTCAAGGCCATGTTGACACTGGGCTAAAACCGCGTGAATTCCATAGTCACTAGCATCGGTACGGACCTCTGTTGGGCCAGATGGGTCCAAATAAGCAAGAATTGGTGTAGTGAGCACAGCGATAAGGCGTTGGAAGGCACCAGCTGGTCAGAGCCCCCTGAAAAGCGGACGCATTTCTTCAGAAGTTCAGGCAGAGGCCGAGCAATGTACGCAAAATTTCTGGCAAGTCGGCGGAAATAACAGCATAAGCCTACGAAGCTGCAGACGTTTTTAGCATACACTCTAAAAACAATGTTCCGGGCACTCTCTTTGAGGGAGTATCTGCTTGTCCCATATTTCACTCACTTTTCGAGAGTAGAACGACTCTCTTTGAGAAAGAGACTAGGTAAACTCTTCCTTACGGAGTTTCGTTACTCCATCGCAAGAGTGTGCTAGTACTCTTTCGCAGAGTGCTAATGCTCTCCCCACAGGGAGTGCTAGCACTATTCCGCAGAGTGCGAATACTCTCCCAACAGGGGTAATACTCTGCCCACAGGAGTACAACCCCAGACCGAGCGCTTCTACTCCTCCAAACCGAGTGCGTCTACAGCTGCAAGACGAGTGTTTCTACTCCTCCAAATAGAGTGCTTGTACTCCTTCAGAACAGAGTGCTAGTACTCTTCCCAGTAGTATGAAAGCACGATGTAGATCCATGGTCACGTTTGAAGAGATTCGCAATACTTAAATGTGGGAAGTATTTGATTCCTTCATAAGAAGCGTCTGCTGCGCTTATGCTTCGTGAACGGCATGTAATCTGTGGTTGCCGAGTTACTCAAATGAAACATTTTCTCTATTAAAAGGACAAAATCTTTATTGACTAGTCGTAATACAAACTGAATAATAATTTGAGAAATTTTGGTCCTCCAGTTCAATGGATATGACTGGATGTGCCTATAAGAAAGGGCAACAAAGCTTGTTATGGTAAGCTTACCGACAATTCAGTAATAACAAGAAAGTTCACTGCGGCCTGCATCTAAGCCTACGAAAAGGCATGAACTTATTTTCATTTATGAGGTGCGCAATGGAGTTCGTTTTTTACAGACGCGACTACTGCACCAGTTTGAAATGTAGCATTCTACATTCTTGAAGGCATGTAAAAGTTGCAGTTAGAGCGCCGTTATTAGACCAACTCTTTCTTTTGTGTACGACCGACGACTGGTAACATGACACAAAAGCAACGTCTTATTTTTAAACTTCATTTCTCTGCTAAAAATATTAAAGCGATGAACACATTTTGACCTGCCATGCAGTATCAAGAGTGCTAATGCTCTCCCCACAGGGAGAGCATTAGCACTCTTACAAGCCTTACGCTTGTAAGCATCAGATGAAGGGTGATTTAGCTGTTCATATGACACAAGTCTGAAACGCCAACTCATATTACCAAATGCACAGGCATGTCCAAAACAATAAGTTTATGCAAAGCACCCCTGCAATTGTAATTCCACACAGCAGCCGTTATATTCGATGCCGATGCATAACTCGCTGCTTGACAATTGACCGAGTTCGTAGACACAAGCAACCTTTCAGATTCACACCGTGCTCGTAAAACCGCAACAGGAGACATAAAATCAGACACACAATCAGACCATTTCAAAACATGAGCAAAACAGGTCAGTCTTAGAGCTAAGCACCATGAGAACGATTTAGTGCGCGACGGCGACGAGCGACGGCTTCGAGCGACAAAACGGGTTGCCGCTTGAACAGATCGCCCGGTTCTGGAAATCTAGAAATCGTCGCTCGTCTTCCAGAAGTGCTATGAGCGACTAGCCAATAGCGCGAAGCCGGAACTGGATCTGTGCACACCGCTCAACTACTACTCATTGTCGCGCGGAACGGGCAAACGATTGACTTTTATACGCGCAAGGATAAGAACCTACCGCAATACCTTCGGAAATATTTAGGCTACTTTTTACAGTAAAATACATCACCTTATATTCCTTAAGCACGCGTCACGCCAGTTTGGACGCGTGTTTGCAGCTCTCTTACCGGCAACACCGGGGAGGCGTCACTCAAGATTGTCGCTCGCACGTAGTACGATTTGTAGGCGACGAGCGAACGTGGCAGCCGTCTCCATCGCAGCGCTTGTAGCTGTCGCGCGCAAGATCGCTTATATGGGATTTATACTTAATTCAGCATAAAACATGGATTCCTAATGCGTTTTCAGTAAGTTCAAGATAATGCGCCCAACTGACCTCTTGCAGCATGCAGCTGAATGCCTGCGGCAATGTGCCTACCTAGCACTGGTGCTGCACGTAACTTCAGTGGTCGCAGATTACCCATGGGCGAGATATCATGAAGCGCGCGGCTTATTTATAACGAAAGCATGGCGCCAGCGAAATGACGCATTCTGTTATGTGACTCCTTATTTCAACAGCGTTCTGTACACAGTAGACTGCCAAACTGAATAAATTGAAACACACAAAACGCACGCTAAGCATGCTCCGCATAGGCTGGGAATCAAGGGCTGGTGAACAAACCATTTTAAGCGTCATCTCGCCTCCCGTCTTTTTCAACATACCGTGGATCTGGCAGCGTTTGCGATTTTCAAAGCTCTTACGAATGGCGGCAAGTGATAAAATCACATGCAGTTATAGCGACGACTGGCTTTTTCGTTTGACAACCGAGAGACACAACGCGCTTGACTTGCCTGTTGTTGATCGTGTCGGCTAAGCACCAGGACGACTTCCTGGCGATATCATGTCATATGAGCAGAATGTGCACCTAAGTTAGAATTCATTTACCATGGAGGATTTGTTGTTATATCCAAGGGATGACGAACGACTGTCGTGTTTTCGCGGTGACGCGAGATGGCTGACACACGGTATCTTTTGGATGGCCTTCGTTGGTGCTCGCTAAACGGATCAACTTTCTCCGGTGTTGTGCTGTTCCGCGATGTTGAGTGCGCATGCGGTGGAGCAACTCCAAGTAAAAAACTAGCGCGCTCGCTGCGCGTTGCTTTGAATTGTGGCTGGTTGTTCTCTTAGAAGCAAAACGGCGTGTTCATTGTTCAGCGTGCTTGAGTGATACATCACCAGGGTCAGCCTCCTACAGTTGAAGCGGAAGGTTACGCTACGTTTTGTTCTCTATTGGCGCAAGAGTAGAACTGGCATTCAACTCTCTCTCTCTCTCTGAAGGGCAGAGTGAAAAGCACATTTCACTCTCTCTTTGGTCACGGAGTGAACAATGCATTTCACTCCACTCCACATTTTGCGAGAGTAAAACAACTTTTTGAAGAGTACACCAGCCGCTTCTCTCCTGCGATACCCGCCCTTGTTTTTAGAGTGCAGGTCGCAAAAGGAAAATCGACAACAGCACGAACTCTTGCGGGATCGGGGCGGACGCCAGATGAGTCGACGAGATGACCGATAATAGTAATTTGGCAGCGACTAAAGTGGCACTTCGAAGAATTTAATTGTTGCCCAGTAGCGCGAAAGACGAAAGGCGTTCCAGGTGTGCCGCGAAGGTAGGCGAGAACACGATGACGTCGTCGAGGTAACAAAGGCATATCGACCACTTAAAACTTTGCAAGAGCGTGTCCATCACATGCTCGAAGGTGGCTGCAGAGTTTCACAAGCCGAATAGCATGGCTCAAAATTGATAAAAGCCATCTGGTGGGACAAATGCGGTATTCTCACGGTTCATGTAATCGGTTACGACATTCTGCCAGTAACCGGAGCGCAGGTATATCGATTAAAAATACGCCGCACCCTGTAGGCAATCCAGTTCGTCGTCTATGCGTGGCAGTGGATAGACATCCTTCTGTGTAATTTTGTTCAGATGGCGGAAATATGTGCAGAATCACATGGCGTTGTCCTTTTCTTTTACAAATACAACATGAGCAGCCCACCGGCTCCACGATGGTTCCATAATGCCCTTGGTAAGCATCTTATCGAAATCTTGTTGTATTACTCGGCGTTCGGCGTGTGACACGCGGTAGGTCGGTCTGTGAATAGGCGATGCATCGCTGGTGTGTATGCGATGCTGAACTAGGGAGGTTTGTTCCAAAGGCCGACTTACATGATCAAAAATGTCGGAATAAGATGTGA
The DNA here is from genome assembly GCF_050947875.1 of Dermacentor variabilis. Taxonomy (NCBI): domain Eukaryota; kingdom Metazoa; phylum Arthropoda; class Arachnida; order Ixodida; family Ixodidae; genus Dermacentor; species Dermacentor variabilis. Next base: position 162,867,561 of record NC_134569.1, on the reverse strand, counting down.
GCAGATGACGAACATCGTCGGTTTGTCTGGGGGTAAGGTCCAGAGTTATCATCTTGGTAATGTCGTGCTATGTGATGGAATGAGGATTACAGGAGGTGGAAGAGTTACAGGAAGACGGAATATGCGAGAGGGAAGAAAGGTCGTAGTTGTGCGACGTCGACAGTGTGGCGAGCGAGATTGTTTAGGAAGTACCTCAGGGCAGAAGCCAAATTTCAGGAACGGAAAGTAAGTTTTGTTAGCTAACATGCTCACTACGGTTTGACGAAACGATACGCCGTGCGAAAGTAAGGCACTGACACAGGGAGTGACGACATAGTCGCCATCCGAAACACAGGGGTTGGGCGCAGTAGTGATACAGGTCAGTAGCTGCGGGGATAGACGAACACAGTCGGCGCAACAGAACTGGATCGGTTAGGTGCCGGTAAGGTGAGTAACATCAGCGAAATCAAGTTTGACTACACCAAGCGAGTGGTCAAATATAGCTGAGCGGGTAAATAAACATCAAGGCCAAGAATCACGTCTTGCGCGCATTGGTCAAACACATGTAGCAATAAAGATGTGCTCACCGGCGACGCTGACACGAGCGGCACACATTCCCAGCGCAGCGGGAGTTCCCCCGTCAGTGACTTGTACGATGCAAGACTCGGCAGGAGTGAGCACTTTCTTGAGCCGCTTCCGGAGATCAGCGCTCATGACCTAGGTGTGTGCGCTGGTGTCGATAAGGGCAGTGACAGGCAGGGCATCAACTTCCGCGGCGATTAGGTTCTGATCTGTCGGCAAGGTATGAAGAGGATTTGCCGGTCGAGAGTCCAATGCAGCGTCACCTCCGGGAGCTGCATCCGTCAATTTTCCGGGTATGAGCGTACAGAAGGGTGAGGCGATCAAAAACGGCGAGAAAGGGGTGAGCAGGACCTATGATCGTGCGGTGACGGCGAATGGCTCGAGCATCTGAGCGACGCAAAAGGGCCGCGGTCGCGGTATGTCCGGTCATTTGGAGCATGAAATGACTGGCGCTAGTTGTCGATGTGGCGGTAGGAGAACGTGGAGCATGAAAACCAGGTCTGACGATAACGAAAATAGTGAGAAATATGCCCTACGACGCTACAATGGAATCACATGGGCTTGTCGTCTGGTGTTCGTCATTGGGCTGGATCTCGATAGCGTCTAAACGTCGATACAGGTTGACGAAGAGGTGCAGGGCTAACCGGAAGGAGTGTGATGGAGCACACAGGTTGAATTCCTGCGTTGCCCAGTTCTTCGCAGACAAGTGCGCGGATGAGGGCGATCGTCGCTTGCGTATCCTCAGAAGGGCGTGCAAAAGAAGATGGCGACGCAGCCTGGATTTCGCGCCGCACAGTTCGGAGAGCGCTATCTGTAATGACGATTGAAGAGCCGAATGAGTGTCTTTGCACGACGACGTAGCGACGGTGTTGGGAAGCCGCACGAACTGTCTAGCAATACGACGGCTCTTTGCGTCGTCGAAACATCTGGATTCATGGATAATTTCATCAACCATCGGGCAGTCTTTAAAAACGAGCAAATTAAACGCATTGTCGGCGATTCCTTTCTGAATGTGCCTCACTTTGTCTGCCTTGGGCACACTGGCATCGACTTGGCGGCAAAGAGCTAGGACGTCAAGTATGTACGCAATGTACGGCTCGGTAGCTGTCTGAGCCCGACAGGATGGGTCTTTCGCAGCTGCGCACTTGCGACCAGCGAGGTTGCCGAAGAGGTCGCGAAGTTTTTGCTTTAATACGTCCTAGCTGGTCAACTCTCCTTCGTGCGTGTCATACGAGGTGCGTGCTGGTCCCTGGAGGTAGAATACAAGATTTTCGAGCATCACTATCGGGTCCGATCAGTTCTGTGCAGCGACGCGTTCGTATATGCCAAGCCATTCTTCGATGTCGACTTTGTTGGTGCCGTTACCAGAGAAGGTGGCGGGGTCGCGCGGATGGGCCAAGGTGACTGATGGTTGCGGTGTCATGAATGCTGACGGCCCGGCTGTGCCGAGCGCTGAAGCCGTGCTTAACCCAGCGGCCTGGTCGCCTGTCAGCATGGTAGGATGGTCGAGGATAAGCCCGCTGCGGAGTTCCGTATTTTTCAATACCCCGCACCTCCACCAAAAATGAAACTGGCAGAGATATAGGGTTTAATGGGACCGTCTTTACTCTGCAGAAAGTATGGCCGGTGCAACCAGTATGGCCGAACGTTAGGTTAGCTCCACTACATCATCTCTTTTGTCTTCTTGGTGACCATCGTCTTTGTCCCTCACGTGGCACTGTGACAATCTCTTCTACAGACTCACTAGCAGTAGTCAGGGCCTTTGATTCCGGATCGGTATCAGCTAAAGTAACTCGCATTTTAGGTCATAGGGATATTTCTCCTCACACAATGATCTTGTTTCCCGCTCACGTCAAATCATATCTGGTCTCCATGGCCAACCTGAACGAGATCGCCCACGCCTGAGTGCCCCAGCTAACTCACCGCCATGGGCAGCCTGGAGGATCTTCGGCATAAGATCGAGCGGTCCTTAGAGACGTTCTCCTCACTTTTAATGAGATCCTCAAACATTATCAGTAGGGCACGAGGGTCTTCCACCTTCCTCATGAGAATCTCTCTAGATCACAGGCATCGAGCCTGCGCAGGTTTCATAACACGTCATACGGTAGTCTTTCTTGATACAGCCTGTTCATCGAAGGCCTTGATCCAACATGCCCAGATTATGGCTCCGCTTCTACGTTAGATTACACGTTTTGGAAGTGTCCCTGATTACAGTGTCATCAACGCACCAGCGAAGAGGAATGGAGCTCCATGCTCAGGAACTCAGACCTTCTACATCAACTCAGGGCCGTCCAGAGAGCACGCGACGCAGCGGTCATGATGTCACATTCTAGGCGATGACGCAAAAGAGTGTTTTTGCAGCAAGATTAGAAAACGGAAGCAACTCTGGCAGATCAGCTGGTCAAGGAGAATTTGCACAGCCAAGAAACTAGGGTTTGCGTAGGTGTGTTTCGAAATGCGTTTTATCGGATGAAAATAGAGTACATAAATATTTTGTGATATAAAGCACACATGCTCTTTTTCTCTCGGGTGATGGTCTGGGACCTATAAATCGATCACCGGAAATTCTCTTTGGTGCCAGTTCTAGCTTGTTTTCTCGAGACATCAGAGAAGTGTCAAATGCAAAAAATTATTTAAGCGAACAACTCTACAAGTGATATCTAGTAACGTTCACTGTCAACAAGTCCTCATTCATTAGGAAGCATTTAAAGGAACGCGGCAGCGTTTAATTTTAGGTAAAGATTACCAGTGTTTTACGCGTAGGTATTGCTGCGGTTCTAGGGGAAGCTGGAAATGTTTGGTATATTTTAATGCAGTGGATAAAGCTAGGTTACTGCTCTCGAAATTTGGGCATGTTAATTTTTTTCTGTTCTCGTCTAGGCGAAATACATCTTCGATCTACTTGGTGTGCAATTCTTCTTCTCGTCATTGGTGAGTCAGAATTTCGAGCTATAGTACCATAAAACACTGCGCTATAAACGCCTTGCTTTCAACGATGATAAATACAACGCAATCTTTAAAAACAAATGCTAGGCTAACGAAAAGTGCGGATGTGTTCAAATATCGTCGAAATCATCAGTAATGGTTAAACCGATAAATTGTCTCCTCTGTACTGACGCAGGTGTTCACGGGCACACCACTGTTACCAACGTCACTGAGGCGAGTTACGACACGGGTGAAGAAGCGCAGAAAATTGGTCAAGTTATGAAGGAGTTCAGTAGAAGAATGATGGTCGTCCTTCGAAACCAGTCAAACGTTGACGATGAGGTGAGTGAGGTCGCCCATAATACAAGCATCATTAAGTAGCGGCCAATTTGTGATTTTAGCATGGGGATTCGGCTGCGGCTATGTGGCATAAGATCTTGCGAACATTTCCACCGTAGCTAGTATTAGTACGCCATTGTTTGGTTGTTTAGGGGGTTACTCGCTGTTCATGTGTTCGAAGACATCTACCTAGACAGTCGTACACGACCAAATCACCTAACAAGCGTAGCCTATGTGTTATAGTAGCATAAGCTTTTCTTATTCACTCGCCCATTACTGCGGCTAAGAAGGTTGTTAACTGCAATAAAAACAGACAAAATATCAGAACAGAATAAGACGGCGCTTTTTGTTACCCCCTACACAAACCTAGGAATCGCAGCAAGTGGGGCAAATATACGTCAAAATATGGAGTCACTTTGAAGTGTTTGAATATATTATTTGGCTGCTTCTTATAGCGATCGTGAGCCACTGGTTCCTTGGACTTGTACACAGGAAGAGGTTTCCTTCCAAAAAGCGGCTGGTGAACGGCTGGCAGCAGTTGTAATCTAAGTCGAAGGAATGCTAGCGCTCGTCAGTGAAAAGGAACTTTTGCATAGAAGCTTTGTGAATGGAGGACCACATTTTGGTCACCTTCTAGGCGTATGCGATGGTATCGACAATGTCTTTGCTTGCATCAGCCTAAATGATTTAGCGTTCTATCCGAAGTTGGAGTAACGCTAATGTTAAGGATTGTTCGAGCTGCAATCAAAGAATCGTTCCATCTACAGTCCATATGAACAACGTACAGCCCTATGAGCATTGATGGCGAGAAATAAAGGTACGGCAATGATAATAAGCACGATGACGACCACAATACTGACGATGCGATTGCTCACTGGTTGCCCTCCTGGATGTATAAATGGTAGCGTAAGCCACGAAGAGCATGCTTTAAAATTAGTGCGCACAAAACATCATAAGCTACTTCAAGTACGACCATTACTTTAGAACAATTTAGCACCAATAATAGAATTTGATTGGCCAGAAATAGATAACGCTCTTACAGAAAAACAGATGGTCGTAGTAACGAATCGCTAAAAATGGTGTCTTCATTTTCACGCCTGATGCTCGAGAAAGGCTGATTTCCCACTGAGCCAATCATGCCCACTGCGTAATCATGAACGCGACAAGAGCCTTTGGCTAAAGTAATCAACACGGTACAAAACTGATCACTTAAGACGTTCATTATTTACGGAGGCTTGTTTCCTGCCAATGCTGATAAGTACTTACGTTACTAAAAATGATGCGATATACACTGCTTGGCAGTTCGAAGTAGGATATTGTGAGAATGCAGAGCTGTGGGCAGACAGCTAGGATTACTTTTTTACAGTGACTTACTTAGATGGTTTTATAGGAAATAAATGTAGTGGCAATTGTGACTTGGGTTTCAATTTATAATTGCTCGCTTTATTTCGCGTGCAGCTCCTCAACTTCATTAACCGTGTTTACAGGAGCTCTGTGTCAAGTATAAGGACATCATTTCCGAGGCCCTCGACGCTGTGAAAGACCTCGATCCCTTCGAACCTGGAAAGATGCAGCAGGCACGCGACGCCATAGAAGCCATCCTTCTAAGAAATCAAAACAGGACTGCCTTCGAGGACATGAACCTTTTCGGTGCTTTCATGAAGGTTGTCGGAGATGACATCACTGACATCGGCCAGGGGTTTATCCACCGAGGCATCCAACTGTGCGGAAACATTGTAATTGAAGATGGGCTGACAGACTTTGAGAACAACAACTTTAGGCACTGCGCCGACGTCTTCAAATTGAGCTCAATGCAAAACTGGAAAGAATAAAGTGCATCTTAACGGGTCAAATCCAATAGAGTACTACAAGGATGTTCCGCCACTGAGCGAAAAAACATCCCTCTGAGTCTTCTAGGTCCTTTCCGACTATTGTCCTTCTAGGTACTTTCCGAGGCATATGTTCCGCTGATGAGAGAAAAAAAAATAAAATTCTGCCTTTTAAGTCCTTGTTGGCTATTTGTTTTGGTCAAGTATGCAAGAGTCAAACATATAGCAAAACTAGTCAAACTTTCGCTGGTGTCTGAGCGGTGGAAGCAGTGTCAATAGCCATAACAGCGGAACCGATGTGATGCCCGCTGCGAAGATTCAGGGCCGGCTTGTGGCGAGGTTAGCCCGCACGTCCACCAAACTGTTACGGAGAGAAAATGTATGTATTTACCATATATACAGTTACAATGGTGTAGCTCAGCTACGAGGGTAACACCATCAACCGATCTTCGAGACACTTCAATCTCCTATTCTCCTATCACTAACAATAACTAGCACTGGCGTGGCGTTCTTTGGAAATACCTAGCGTTTGCGCCAATAAAAACCACACAATAATTTATTCCTCTTCACTTGCCAACGGCATTTCGTTCAAAGCGGCACAAACACGTACGTCACAGCCGGCGGCGGCAAAAGCATCGTCTTGACCCTTTTTAGGGCGTCGAATCGGCATGCGAAATATAGGGCTTGAGTCGCGAAACGTGCGCGATATCAGTTCTTGGTGGGGTAGAAGACGTCGAAGTCACAGGTGATATCTCATATCTGAGGCTGGCGACTTGGCGAAAAACACGGTGCGGCGCGACGTATCGCGGCAGCAGTTTTTCGCAGAGGCTGGCGCGACGGGAGGGTAACCAAAGATGGACAAGTGACCCAGGGCTGAAATGATTATCCCGACGACGACTGTCGTAACGATGCTTTTGGATAGTCTGAGACGCCCAAAGACGATCATGGGCAATGTGACCTGCTGTGCCCGCGCGAGCAATGGCGTCGCGAGCGTAGAACGTGATAGTGTTGGCATCGGACAGGAGCAGCGAGTCAAGAGGCAGGAGTGGGCCACGGCGCATATTAGATAGAACGGAGAATAACCAGTACTAGCGTGCCCCGACGATTTGTATGCAAACGTCACGAAGGATAAGGAGTAGTCCCAACCCCGATGATGATCGGACACGTACATGGAGGGCATGTCCATGAGTGTACGGTTGAGACGCTTGGTAAGTCCGTTTGTCTGTGGGTGGTAAGCCGTTGTGAACTTGCGGGACGTTGAGCAAGAGCGAAGAACGTCGTCGACAACCTTAGAAAGAAAACAGTAGCCTCTATCAGTGAGGAGCTGACGTGGGGCACCATGATGTAGGATCACTTGATGGAGGAGAAAATCAGTCGCATCAGTTGCACAACTCGTAGGGAGGGCTCCCGTTATGGCATAACGCGTGGTACTGCGCATAACGGCCACCTACTTGTTGCCCGAGGATGAAGTTGGAAATGGGCCAAAGAGGTCCAGGCCGACGCGGAAAAATGCCTCACTGACGATATCTATAGGTTGCAAGTGCCCAACCGGAGACAATGAAGGCTTCTTGCGGCATTGGCAAAGCTCCCAGGCAGCGACGTAGCTGCGAACCGAGCGATATAGCCCAGGGCAGAAAAATCGCCTGAGCACACGGTTGTACATACGGAAGACGCCCAAATGACCAGTGGTGGGCACATCGCGTAGCTGCGAGAGCATTGTCGAACGCAGAAGCTGGGGAACGAAGAGAAGCAGTTCAGCACCATGTGGATGCATATTGCGTCGGTATAAAGTCCCGTGCTGGAGAAGAAACATATGGACGGAAACGTCCTGTTGCTCCGAGGTAAGGCGTTCGATGATGGATCGCGAATAATGGTCACAACGCTGCTCGTCGGCGAAGGGGGAGAAGTCGGAGATCGACAAAACGTAGGTATCTGCATCGGTTTCGGTGCCATGGGATGGGCCGTCAGGATAGCGGGAGAGGCAGTCAGCGTCCTTATGTAGCCATCCAGATTTGTGGGAAATGAAAAAGGTGTACTCTTGGAGGCGTAAATCCCAGCGGCCAAGACGGCCTGTCGGGTCTCTTAGTGAGGACTGCCAACATAAGGGATGATGATCTGTCACGACGGTGAAATGTCCACCGAGCAGGTAAGGGCAGAACTTAGCAATGGACCAAAGAAGGGCCAAGCATTCACGTTCTGTTATGGAGTTGCGTTCTGGTGCTGAAAGAAGACGGCTAGCGTACGCGATCACGCGATTGGTGTTCCGCTGTCGTTGGGACAAGATAACGCGAATGCCATGGCCTCTTGCATCAGTGCGAACTTCGGTCTAGGCATGCGGACCAAAATGACCCAACACGGGTGAATAGATAAGGCGATTGATAAGCTTGGAAAATGCTGCAGTTTGGTTGGGCCACCAACAAAAAGTGGCGTCCTTTTTGAGGAGGACGAGCGATTTAGGCAAAGCTCTGCATAAATCGACGAAAATAGGAATTCAGCCCTAGGAAACTTCGGACATCGGTAGAAGTAAGCGAAAGTGGAAACTCAACAACGGCATGAAATTTATCAGGACCAGGCTGGGCGCCAGCAGCGTCAACCAAGTGACCAAGTACTCGTATTTGGCGGTGGCCGAAATGGCATTTTGTAGCATTGAGTTGTAAGCCAGCTTGTAGAAAAACAGCAAGAATAGCCGAGAGTGGGAGGAGGTGGCTCTCAAACGTCGGTGAAAAAACAGTGACATCATCAAGGTAGGTGAGGCATGTGGTCCTTTTGAATCCGCGCAGAAGAGAGTCAATCATGCGCTCGAAGGTAGCAGGGGCATTGCACAGTCCGAAACGCATCACTTTAAATTGGTAGAGACCATCTGGGGTGACGAAGGCGGTATTTTCGCGATCTCGTTCATCCACTGCGATTTGCCAGTAGCCAGAGCGCAAATCAATTGACGAAAAATAACTGGCACCGTGTAAGCAGTCCAGCGCGTCATCAATAAATGGAAGCGGATACAGTTCATTTTGGTAATGTTATTAAGGCGACAGCAATCGATACAAAGTGTCCAGCTGTTATCCTTCCTTTTAATCAGAACCACAGGTGACGCCGACGGACTGCAGGCAGGCTCGATAATATCTTTGGAGAGCATTTGTCCACCACCGTTTGGATGATCTGGCGTTCAGCCGCAGACACGCGGTACGCCCTTCGGTGTATAGGAGGATCGTCACTAGTGTGGATTGGATGGGTGACGGCACGGGTTAGATCTAGTGGGCGATTGCGAAAATCAAAGATGCCTTCATAGGACAACAGAATGCGGCGAAGGGCGTCAGCGTAATCAGGTCGTAGAATAGTAGCGATCATTAGCGTAAACTTGTCGTTGCGTGAACCAGGAGGGGTAGAAGCTGCAGCAGGCTCAACTCGTGGTTCAGGCGAAAGAGCAGCTATTCCACAGTCTTCCAAAGGGTACAGCACAGCGAGAGATACACACATAGGAAGCAATTGCATACACGAACCTAAGTTCAGAAGAGGAAGCCACGCTCGATTGCTGGCAAGAGTTACAATTGAGCTTGGCAGTGCTATTTGACGTGCCAGGATGGCGTCGCAAAGTGGGGACACCACGTAAAGACCATCTCAAAGGGGCAGAGAAGGCGACATGAGGACGTAACTCGCAGCAGCAGGTTGTAGTCGAACAAGTTCAGTAGAACGAAGTCGGGACTTGTGGTTGTCGGTTGGGTCGGCAAAGTAATGGGCAGTTGAAGGGGAAGGGTGGCAGTTACACAGTCAATAAGTGCTAAATGGGTAGTCAGAAAGTCTGTTCCAATAATCAATCACTTAGTGTGAACACTCGGCCAGTACAGTGAACAGGACTAACACTGGACGGCCGGCAGAGGTAACATGGGCGGCACACATTCCCATCACGGCTGTTGTACTGTCATTAGCTACTCGCATGGTAGGTTACTGGGCAGGTGTGAGGACTTTACGCGGATGGCTATGAAGATCTGATCGCATAACCAACACCTAAGCACCAGTATCGCTCAGGGCTTGAACGGGTACATCATCAACAAAAATTTGAACAAGGTTCGGTCAAGCAGCAGGGGTCAGCGGATGTTTTGCAGTCCGAGTCATCAATGCAGACTCACCTCCGCGGGCTGCATTGTTTAGTTTCCCAAGAAGCTGCGCGCGTAGGATGGGTACGAGGGACGTCGAGGTGTAGGCGAAAGGCATTGACGACGTTGCGGCGAGGGCGAGCGGCCAGTAGTGTAGCGTTTTTCCAAGATTCCGGTACGCTCGAAGTCATCTGTCGCCCCTCTCTAAAACGTACCATGCCAGCCTTCCCTCTCGGAGAAACATAATCCTAATCCATAAGAAAGGGGACTCCAAAGACTTGAAAAATTATAGACTGATCAGCTTACTGTCCGTTGCCTACAAAGTATTTACTAAGGTAATTGCAAATAGAATCAGGAACACCTTAGACTTCCGTCAACTAAAAGACCAGGCAGGATTCTGTAAAGGCTACTCAACAATAGACCATATTCACACTATCAATCAGGTGATAGAAAAATGTGCGGAATATAACCAACCTTTATATATAGCTTTCATCGATTACGAGAAAGCGTTTGATTCACTCGAAACCTCCGCAGTCATGGAGCCATTGCGGAATCAGGGTGTAAACGAGCCGTATGTAAAAATACTGAAAGCTATAGCGGCTCCACAGCCACCGTAGTCCTCCATGAAGAAAGCAACAAAATCCCAATAAAGAAAGGCGTCAGGCAGGGAGATGCGATCTCTCCAATGCCATTCACAGCGTGTTTACAGGAGGTATTCAGAGACTTGGGTCGGAAAGAATTGGGGATAAGAGTTAATGGAGAATACCTTAGGAACTTGCGATTCGATGATGATACTGCCTTGCTTAGTAACCCAGAGGATCAGTTGCAATGCATGCTCACTGACCTGTATAATAAGAAATCAGAAGAATAAGAATGAGCTGGGGTGCGTTTGGCAAGCATTCTCAGATCATGAACAGCAGGCTGCCATTATCCTTCAAGAGAAAAGTTTATAACAGCTATGTCTTACCAGTACTCACGTACGGGGCAGAAACCTGGAGGCTTACGAAAAGGGTTCTACACAAATTGAGGACGACGCAACGAGCTACGGAAAGAAGAATGATGGGTGTAACGTTAAGGGATAAGAAAAGAGCAGATTGGGTGAGAGCACAAACGCGAATTAACGATATCTTAGTTGAAATAAAAAAAAGAAATGGGCATGGGCAGGATACGTAATGAGGAGGGAAGATAACCGATGGTCATTAAGAGTTATGGAATGGATTCCAAGGGAAGGGAAGCGTAGCAGAGGGCGGCAGAAAGTTAGGTGGGCGGACGAGATTAAGAAGTTTGCAGGGACAACATGGCCACAATTAGTACATGACCGGGGTAGTTGGAGAAGTATGGGAGAGGCCTTTGCCCAGCAGTCGGCGTAACCAGGCTGATGATGATGATGATGACAGGTGCCGAGGATCTCGGTCGAAGCGGCAGTCAGTATATGGTCGAGGCGAGGAGTACCAGTGGATACTACAGCAGTGGCGGGAGATGCGAGCGACCCGGGAGTACGCAAAGCAAATTAGCCTGTCATCTGGTGTTCGCCACTCAGAGGGGTTCCGATATCGATTCGGGAACGACTGTCGAAGGGCAGCAGAGGCAATGACAGGAGCGATAGGGGTGGGACGTGGGCCGACGGCAGACTGGACGGCAGACTGTCAATGTTTGCAATTTCTCGGAGGACAACAGCTTCAATGAGCGAGATGGCCATGTTGTCATGCCTATGGGGACAGTGAGAACTTGGAGCCATTGCCTCAAGTTCGCGACAAACTGCCTGTGTCAAGCTTGGCGTTGTAGGCGGATGTGACCCGTGAGGTCGTTGCAGGAGGAAGTGGCAGCCGTATTGGGAAGTCGGTCGACGCGTTGTACGATGCGTTTGCTCTTCGCTTGCCCAAAATTCCAGCATTCCTTAATGATGGACTTAACGGTTGAGCTCCTTCTGCAAAACAAGAGGTTGAAGGCAACGTACGCGTTGCCCTTCAAGATGTTTTTGACCTTATCAGCCTTCAGCATGTCCACGTCCGCTTTATGGCAGATAGCAAGAACGTCTTGAATACACGAGTCGTACGATTCAGTTGATATCTCGGCTAGTTGAGACGCTAGCTCTTGCTTGGCCTCCATTTGCCGTCCGACAGGTCTTCCAAAAGATCGCGCAGCTTTTCCTTGGAGGAGTCCCATCTTGTAATGTCGGCTTCATATGTCTCGAACCATACCTTCGCGGTTCCTCCCAAGTAAAGTATCACGTTGGCCAGCCAACGTGTGGTATATCCCACGTGTTGTGCTTACGGACACGCTCCTACGACATCAGCCAGTCTTCGACGTCGACCTTGGCAGTGGTGATGAAGATTACCGCTTGACGTAGCTGGGTTAGCACTAATTACGCTGGTGTTTGAGCGGAGGAGGCAGCGTGAGTTGCCATGACAGCGGAACCGATGTGACGCCCGCTGCGAAGATGTAGGGCCGGCTTATGGCGAGATTAGCCCGCACGTCCACCAAACTGTTACGCGAAGAAAATATATGCATTTACAATGTATACAGTTAAAAGGGTGTAGCTCAGTGACCAGGGTAACACCATCAACCAATATTCGAGACACTTCAATCTCCTCTTCCCCTATCACTAACAATCACTAACACTGGCGTGGCGCTCTTGGGCCATACCTGCCCCTAGCGCCAATAAAAACCACACATTCATTCATTCCTCTTCGCCTTTCAACGGCATCTTTGCACAGTGGCACAAACTCCAACGTGACAATAAACCATACCAGAAACGTCTTCCACGACTATTTTCTACTTTTTGTCTTCTCGTATAAAGTTGTTGGCTAAGGAAACGCGTTCACCATCTTGCCTAATATTTTTCACTAACAGTTTTGTATCTCTAGCGATAGGAAAGTTTGTAAAGCTTCAATAGAGCGAAAAAGTTATTATCATCAAACTTGAGACTTCGAAATTGTAAAAGATAGGAATTGTCAAGTTTCGAATCGAATATGAATATTTGGGAGATATCTGCCTGGTTGCGGACAACTGAATTAGACAGGAGGAAAGCTTCAAACAAAATTTATTTTAAAAGTCCGAAGTTTCTGAGCTCGATCGGCTTCATCTTCGTGTGACGTGCAGCACTGCTTATAAGCCTTTTTGGCGCTTGGACAGGTACTTTTCGTACACCTAAATCGTGAACGGCGAAAAGGGTTTCTGACGGAAGGTTGAACTCACCCGGCGTCTTCTAAATGTGCCACGATTCAATAGGAGCCGACGCCGGTGGTTCTTGACGACGGTGCTGTCGTCTCTCCAAGACGACGGCATCAGGTGATCAAAAAGCTGGCAGCATTTTGCCTCAGCTCTGTGTTCTCTGTTTAGGTGGCAAAGGTCCTACTTGTGCTGACGAATTTGTTCCTGGAAGTTTTAGAGCGCAGCTCTTACGCGTAACGGAGTGAATGAGCACATCGAAGGTTGAAAGAGCGAATGCGGAGCGCAGCAGTGGTGGAAAGACGCGAGGACGAAAGCGGAGGAGGAGGGTACGGTAAAAGCATGAGAATAAAACTTAGTACAGCGACGATGGCTACGAGATGGCGGCACAGGAGCTTACGTCGTCTGGGAGGTCTGTCGGCGGCGACCGCTGTGAATCGCGCCCACGCGTCACCGTCGCACTGCATCCCACGCTCTCCAGATTAGCTCGGTAGTCGCGCCGCAATTCGCTTCGTATGCAACGTTCCTCACGACACAGATTTTCCGCGCAAGCAAATATATCACGAAATGAAAACGCGTATAGAGCTGAGCTCAAATTCCGCGTTAGGAAGTATCGTGATCGTCGGTAATTTTTATTGCGAAAGCAATACTGCTCGCACTTTCGGCCCATCGGTGGTCGTGGCGACTTCTTATACAGCAGCACGTCACGTGACCTTGTGACGTCACGCCAGACTGCGAGGCGGGGCATCAGCTCGCGACATCGTTGGTGGAGGCGAAGCCTTGCGCGCTGCTGCTGCGGCGCTACCGAGAGAGGGCGCTCGCTGGTGTGACGTCACGCCAGACCGAGAGACGGGGCCGCAGCACGCGGCATCGATGGTGGAGGCCAAGCCTTAAGCGCCGCTGCTGCGGCGCTACCGAGGGAGGGCGCTCGCTGGTGTGACGTCACGCTAGGAGGATAAATGGGGCTACAGCTTGGCTCCTCGCAGTGGTCGGCGCGCTGCCTTGCGCTATGTCGCATGATGTATAGCCATAAGTTTAACCAAGGGGAACCATGTCCACACCATCAGCCGAACCAAGGCGCAGCCAAGGGTATTGCTCTCGCAATCTTCCAGGTTTAACCAAGCTAAGCCTTCAGCCAATTTCTTTAGTATCGTCAATATACGATGTGGGGCATTCGGTACAGCTCAACTGCTACACAGTGGCCTGCGTCTTTTCGATAGAAACTCCCCATTTTAGACGAAGGAGGAAGCTACCGACCGTACACAGCGGCTTGTGAGCAACATCAACCCATGCGCCACACAGTACACTGGCTAATGTCTCGCTGACGTCTCAACCATTTCGAAGCTTGAGAGAGCGCCGTTGCCTAGATGGTGCGACAGTCGCCATCTTCCTTTTATCATGGTAGCGCGGGCTGAGGGCGGGGTGAATATACGTCCCTGTGTAACCGTTCATCCTGAGATCACAGTTTAATGTCTTTTTTCCACCCTTATGGAGGTGCGCAGGCGATAAAATTCGCTCGGCTATCTTGATGAGGCTTCGTGCTACCAATTTTGGATGGAGGTTTGCTTCTATTTATTTCACAGACGGCATGGTTTACTATTCACCTATTATGAAGGCGATATCTCGGAGCACTTAGTCTATTCTGCCAATCTGTGAAAATTTCTCTAAATGTGAAGCAGCGAAGGTGCAAAAACGTCATGCTCAAGGGAAATTTTGAGAAATCTTGAAACTGAAGTACAAACACATTATATTTATTATTCCTTGAGTAAAATGTTAAGGCAAAAGCCTCTAGTAGCTCGTTTCGTGATGACCTTGGGAATGACGCGGCGTCTAATCGAGTGGTACAAAAAAATGTCCGTGACCTTCGAGTGACCGGCGGGTGGAGAGGGGAACGAGTGGTGCACGCAGACAGACAAGCAAGTCTTGCGTCGCTTATGTCAAGTGCGGCAGCTGCGGCCCTGGCGGCAGTTTACTGCGAAGGGACAGAGACGGCGATGGAGGACGCTCACCCGGGCCCCAGCGGAATCTGCGGTAGGCCTCGGATGCTCACCAAGCGTGAAACAAGGTGCGGTGCGCGAAACGGCGGGAGCAAAGCGTTCGACCGTGAGTGGTGCTTTCTCCTGTTGAGAGGACTCAACTTAGCTGTGTTCAGCTTGTGTTAAAGACTTGTAACACTTACTGGCGACAAGCATGCAGCCCACTTATGTTGGACATTCATTGCTGATATGCGCCGTTGAGGGGGTCTACCTAAAGCGCCACACGTGTACTTCTCACTACGGCTTGTAATGTCTTGCAAGAAGTCTCACCCCTCTGATCGTATGACAATGCATTACCAAGTGTGCAGCAGGCTTTCCTCTTCACAAGTTACGGGAGTGTGTCATGCTGCTGAACTTTTAGAGCGCAGCTCTTTGGCGTCCGTTCCTGGGTTTCGCGTCGTCGTCGGCGTCGTCGTCGTCGTCGGCCTCGTAACCAGCTCCGCCCCCCTTTCATCCCCCCAGCGCTAGCAGCGACCGACTGATACCGCTGGATGCCGCTGACGCCGCTAGAGAGTCAAGATAACGTGACTGCATAGAACACCGTCGCCGCCATGCAGAAAGAGTATCAGTCAAAGGCATCAGTCAGTCGCTGCTATCTCTTCCCTCCTCCCTTTATCGTGTTGTCCGCTTGCTGCCGCTTGCTGTCCGCTTCTGCACCCATCGTTTGCCGCTGGGTGTACACGCCGCCCCCCTCCGCTTCCGCTTACTGCTGGTTGCTCTCGACGGCGGCGATGAGCCTCCGCTTCGGCGGCGCGAACTGCAGGGTCTTCTCGGCGGCGGCGATGAGCTTCTGCTTCAGCCTCGCTTACTGCTGGTTGCTCTCGACGGCGGCAATGAGCCTCCGCTTCGGCGGCGCGAACGGCAGGGTCTTCTCGGCGGCGGCGCTTAGCCTCTGCTTCCCCCACGGCTGTGACAACCTCGCGAGGCACTTGTATAGATCTCGTCTTTGAGAATCAAGCATTGGTGTACCAAGTCGAACATATATCAGTCTATTTCTCCGACCACAAAGCTTCCTTAATGACTGTCAAGAACTGTTAGTGGAGTCTTTGTTAAAGGAATACGTGTGAAAAATAAAAAAAAATTCTGTGATAGCGCATACATGTGTTGCTCGATTTCTTTGCCTCAATCTATCCAAAAGGTGAAACAGCTCATTTGCTGCGCTCAAATTTCGCATTAGGAAGTAACGTAATCGTCGGTAATTTTTTTATCATTCAATGCATACGATAATTTCACAGTTAGCGCGAAGGAAATGGAGTGAACCATTTGCTGTCTTCTATGAAATAATGCCAATCTGATAAATCGGAAAAAGTTCACCCTGTCTGAGTCAGTCTCGCAAGACACATGCGTGTTAGAATCAATCACGGCTCCTTGGATATTCACCTATGTTCGTACATAAGCTGTGTTTTAGAAAACATGCACTTGTGAGCGTGTTGGGAAACTTGTTATGGACATCTGAAATTAAAAGGCGGGGCCGAATTCGGAAGGCTTTTCTTTCTTAGGTGGTGATTGTCATTGCTGATTGCGTAAGTGCCGATAGATTTGTCTAATAATTTGTTCCACATCACTATTGGCTGGCAGGAACGCCTTTAGCGTAAGAACGTTTTCGTGAATACGCGCCCAGTTTCATTCGCAAATGGAAGATGCAGGTGCCTGAGACAAACCAGAAGCCATAGCTGCCAGCGTCTGATAAATACAAAGCCCTCGCCAACAATTTTGCGGTTTCACAGGCTTCGTGGAGTCCCAGACACGAGCAGTTCAAGACGAAAACGCAGAGTTGTCCTGCGTTCCACTACATTGAAAAGCGGTGCTGCCTTTGAAAGCAGAACCCGAAGCATACAATGAGGGGCGCTTGAAAACGTTGCTGTCAATTTCTTTACATCGTCGCTCCTAGAATTGTAGGCTGCACAGCATAGAATCACAACTATACGTGTTTGTGAAAGTGTTCTTTTTTCAGCGTTTCTGTGCTGAAACGAACGATGAAGAAACGCTTTGTTCCAAAAAAGTGAGGCTTTTTTGGCGGTCCTTGACATAGTGGGAATAACGCGGCCATATTGTGTGCAAAATATGGTGCGGATCCCGCAAATAGTGTAGCTACAAAAGCTGCTGAACAGAGGGAACGTAATTGTGGGTGTGGGAATATTCGAAAATTCTGAAGAACGAATAAAATATTCCCTTAATCTATTCGGCATAGTCCCTATTCATAAATCCATATAATTTTCGAATAATTCTTGAATATTAAGTGCGCGCAAATCAACATAAAATGGGAGAAAAAGTACGGTAAGTTTTCACACCCGTGGGCATAGTATAGACATAAATAATGTAGGACGCTTAAGCTTCGCCTTCAACAGTGGAACGCGATAGCATTATCGCACCCCGTTTACACCGCCCACTCATTCGCTCGGCATGCTCTTGAGTCACACGAAGACGAAATTTGCGCCTGAGCAAGCGGAAGGAACCAAGGAAGTCGGTGTCTCGGAGGGAGAAACAATCTACTCGAGCCAAACGTCGTGATCGGCACGCACAGCCGGGCCGCGACGCGCCATGAAGGCCCGCCACGAAGCATCGAACACATGGCCGACTGGTAGCGTCTCCGTCTCACACTCGGGAGACTCTGGTTCGATTCCCAGCCAGCCCATCTTGAAAGTTGGTTTTATTTATGAATTAGGGCCTTCCGCCATCTTTCGCTCACGGCCAACGCCGCCGATGCCGACGACACTGGCTTTCCTGCGACGCGAACTCCTTAATCCAATCGCGTTAAAACATGAGGACTTACGCAGTGGACCGGGCTACGTAACTTAGGTAGCCATATTTTTCAGCCTGTACAGCGATCATTCGAACCCTCTGAGGAGCCCTGTGCATGAAAAGTAACGGTTTGCTTGCTTCTTATGCTATATTTGCGCTGTTACTAAAGAACATTTCATACCGTACTATGTAATGACAAACTTGCTAACGTTAAGAGTACTGGGTTGTGAACGTCGTTTATATTCATTGCGATAACGTCTATTCATAAAACTACTCAAACAATATTTTATATTCGATGCGATTTACTTCTGGCACTATCCGATTCCTATCCCGTTCCGTCTTAAAAATTACAATTCGCACAGCCAGACGCGCAAACCCGGATACAAATTAAACTAAGGCTGACCGCGGCATCAGCACCAACATAACATGGTTTTCGTGCTGTAGTTGTAATTTAGAGAGCTGTAATTTTATTTCCTTCTTGACATTGTGACGATTCGTTTCCAGTCATGTCATAGTAATCTTTACGTCACTTTTATTGTGTTGATGCCATTGCGTTGTCAATTGTAATCAAGCCGCCTACTTGCCGTCGTTATCATTATATCGCCGTCACCCAATTATCGACTTCTAGTCGTCACCAGAAAGTTGACGTTGTGCTGCCGTAGTCGCTACATTGCTGTCATTTTCTCGTAGTTTATGCACTGTCATGAACCCATCGTCCTCGTACATTTGTCATCGCGCCTTCATCGTGATTCCACCTTCATCATACTATTCTCATCTTGCCAACGTCGACAAACGGATGTGGGCATACAATCGTCTCATCCTACCTATGTCATGATGCCATTGTCGCCATAAAATTTTAGTAAATTTAGCATCGTCATCCCATCGGCATAACTCGAGCATCAGCATCAGGTTGCCGTCCCGTTATCGTCATCACACCGTTATCGTCATACCATCGCCCTCAATATTTGCCCACATTTGCGCTGTGCACACCTTTCATAAACACTTCTGACGCAAAGACTTACTCCAAGAATGGTTTTCACTTTAATTCTTTTATTTTTGAAGAGAAACCTTAAGAAATATACAAGGTGTAATAAGATTTAAACTAAAAGACAGTAATTTATGCAGTACATTCCAGGAGCAGCGAACAGCACGCGCTCTCTCGGCATCATGGCACGGGTTCTCGTAAATTTTTTCAAGTTTCCGCTGGAGACACAAAGCGCGTCTGCTCGATTAGATTAGCCCCGGGCGCGAGAAGCAGTCATCCTGCCGGCTCAGAGAGCACACAAAAGGATGAAGTCGTAATATGGTTTGAGGCCGCTAACGTACACTGCCTCGCGCGAACGACAGCAAAATTCCTGCGATTTCGTGACCGATTCAACGCTGTAATTCACAGGTGAAGTGGCGCCGTTGACAAGCTAAGGGCCTTGGAACGACGCAAGTAGTTTAGAGCCAAGGATGTGGCTGCGAATCTATATCCACCGCCTCAGCTGAATGCAATGAGATTTAACCACAAAGACGATAATCGTCGGAGACCAGGCTAGCAGCAGCGCAGAGCAGAACCTATCTCGCTATGGCAGCACGAGTCGTAATTGTCGTCATTGAGTTGTCACCGAAAAGACGAGGCGCGCCTGCTTCATTACGCATTGATAAACATCATCGATTTTTACAAGATCTCAGTTAGCCATCAGCAATTTAGAAATCCAGCATTTAAATTAAGCCAACAAATCTGCAACTGAAGTCAATTTCAAGGCGGGTCGTGTGTTTTTTATGCAGTATCCAGTTGTGAGGATACTGACAAATCATAAAAAAAGAGATCAATAGGTCATTGGTAGGTCGCCCCAACATATTTTGCATCAGGGCACGCATTTTCAGATTGACATGTAGATTACGTCAAAGGAGGTGATCATGAGGATGCATAATGAGATGCAGATGTCCAGGGAAACGGGTATGGTGAGGAACGAGTACGGTCAGGCCGACTGAAATGAGGAACGACAGCTTACATATATCCTTGAAAATAAAATGTGCGTATAACTATTGCGTTATACTACTACTAACCAAACTGGCTAAAAAGTAGGCAATAACAGAGGAACAACCGCTCCTATGCATGGTGCAAGCTAGCAGTGCAATGGAATATGATGAGAGTCGGCGTCACCAATTGGCAAGTGATGGGCGCATATCATATTTTAGTTGACATTATGAGTAAGATGGACTCGGCATCACGGCCCCGCGAAAGTTGATGTCCAGCGTAGCTGCTGAAAACCACCACTACAACTGCTGATTGGCGTATGCAATGTTATATTGCTCACTTCCCTCTACGGGGCATTATTCAGCAGCAAGAGAATGTAGAGGCGCGGACTTTCGCCGTCTTGGAATTCCACGGCTACACGACCGACCACAGCACGCAGCCACTGTTCGTATTGCCATTTATTTTTACTTTGCCGCTCCCCGTATTCACGTTACTCGTCGGGAGTCCTAACTATACGTTGCCAACCCATAGTGGTGCTGCAGCAACAATGAAGTGAGTTTCTAGGCTAGTTCTTTCATATATAAAAGGCTAGTGACGTCACGCTCCACTTCTCATGGTGCAGTAGTCATGGCAGTTTGCGCAATAGTAATATTTACCAGGAAAGGTATGTGGCGAGCGCTTACTTCTCCGCATAGTTACCATAAGCGCCTTATCACTATGCGCTTTGGATGCTTGTTTGGTGCTTGTTCTTTATTTAATAGAAGGCTTTGCTTTATCTTGTATGCGTGATATCAAAGAATGCTTGCGCTGTTCACTGCGAGAAATACCAATCCGCGATCGACGCCGCCATAAATACCAACCAACTAAAGATTACGAGTTTCGCTGTAAAATGCAGTTTGGTGGATGTACCTGCGGGTGGTAAACTCGAAAAAACAAATACGTACCAGGATAAGCGAAACGCAGCCAATGATAGAAGGTAATTAGGTGGGCGATAATAGGAAAGAATTCTAGGTTGCTCAAAGAGGATTTCGTTGCTCAAAGATGCTATATTCATGAAATAGTGAGATATGATACGCATTGTGCATTGTGGCCCGATGGCTGGCAAAAGCTGCTGGGCTGTCTGCAACGGTACAGCTTTGCCCTTGTACGCTGTACACACATGCGCGTAATTAGATAAACTCGGCTTAGGCTTAATGCTTCATTGTCTGAATGAATTGCAGTTATAATATACCTGCTAAAATTCATATCCGTACATCTGTTTCTTATATAGCTTGGAGTGATTCTGCGAGCACATCTCGAGGTAAAGAAATTTTTATTTTTATTTCTGTGGTTATCTATCAAGTTCGGTACTTGCTTTTCCTCCTTGTGGTAAAGTCGTGTTAATAATAAGGTAACAACTCTGTAGAATTTTTACATTCGCACTGCCCATGAGTATAAAATCTAGGTAGAAAATTGACTTGGAAAAGTGTGCGTTCTTCTTCTTGGAGCAATGGTGCACAGTATCCTGCCAACGTACAGGAATGGAGGGAAGGCATAAGTTTCGGCTCTAAGCTGTGCCTTTTTGTCAGCGTCGCGGCAGAAATAGCAGTGGGCGCACTTGCAGCCACATGAAATTCTCAGTAGAGATCCCTATATTCTCGCCTCCTCGATGGAAGTACCGAGCGGGCCCTCAAGGGGATTCAAATTCACGGATTGGGACCTTTTCCGCAAAATCAGTGAGCAGGGCTCTGAGGACCTCCAGTCACCGGAATCTTTCGACCACTGGGTAGCACAACTCAAAGAGGATGTCGCTGCAGCCATATCTCTAGTTACTGATATAATTAACCTAACTGATCTAACTAGTAATGATCTAACTAGTTTCTAGTTACTCATCTTGAGGTTGACAGGATGGAAAGCCTTCTAGCACACTTGCTCAAAGCTAGAAACGCCCTTCTAGTGAGGTGGAAAGGAGAAAAGTTCAAACGTAGGCTCCGCAAGATTTCTGAGCTGAATGACGACATTGAAAAACACTGT
Organism: Dermacentor variabilis; assembly: GCF_050947875.1. Classification (NCBI taxonomy): domain Eukaryota; kingdom Metazoa; phylum Arthropoda; class Arachnida; order Ixodida; family Ixodidae; genus Dermacentor; species Dermacentor variabilis. The sequence goes on along the minus strand of NC_134569.1, from coordinate 162,845,888 downwards.
CAGACGCTCTCCAGGCAACAGTGGGACGAGGTTTGTAGCTCGGTTTATAGCCAGATGCGCACGGGGGGCAAGTGGAACTTGCTCAAGCACCTGCTCAATAAATCAAACTCGAAATCCAACCACAGGGGGGCGATCCACAAAATCTTTCATGTGGCAAATCAGGAACACTCAGAAGAAAAAATACTCGAACAATACCGCACACATATCTGCCGGTTGATCTCTCATGTGACGTCGACTTTCCTCCTTAAGAAGGCTCGCATGCAGAGTTTCTAGACGAACCTTTCTGCATGGCTGAAGTGAAGGAGGCTCTCATGGGACTGAATAGGCGCTCGGCCCCGTGCCGGACTGAATCTCTAATAGGCCCCTTCGTAATCTGGACGATGATTACACACAAACACTCCCAGACGAGATCAACAAGGTATAGGAACAGCGAGCCGTCCCGGAATGGTGGCAACTGGCGTTAGTCATCCTTCTCCCGCATCCGGGATCACCTGAGTATGTTTATTGTCAGGCCCATATCGCTTACAGATCTCAGGCCCATCTCACTTGCATGGTTGTCGAACACGTCATTAGCACCCGCGATTCTAAATACATTGAAGAACGCGGTCTCTTTCCGTACAACGTGATTGGTTTCCGGCCGGTACTCCTGACCGAGGACACCATGAAAGAGAGCAAATAGCAGATTATTCATGTTAAGACGAGAGATGTCAGGGAAATCTTGGGATTTGACCTGGAGAAAGCCTTGGACAACCTCGCGCACATGTGCATATTCTGGCTTGGGGCATAGAGTCCATGCATTCATCAGCTCCTTCCTCAAAAGCACAAGGACTACAATTAGGATACGTCTCAAATCAGAACCCCTCGTTTTTGTCTCCGAAATAAAGTTCGGTGGTCTCACCGCTTTTATTCAATATTGCTCGTAGTGAGCTTTACAAGAGGCTTTCGCAAGTCTAGGGCATATATCATACCCTTCACGCCACCAGACATCACCGTCTGGTGGACGTGGTGCAGTGAGGGTACAGTAGAGGAGGTATTTCAGCAAGCTGTGGGTTACACCGAGACCTTCCCCAGAGGAACTGGACTCCGTCTCACTCCGAGCAATTCGAAAGTTATGCTCTACAGACTCAAGAGAAGGAGTGTGAAACCCAAAGGTTGGGTACCACTCCCGGACGTCTATATAAAGTTTCATGCCAGCTCTGGTCACCTCATCCCATGGGCAGGGGTCATCAGAGTTCTTGGCATGCTTATAGAGGCCAAGGGCACTATTGAGGAGACCATGAACTAGATCAGATAAAACGGAAAGCATGGTTCGACTTATCACTAGAGTCGCCAACTTTCGAGGTGGCCTCAGGGAGGGCAATTTACGAAGGTTGTTCCGCGCTTTTTAAGGAGCCACATTACCTACGTTGCTGCCATGCACTGCTGGCAGAGTCATGAAAAGACTAACCTCAATCTCCTGATCCGAAAGAGCATCTAGAGAGCGTTAGGGGTCACTTCGCGTACTAGCAGGGACCGGCTCATGCAACTGGGTATTCACTACACGTTGCAAGAGAAAATAGAGGCACAGCATACGGCTCAGATGGCCAGGCTCTCCTCCTCGGCCGCGGGCAGGAGCATCCTGGCCGTCCCAGGATGTAGTCCAGCTATAGAAGAGGAACGCAAACATAATCTCACTAAGAGCAAAGGGCTCTCACTACGGTGTCTCATTTTTCCCGCAACGCGCACCGGCAGCACAATGCGGGGCGGCATAGAGCCAGCGGTGAAGTCTTGCTCAAAGACGTTCATGCAAATCCGCAGCCTGCATGTTTCGTAGAGGCAGCGCAGTACGGTCGATCGGCCAACTTTTTGGCCGTCAGGGTTGACATCACAGGTCCTGTTTTCCACTCCACTTCTATCAGGAAGGCCACTCCTACTAAGGCTGAGCAGGTAGCTATCGCCCTCGTTCTCCTTAACAATTCTAAGGAAAGTATTGAGACGTGCAGACATTTAAGGTTAAATGGGACCGTGTTTACTCTGCAGAAGATATGGCCCGTAGAACCAGTATGGCCATGCGATGATAGCGCTTGAGATGACCCATGGGGAAGATATCAGTTCACGTGGACGACGGGGAAGCATCGGCTGGAGCTACTTCAGAAGTCACATCACTGAGCTGTCGGACAACGCGGTAAGGGGCAGAGTACCGGGAGAGCAGGTTTTCTGAGAGGCCCACGTCACCGTGAAGCAGTCCAAAGGAGGACGAAGTTGCCGGCAGAGAACTGGACATCACGATGACGGTCGTCATAAAGAGACTTCTGTTGTGGCTGCGACTCAGAAAGGCCACCGTGAGAAATCTGGCATACCTGCGCGGCTGTTGCTATAGCGTCGCGAGTGTACTCAGACGGGGACGAGCAGTTGGCAGGAGCGTGTCGAAAGGCAATGGCGGGTCACGGCCAAAGTGTAGATAGAAGGGGGAGTAGAGAGCAGTGTCGTAACGACCAGTTGTATGCGAACCTCACAAACAAAAGCGCGCCGTCCCAGTCAAGGTGATCGGAGGAGACATAGGTCGAGAGCATAAACATTACAGGGTTTTACGTGCCAAAACCACTTTCTGCTTATAAGGCACGCCATAGTGGAAGACTCCTTGAATTTCGACCACCTGGGGTTCTTTACTGTGCTCCTAAATCAATGTACATGGGTGTTTTCGCATTTCGCTCCCATCGAAATGCGCCCGCCGTTGCCGGGATTCGAGTTCGCGACATCGTGCTCAGCAGCCCAACTCCATAGCCACTGAGCAACCACGGCGGGCGTCGAGAGCATATCTCTAAGCGTTCGTTCAGTGAGGCCGTTGGCTTGAGGGTGGTATGCTGTCGTGAACTTGTGTTTAGGGGTGCAAGAGCGAAGTAGTTCTTCAATAATCCGAGATGAAAAGTGGTGGCCTCTGTCTGTGAGAAGCTGGCGAAGAGCTCCGTGGTGCAAGCTGAAGTCTTAGAACAGTAAGTATGCGACGTCGTTAGCACAACTGGTCGGGATGGCTCGTGTGATGGCATAGCCGGTTGAATAATTTGTTGCAATGGAGATGTACTTATCGTCAGCTCTGGAGGTAGGGAAAGGGCCCAACGGGTCGAGGCCAACACGTTTAAGCGGTTGCGTGGGCATATGAAGCAGGCTTCTTACAACGTTGGCATGGTTCGCAAGCAGTGGTTACCGTAGGGCACAAGCCAGAAGAATCGTCGCCTGTCATGGTCATAGGTCCTGGAAACACCCAGGTGGCCAGCGTGGGAATATTATGCAGTTGCACGAGTGCAGTTTCCCAGAGATGACAAGGAACGACTATCAGCAGTTCATGTTCTTCTGTGTGCATATTTCGGCGGCTAAAGATGCCGTCCAAAACAAGGAACAAGCTAAGCGAGGGGTCTGACAAGTCAGAACGGAGGCGGCTGATGAGCTTGCCCGTGCTTTCTCCTAGCTGATGTGGTGAAGGCGGAGAGCGTGAATATTCATTCCAGCAGTTGCATCCCTGGAGTCAAGAGCGTCGACAGGGTGCCGAGACAAACAATCGGCATTCTGGTGTAGCCTACCTGACTTTTAAACCACTGTGTAGGTGGATTCTTGAAGCCGTAATGCCCAGCGACCTAGAGGGCCCGTTGGATCCGTAAGTGTTGAGAGCCAGCAGAGAGCGTGATGGTCCGTGGTAACAGTGAAAGGTCGACCGTATAAGTACGGCCACAATTTGCTCACTGCCCATGAGTGCTAGGCACTCGCGCTCTGAAACGGAGTAATTTCGTTCACCATGTGAAAGAAGGTGACATGCGTACGCAATCACTTTGGCATGGCCACGTTGACACTGAGTTAAAACCGCGCCAAATCCATAGCCACTAGCATATGTACGGACCTCTGTTGGGGCAGATGGGTCGAAGTGAGCAATAATTGGAGCAGTGAGCAGGGCGATAATGCGTTGGAAGGCAGCAGCTTGGTCAGAGCCCCCTGAAAAGCAGGCGAGTTTCTTCAGAAGTTCAGGCAGAGGCCAAGTAATATACGCAACATTCCTGACACATCGACGGAAATAGAATGATAAACCTACCAAGCTGCAGACGTCATAGGCACACTCTAAAGACAAGGTGAGTTCCGGGCACTCTCTTTGAGGGAGTATCTGCTTGTCCCATATTTCACTCACTTTTCGAGAGTAGAACGACCTTCTTTGAGAGAGAGTAGGTCAACTCCTCCTTACAGAGTTTTGTTACCCCACCGTAAGGTAGTACTAGTACTCTTCCGCAGAGTGCTAATACTCTCCCTACAGGGAGTGTTAGTGCTCTTCCACAGACTGCTAATACTCTGCCCACTGGGGTAATAGTATTCACACAGGCCGAGTGCTTCTACTCCTGTAAACCGAGTACTTATACACGTCCAAGCTGTGTTTGTACTCCCCCAAACAGGGTGCTTGTACCCCTTCAGCACAGAGTGCGAGTACTCTTCCCCATAGTGTGAAAGTGATGAATATCCATGGTCACGTTTGAAGGGATTCGCAATACTTACATGTGGGAAGTATTTGATTCCTTCGTAAGCAGCTTCTGCACTTGTGTTTGGTGAATGGGACGTAATCTGTAGTCGCAGAGTTTAAACTCAAGTGAAACATTTTTCTCTTAAAAGGGCAAAATCTTTATTAATCAGTCATAAGACAAACTGAATAATACTTTGAGAAACATACTGACAAACGCATAAAATCAGATTACAATGATGCTTATGAACTGCAGAACACATCATGTAATAAAACGTAAGTATATTGTCTGAAGTTTCAACAGTATTACAGTGTAGAAATATCCTTAAATTTCAACGGGCTCCGTCTTTTCAAAAATAAAGTATACAATGGAACTTAAACATAGAACAAGCGTGTGGAAACTTACAATGTATTGGCACCGTGATTGAAGAGAAATACGTGCCGCATTCATCATCAACATCATTATCATTATCATCATCATCAGCCTGGTTGCGCCCATTGCAGGGCGTAACCAGGCTCTCCCATACTTCTCCAACTACCCCGGTCACGTACTAATTGTGGCCATGTTGTCCCTGTAAACTTCTTATTCTAATCCGCCTACTTCACTTTCTGCCGCCCCTTGCTGCGCTTCCCTTCCCTTGGAATCGAGTTCGTAACCCTTTATGACCATCAGTTAACTTCACTCCTCCTTACATGTCCGGCCCATGCCCCCTCCCTCATTTCTTTTTCTTGATCTCAACTAAGATGTCAGTAACTCGCGTGTGTTCTTACCCAACCTGCTCTCTTGTTGTGCGTTAACGCTAAACCCATCATTCTTCTTTCCATAGCTCGTTGCGTCATTCTCAATTTAAGTAGAACCCTTTTCATAAGCTTCCAGGTTTCTGCCCTGTGAGAGCAGCATTCAGGGCAAGAGCAGTACGTGAGTACTGGTAAGACACAGCTGTTATACACTTTTCTCTTGAGGGATAATGGCAACCTGCTGTTCATGATCTGAGAATGCCTGTCAAACGCACTCTAGCCCATTCGTATTCTTCTGATTATTTCCGTCTCATGATCCTGATCCGCGGTCACTACCTGCCTCAAGTGTGCCCTATGTACCTGCCCTACCTTCCACAATAATGACCAGCAAACACATTTCTGGCACAAAACGCGTGCACTTATAGATGACCAGATGAGCTGTTAAGCATGGGGCTGGTAATGTAGATAAATTGTGCAAGAAACGTTTTTTGTGTGCTATAAACAATGTCGTGTACAGCGTACGGATGTTCCTGACTTTGAGTACAGTGCATTTAGAAATGTGTTGTATATTCTTATGTGAGGCCGCAGGTCTAGCTAGCTTTGCTTATATTTCACATAAAGTTATTCATGAATGGTGCACTCCATTGTTTCTAAGTATGTAGATTGGTATTCACGGCTTATGGTAAAGCCACAAATGAATTAGTAAAGGGTGACTGTTGTTGGGCCTCCTTTGATTTCAGTGAGTCACAGAGGCAAAATAGTCTTGAGTGAAACCTAAATAAAGGAAGAAATGAAATGGCGTTTTAAAGTGCACAAATATATTTGCTTCAAATGCATGGATTGCGAATGGAAGAAGAGATAAAAGACCTTTGCAAGCAGGTACAGGGGTAATCGGAAGTCGAAACCGACAACCCGCAATTATAAAAAGAAAGTAATAGAAACACGGGAGGTAAAATTGAATGCAAGGACGGAAACAAAAAAAAGTCCACGAAGATTTAAAAAGACTGCATACCCAAGAAACTAGGAAAAGAAAATTGGCACGACAGGAGAATGGGAAGTGGCTTGTCCTTCGATGCCCAAGCTGGCTGCCAGAGAGGAAAAGCATACAGTGGCCAATATTTACAACAGGATGCGACATGTGGCTGTTGCAGGAGAACTTTGGGGACGATTGAGCGCACTTTTTTTTTATTCAAGTACCTTAGAGGAACATACGGGCATTACACAGGGTTTTTACAATAAATCAGTGTAACTTACAGTATACGCATTTAAACAGATATTGCGTGCTAGAATAAAAAGGACACAAGCGAATAAAGAGGGAAGAAAAATAAACCGTAAGAGCATACAAAGTCTCATTGTAAACATTGAAGATATCTATAGGATTAAAATCCGTGTTACACACTATCAACGTTACTTGCTTACTTCATACAAGCAAATGCTTACTAAAAAAGGTACACATACCAGCTGATACCGCTTGTAACAATGAAAGAAACACAAGCAGAAAAAACTGTATGCAGTACAAGGAAGTCGGTGCTAGCCTATACCAAAACATTTGCGCAAGGAACATCAAAATGTGGTGAGGGAAAAATTACAGTAAGAAAAAGAGCACAAGAACACAGTGATGTTTATAACGAATTAGCGAGAGAATCCTACGTGAGTGCGTTAAAATAATGTTTTGGTTTTGCTAGGAAATCATCAAGACTTAGAGCGGATACCATTTCATTTTGTAACAAACTCCAGTGATATATCTCGAGAAAGAGGGGCGAGTAACTCAAGAACTCAGTGCGCGTAAGAACTAGCTGCACTTTAAAGGAATGATCAAGGCGCGGGAAGATACGATGGGCGGGACTGTTGTGGCATGCGCTGAAAGACGGCCTGTAGTACATAGCTTTTGAAAATGGGAAAGCCCTGTCAGTCTTCGATTAGTGGAGATTTAGAAATATCTTAATGTTAGCGATGCTAGACGTTCGTGAGTAATTTTTCGTAATGCAGTGGGCTGCTTTGTTTTGGATTGACGAGCTTGTTGCTGAGGTACGACTAATGTGGCTTCCAAATAAAAGACGCGTGCTCCATTTTCAAACGACCCAGTGCCCTATAACCGAGTAATTTAGTGGGCTTGTTCGCTGGGTAAAGGTTCCGCCTTATGTAGCCAAGAGTTTTGCAAGCAGTGGTAGCAATCGCTTCGATGGGATGATTCCATAAAACGTTTGAAGAAAAAAGAATTCCCAAGTATTTTATTGTGTGTGCAAGTGCAATACTAATGCCATTCATCGAGTAATGGGTAAACCTCGGTTTACTAGCTTTATAGAAAGTTTATGCTTTATAGTGCTTTATTTTTTGAAACATTTATTTCCATTTGCCACTGTTTACGCCAGCAGTAATTTTCGTGAGGCCACATTGCACAGTGTGAATGTCAGAAGAGTTAAATATTCGTCTGCAATCATCTGCAAATATGCAATCATCTGCAAATAGTCTTATTGTACATTTAATACTGCTGCTGATGGCGCTGACATATAGCAGGAATAAGATTGGTCCCAATACCGAGACCTGCGGCACCGCAAATTTTACTAGTGATCGCAGCGAAGAAAACTGGTTAGTAGTTACAAATTGGTACCGGTTAGTTAAAAATGTACTAATCGAATTTGTAGTCCTACTACCTATATTAAAATAACGGTTTCACTAATAAACCGTTATGAGCTACCTTGTCAAAAGCCTTCGCAAAATCAATAAAGATTGCGTGTATTTGTGATGAGTCGTTAATAGCTTGGTGCAGGTCAGCGACTAGCTCGAATAACTGCGTCTCAAATGAGCGACCCTGTTGGAACCAGTGTTCGTTCATGAAGAGAAGATTGTGCTCCATTAGGTATTTCATAATCGCTGATCATTTATTGTCTTGTAATAGATTACATGATATACTCGTCAGTGAAATAGGTCTGTAGTTAAGAAACAGATGATGGGTCACCGGACTTAAAGATTGGAATTATTTTAGCTATTTCACATTCTTCAAGAACGCATCAAGAATCAATAGATTGTTGAAAAAGAGCGGCGAAAATGCGAGATATCGCTGGTATAGTTATTTTTAGTAATTTGGGGCAGATTCCGAGCTGTTAGGAAGAGCGCAAGTATTGTACTCTGTATTTTACTCACATTGTAATCAAATGCCAAGATTTTCAGCTAGCCAGAACTGTAGGGAACGCGCACCTTGTGAACGTTACACGGTTCAAAGATGATAGGAACGTTAACGGTTCAGTGGTACAGACAGAGAAGAGACGTTTAGGTTATTGGTGGGACAAAAGCAGGCAGAAGAGGTCCGGTGTTCTGGCAGGCATAGGTAATCTTACATATCGAGTTATTATGGGCAATGGGTTAGACCGCAATAAGTATTCTAAGCGCGGTGAAAGCAGGTGGGCGTCGCCACTTTTCAAAGTGGATGCTATTCGAAATCACAAATATCATGATCGTCATCATCAATTCCAAGTCTTTGTTTGCATCAAAGTAGGATATCTTCAGGTGTGGAAACTGGTCTAAAATACTAGAGCAGTGCTATTTTTATATGGAGTGTTTTCCTAAAGTTATTTATTTCAGTGTAGACATCCGCAGAATTAGAAATAACAAAAGTACCATCTACTTTACATTGCTTGATGCGTGTAACATGCGAAAATAAGATAATATTTGTGGAATTTTTTTAGCCCAAAATTAGTAACGAGAGATTTAGGATTTTGGATATTTGAAACGCACCTGAACATTTTTATTGACTAAATTGTCACATCATATGGCTTATAGACAGGTTATTAACGGCACGGCGAACAACTCATAATGATGGCACACCATGCATATAGGTATAGAAAGGCAGCTTGCAGTAATCAAACGTTCGCAGCTGCCTTGAGCTAAAGTAAAATGAAAGGTACCGTTCAAATATAGTAGATCTTTAATAAAGAAGGCGCAATATTATTTTGATTACTTGTCAGGATATATTTTTATTAAAGTGCTTCGACGACTCCCTGGACGAATTTCCTCTCCTTGTCGTCTAGAAACCTACGGCCCCGACATGCGCACAGCTGTGTTCCTTTTTCAATCAGGGCACTTCCTACGCGCTCGAGATCTTCGGCCAGGTCATGGCGGAAATCATTGTATGTCTTGTCGTCTTCTAGGGCGTATACGCCGAGCTTCTCCTCGAGAAACTTCTTCACGATGTCAGCTGCCTTGGAGGTGACCACGCCCTTCACACCTTTCTCAATACCCTTTCCGACTTGCTTCACTGCGTTCTTTGCCTTCTTCCAGAGCTTCTTAATAAAATACTCTTCACCCTGAAAGACACACCAGATAAAAAGCAAAGGCTCGTCCGTTGTGTTTGGACTCCCCGAATCTCGTCGCCCAAAGATAAAGAAACGCACTTTGCGTCTTACGAATTCGCCAGAAATACCCCAAGCGAACTGCTTGCGGGGACGCAAGTATTTCTCAAAACCTAAATACCTTTTCGAGGGACTTCTGTCGAGTTATTTTGCACACTGGTCACACGTTAAACTACTTGTACACACTGAATAACTGTGATGCTCGCAGGACATGAACATTGAACATTCAGCCCAAGTGAGACAATTTATCAATTCATGTTGGGTCAAGTAGGCAGTATTCAATATTGTATTGTAACAGAACGCGCTCACTGGTCATGGCTGCCAAAGCAATATGGCCAATGGCCTCTTTTATGCAACAAATAAGGTAACCGACAGCTGAAAAGCCAGGGTATATCACAATAGAGAAAGGAGCCCGGTAGTTATCAAACAACTATACAAGCAAATACGAACGTTATGTCTTCACTTCACTGATAGAAGAGATCTTCATGTGGGAGTTTTGCTTTGCTTAGCAGGTATTTACCATTCTCAGAAAGGATTTCGATTTAGGAAGCTGTCTTTTAAAAAAGTCTTATTGCAACGTTATATATTGAGCCTAGGCTACCATCCGCATTCCGCAAATATGCAATACTGGCGTTGGTTTTATGGTTTTCACATGCTGCTGAGGAAAGCTGAAGTGCTTCAACTACCGGCATCAAGTGAACACATTTCAGTATCTCCGCAAGAATAAGGGCAATGACCGGGGACGGAGTAGCTAAAGCGCACAATGTAGTGATGAGTTGGAGACCAAACGGCGAGTTATTCATTTGCTATCACTTCTCACGGCGATGAGAGGAAGACAATGTTCCAAGGTGATATATTAAGTTGTGTTACTGTTATCGTAAGTATTAAAACTAAATATCTATACAAAATAAAAATAATATATAATGCGACAGGAGTGCTCTCACGCGATAAACAGGTGCTCTTTACTTTTGCTCCTTAACAAAAGGGACGTCACACGAAATATCTTCTTCATTAAATTTTTTCATCGCTTTTGGCTTGTAAGAATCCACACCTCGGGCTATCGCCGGGATTGGGCACCCGGCGAGAAATATAACAGGAAATGAACACTTATGAAATAGACCCCCCTTGGCAATGCGGCCCTACACATTTAGTATGTAACGAAAACTTAGGCTCAAAATGCAGTAATGAGACAGTCGCCCTGGGCTGTCTGATCAAATAAAGAAATGAACACTGTGCTTTATTTGTAAAGATATATCCGCCTGCCCACATACCAGCACTGTAAATTTGCATTTTGTAGCTCGGGAAGTTCTTTAAAAAAGTGCTGCGTAAAAAAACAACTGTAAAGGCTGACCGCATTCTACATACATGTGTACGTCGGTTACGCCAAGTACTAAAGCAGCGCGCAAAAAACGCAGTGAAACGTTCACGAGGGTTGCAATATGGGCTCGTTGGTAACGCATCTTCAAGGGGAGTACGGTAGCACGATTAAAAGACGGGACATAAGAAGACACATAGGGACACACACAGCGCTAACTTCCAACAATGTATACTATCGAAAACCACGTCGTACTTATACACTCAGACAACATGAGTCACAGCCACGTGAACAGATTAACAATCAGAGCCATACATTTTGTGATATCTTAAGCCATGCACAAAAATTTCAGTTCTTTTTCAGAGATAGCCAATGATGGGTTGCTGATACATGAATCCCCTAGGGCATCAATCTGCTCGGCTTCTACTATAAGTCTAGTGAGTTCGCACTTATTTCTACCGATAATGATTGTTGATTCTAAGAGAGGGGAGCACTTATGTTGCTTACAGTGAAGGGAGCGAAACCCATCTGGTACAATTTGTCGACTTTATTTTTGTGTTCGCGCAGTCCATCATAATGCATCCGCCCGACTGTCCGACGTAATACTTCCCACACGATAAGGGTATACAAAATATAATTGAAGTCTTACATTCTCTAAACCTCTTCCTGTGCTTAACTTGGCAGCTAGGGGCACTTTCCTTCTTTTCTGGTCTTGTTTCTTGCACAGGCTGATTAGTTTGTTCGGTTCTGAAAAAAACCACATCAGTGTTACCTCGGCGGGCAATTTTCTTTAGGTTGTGCTACAAACGGTGGATATAAGGTATCACTGTTAGTTTTTTTTCTCTCGGTTACTATTTCCTTCCGCTTATTCAGCAGTCCCGGATTGCTGCACATGCCTAACTACTGCCTCTGCAACTGATGCCAGCACATGATTGGGATAACCTGCTTCATGTAGGCGCTTGGCCTGTTGTGTGAAGACTTCGTCAGTACAATGATGGCATGATTTAGTGAGTGCGTTATTAAAACACATTTTCGAAATTCCTCTTTTTACCAGTTTAGAATGGGCTTAATTATATGACAACAACGGATTATTTGTCCTGGGACTGTAACACCAGCAAGTTAGATCATCGTCGAAGGTAAATCGAACATCCAGAACTTTGATCTTTTATTCTATAGTCACTTCGAACGTAACTTCTAGTTGACAAAGGCACTCCCGTATAATATTACTGATAGCTGAACACTCTGTGTCAAAGTTGTCTAGCTTAACATTGACAAACACCATAATATCATCAACAAATCTACATATTTTAGATTTTAGAGAAAGAAGGTGTCCCGTTCAGGGTAACAGTATCTGAGAAAGGCACGTGGCAGAAATCTATTGCAGTCTATTTATTAGACAAACTTAACCTACTCGATATTAAAGATCCGTTCATCACGAAAATTCCGAGGAAGTTTTAGCCTTTGTAGAGGCCAATTGTAACGCGGGACTAAAGGCTGTCTCAGCAGATGTGAAGGACCTGCATTATTCTTTGCCGCAGAATGAATTGTTCGGTTGTGTTCAATCATGTACAGATGAATTTGGGGCAGTAAGATTTAGTACGAAGGCGGGCACAACCGTTGAATATTTTTTAGAACTTTTAGACTTGTACATGAAGTAAGCATTTGTGCGCAGAAATGACACTGCGTACCTTCAAAAACAAGGGACCTGTATAGGATCCTACTTAGCGCCTCTTTTAAGCAACCTGTACTTAGCCAAGCTAGACAGAGACCTGTGCTCACGCATCAATGATACAAAAGTTGTTAAAATATTTAGATTTGTGATGTTTTTTGGTGTTTGTCAATGTTAATCTAGACAACTATGACACAGAGTGTTCAGCTATTAGTAATATTATACGCGAGTGCCTTTGTCCACTAGAAGTTACGTTCGAAGTGCTTATAGAAAGAAAGATGAAATTTCTGGATGTTAAATTTACCTTCGGTGATGATCTAACTTGCTGGTGTTACAGTCCTAGGACAAATAAACCGTTGTTGTCATATCATTCAGCCCATTCTAAACTGGTAAAAAAGAGGATTTGCGAAAATGTGTTTTACTAACGCACTTATTATATCATGCCATCATTGCACTGACGAAGCATTCACACAACAGGCCATGCGGCTACAGGAAGCAGGTTATCCCAATCATGTACTGGCATCCGTTGCACAGGGAATACTTAGGCAAGTGCAGCAATCAGGGACTGCTGAACGAGCGGAAGGAAATAATAACCGAGAGAAAAAGAGACCAACAGTGATACCTTATATCCACCGGTTGTCGCACAACCTAAAGAAAATTGCCCGCCGACGTAACACTGATGTGGTTTTTTTCAGCACCCAACAAACTGATCAGCCTGTGCAGGCAAACAAGACCAGAAAAGAAAGAAAGTGCCCCTAGCTGCCAAGTTAAACACAGGAAGAAGTTTAGAGAATGTAAGACTTCAATTATATATCGTATACCCTTATCGTGTGGGAAGTATTACGTCGTACAGTCGGGCAGATGCATTAATGACAGACTGCGAGAACATAAAAATAAAGTCGACAAACTTGTATCAGATGGGTTTCTCTCTCTTCATTGTAAGCAACATAAGTGCTCCCCTCTCTTCGAATCAACAATCATTACCGGTAGAAATAAGTGCGAACTCACTAGAGTTATAATAGAAGCCGAGCAGACTGATGCCCTAGGGCATTCATGTATCAGCAAACCATCATTGGCTCTCTCTGAAAAAGAACTGAAATTTTTGCGCATGGCTTAACATATCACAAAATGTATCGCTCTGATTGTTAATCTGTTCATGTGGCTGTGAGTCATGTTGTCTGAGTGTATCAGTACGACCTGGTTTTCGATAATAAACATTGTTGGAAGTTATCGCTGTGTGTGTAACTATGCTTCTCCTTTTGTCCTGTCTTTTAATCGCGCTACCATACTCCCCTTGACGAAACTTTCAGTCTTATATCGCTGTTAGCTATTGCCCGTTGATTGAGTTGGTGTGCCGGTCTGTTTAAAAGCTCTGGCACGCAAAAGTAACACACGAAGGCGATCACCTTTGCCTTGAATGAGGCCTGAATAACGAAATGATGGCGTTAACTAAATGGCAAACAAAAGTAAGAACTAGCATCAAAAAGTTAAACACAGTAGTATGATCACTTCTGTACGCTTAATAAAGGAAAAAAGGTAATGTCTGATTTTTCCTTTAGTAATTACGTCTCTCCACCTTGGGGGTTTCGGCAGAACTACTACGTCAATTCTGCACGCTTTTCACGCAAGTGTGGAGTTCCGCTTGATGTAAATATTTCGGTATCCACTCTGTCAAGGCTCCAGTGACATGGTAGAAGAAGGGTGTCTGGGAAAAAGTTGAAAACCAGAGGAAAGAGAAGTATGGCACACAGACGCCCTTCTACGGATCTTGTTCTACTTCGGTCCGTGTATGGCAGGCTCGTCATTGCCTAACACAAATTCCTTTACCGTCTTGCCCAGCTCATCTTTCTACAGCTGTAAGCGCAATTGCACTGGCCGGATCTTAGAAAACGAAAACAAATATGAGTTTCAGTATTATGCCGCAGTTTACCTCATGTTCCACTTGCTTTGACGGCTGCGCAGTGTCCCGCAGTCCTTGGGAAATGGCACGGAGCACTTCGCCTACTTGGATAGCTTCCACGCCCACGCTACGCGACTGCTGGTCTATTACGACGTCCAATGCCGGCTCATTCTTCTCCAGCACGGAAGAGGAAGCTGTGGGCGAAAACGTGCACCGTGATACCCAGCTCATCTTTTTATTACAATTACGCTTTGCCCACAGGATGTTGCCTGTAGTATTATTGCAACGCTGATGTGTAGCACTACTGTTTGTGAGGAGAGTAAAGTATTTGAATTTTCTTGATATGAGGCAGAATTTACGAAGGTTTTCGTTCGCAGGTGATCTTGTCTAGTTGTCGGTCGCCTTGCTTATTAATATGTCCAGAGAACTGTATTGATTGTGATTTGCTCTTACGATCGATTCTGGCGTGAGACCATTTTGAGAAAGAGAGCTGCGAAGAAGAGTTTAAGCAGTCAAAAGAACAAATGACCTTCGAGCCGCCTACAGTATTTTCACTATTCGACTATGAGTACCCTTCATCTATTGCACTTCGTGTGATCTCTAAAACCCCAACAGAACAAAAGTTAGACAAGTGAAAGTTGAAGTTACCAGGAAGCGACACATTCATAGGGTATTTAAAACGCAAGCCGCGATGACCTCAACTACAAAGGAAAGCGGCGTGCACCGTATCCCGAGGCCACACAGCCGATATCTTTTTTAACGTGCAGAGTATTACAATAAAGCAGCGTGTATATATTGGAGATGAGGAGGTTAAGAAAGACAACACCGCTGAAAAACTGTTTCCAATAACTCCGCAATATAAAATTGTGCAGGCGGCTCACCACAGATAGCGACGCATCCAATGAGGCACAACAGGCTAATTATTTGCTTCATGGTGTCTGCAAAAGGAAAATATATTTCTCGCACTGCAACTCCCAGAGATACAACAATGAACGCCATCGTGCACTGTTTCTAGACGCTCAGGTCGTATGGAATTAATTGAATTTAACCAGCTTTTCTGTTGTACCCATTGATATCACTAATGATTATTCCCGCACACAGTATATATGCGGCCGCAAGTAGGAAGGGAAGGCTATAAATATAAAGCTGACATACAATGTTGCGGCTGTGCACCAGGTACGCGTCTGGCGATTTATAACAATGACGTGCTTGATGTACGCATAATTGATCAATTATGTTCTAGGAAAGACGCTGGTGAAATTGATTATGCCACTTTTTCGATTATGCCACTTCTTTTGCGGCGCTGCTTTCTCAGCAAGAAACCTTTGCTTACCGTGCCTTGAAGACCTTTTCAGGGTGGGTAGTAGAATATACGCCGCCAGCTCGTGGTCTGGCTTGCTTCGGAAGGGTCCTATAAACCTACGCAAGCATTGCCGCTATCTAGTTGGTGATAGGGACACGCAAAATGCACGATGATAACAACAACAATGGGCTTGCCAATGGCCAGTGTTTTCCGAGTCGATATTGTTCACTGCTCGTGTCAATTGTGCCTTTATCTATTGAAAAAAAAGATCACGTGCGGTACAGGGCTTATTATGATCAGCTCAGATGGGAAATCCCACTACCGCGGAATTCTTGCATAGTGCGACACAGGAGTTTGGCTGATTTTCCAGGCAGGCAATATTTTTGGCATGTATGCAACTGCAGAATGGCGGTTATCTTCACGATTACTGATAACCTTTGTGCCCCTCACATATGCTCGGCAGTGGTATGGGCTCGCGGGACTCCCTTATTTCGCATTCTTATTAAGACAAGAAGGTTGGCCACAATTAAAGAGCCGCAACAATAAAATATAACACTTCAAGAACAGCCATGACGATAAAGTGTCTTCTAGGTAAAGCAGTTAGAAAAAAAACTGCAGATTTGTGTGACCTTGGGCGATCAAATTCAAAATTTTCATAATGCTATTTTTTTCGAGGAGGTAAATGAAGACTTTTACTTCCCTGAAATTCAAAAATCAACTACAGCGCTTTTGAACACTCTTGAGCACTGGGTAGGATGTTGTCCACGAGTTGAGTAATGCATCCGCATATATTTCACTCGCGAGAGCATCGGGAAACGTTTCCCCACACTTGCGAAATTTGATCTCGGTAGATATTACAGTTACCCCAGGAGTAGCAGGATTAGTTGCTCGTAAAACATGCTAATGACACTTGGGATCAGTTGCACACGCAATGATCCGCCGTGGTGTCGTAATGGCCTTAGCGTTGAACTGCTAAGCCCCAGGGCGCGGGGTGTAATCCGTGCCACGGCGGCCGCATTTCTTTGGGGATGAAATACCAAAACGCCGTGTGCCGTTAATAGGGTGCACGTTAGAAAACTACACGCGGTCAAACTTAACCAGGATTCACCCGTCATGGCGTGCCTCACAATCCTATTGTGATTTTGGCACGTGAAACATCAGAATTAATGTTTTTTAGCATACGCAGTTGACTGCTGGCGGCGTATATAATCCAAACACACGAAAATGTATTTGCAAATTACCTACACCTAATGCTAATTTTAACAAATATAGACAAGGTGCCTTTCTTTAGTTCACGAAGGACACCAAAAAGGTTACTACGCTTGGAAATGCCAAAGAAAATATTGTCGACGCTCGTAATTACGTCAGGATCATCAAAGCTTCCCACAAGCAATACGCCTAATAAGCTCCCGTTGCGCTCTTGCTTTATTATGTGGAGAAATGATCCTTTATGTACTATTTTTCTTACCGGTGTATAATAATTATTTGCTTGCGCTTGTGTGTTTACCCTGTCACTTTAATTATTCATTTTTGCTTGTATATTTATCCTGTCATTGCTCCTACATAGTGGACGGTGGTTAGTCAAGCTGCAGTATCCGCAGCTTTTTCGACGTCTCCCCTTTTTCACAGATGTCTCTGTTTGGTGAAAATAAAACACTGACTGACTGGCTGACTGACTGGCTAACAAACACTTCTTTAAGACAATTTGCTCAAAGGCTGCATTTCATCGACACGCATCTAACGTCGCACACCAGATGTAGCATAACCTTCCCCCGCTTTTTGCAAGATGCATAGTGATGGAAATTGTACTTCTGCAAGGGCTGCAAAGATAACTTTCCAAGCGTTACAAGAGGCATGAAGTTGGTTTTTCAGGTGCGCCCTGTTTATATTTTATTGAAGGAAGAAGTATGCTCTGAATTACGGATGATAGTTGTTCGATGCGCCCTGTTTATATTTTCTTGAAGTAAGAAGTAGGCTCTGAATTACGGATGATAGTTGTTCGACGCGCCCTGTTTATATTTCCTTGAATAAGAAGTATGCTCTGAAATACGGATGATAGTTGCTTATTATGTTGCGGGCATATATGTTTGCATTTATTTCATCTCCGTACAGCATGAACACCTGCTGCAGCCAGAATAGCCCATTGTATGACTGTTATGATTATTTACATTCCTTTTTTTTTGGTGTGCCTTGGCGTATATTTGTACGCTCATTATTAATAAATAATTAATTATTTATTTAATTTATTTATTCATTCATTTATTTATTTATTTAAAAGCACCTTACATGCTTCAAAGTGAGCAACTTGGCCTCAAAGTAATTTGAAAAACATTTGTGTGCTGTACATACACGTTCACCAAAAGTATCCGGA
Organism: Dermacentor variabilis; assembly: GCF_050947875.1. Classification (NCBI taxonomy): domain Eukaryota; kingdom Metazoa; phylum Arthropoda; class Arachnida; order Ixodida; family Ixodidae; genus Dermacentor; species Dermacentor variabilis. Next base: position 162,827,769 of record NC_134569.1, on the reverse strand, counting down.
GATATGCCACAATGTCTTTCCGCACTTCTTTTTCTCACTTTCTCTTTCTCTGGATTGGCTTGTTGTATACTTTTGCGTAATTATATGGTCACTCTAGGCGCATTGTTGCCGTCGTCTTCGTCGTCGGAGGTGCAGCCGCGATGTTCCATATAAAGCCCCAGGCCGATTACATCGTCGCCACGCACCGTATGCTATATGTGCCATAGAAATTGTGCGATGGTGAACCCGATCATAGTGGCTCAATCTCGATCGCGCAAGGGAGGAAAATGCGGAAGAAGCGCACCGCATTCCGTCACGCGCAAAGCACCGGGAGAGGGGAGGGAGGGATTGGCGTAGTTTGGCGGCGGATGCGTTTGGCGCGACCGCATGGGCCATATCTTGAAAGCGAACTGCGAAGGGGACAGAGTGCGCCAAGTGCAGACAGCCTCGCGCGCGCTCTGTTCTCGCCGCTTAGTTCGCGTTGACACGAGAGATAGCATGAAGGCGAAGTCGCTCGCTTCAGCCGCCGCGCTTTCGCACGCCAGCGTTCTGACAGCGAGTGTGCGCAATCGTGTGAGATGCGTTCACGTTTGCTTTTGCGCGTGTTACGCCAGGCTTGTTCATTTAGTCAGTAAGCAAATATTTCGAACTTTATACGGCCGATCAAACTACTATCCTTACTTCGTGTAGATGTCTACCAGTTTGCTATCGCAGTCGACGCCTTGCCTTTCGCGCGAAACTGGGGCTTTCTTTCTATTTCTGTTGTTTACAACTCGATCCCCTGCCGCAATCTTTGCAGGAGTTATGAGAATCTAGCTGCATATCACTACGTGTATTATTTTATTTAAGATAATAATACACTATCTTGCTTTCTGGTTCTTTGTAGGTTCATTGGAGCCTTTATAGAAGATAAGTGGTTCAAGCGTTCTAGAGTGTCATACTGCTATTTTCTGCAACAATTACCGAAGACACGAAACATGTGGAAAGACACTAAATTCAATTTCGGCATTTATGGGGGCACGCTGAATGTGTCTTGTAGCCAAACGTTCACGTTTTTGCCGGTTTAGAGGCGTTCCATGTTATTATTCGTTTCTTTCGGCATGTTCATTAACAATACAACTGTTCCCCGTTGACCTTAGTGTGCTAAGCGACGCACTTCGTTTATCATATCACAAGAAGCCAACAAACACTGACACCAAGGACAACATAGGGACAATTACTTGTGCTTCGTCAATGAAATGAAGAAACGGTAAATTAATGGAAATTAAAGTGGATGAAAGAACAACTTGCCGCAGGTGGGAACCGAACCGACAACCTTCTCATTTCGCATGCGATGCTCTACCAATTGAGCTACAGCGGCGGAGTTTGCCCATCCACTTTCTTGGGTATTTATGAGCCCTACTAGAACCCTGGGAGTGTTAGCCAGCGCCACCGCTCCCAGACTTTGGCGGCGGACGTGGAACGTCCTTTTGCTGCGGACCTCACGAGAACGTGATCTTTTTGGGTGAAGGCAACTGGTCAATAAACCCACGCATGCTACCTGAAGGCATCAATGAATATAAATCGGGCCCTTCGGTTAACCCCCGTTTCTTCGCACTTTCCTTATGTTTCTTAAAAGTCTGGGTTGTGTCATTTATGGGGTGACGTGCATGCAGGTAAAGGTTGACCTCAGTGACTTATATACGGCGCTTTCGACAAATTGCGTATGCAAGCGTTCCGGATTGTTTTAAATCTCTTCTGAGAATGGCGCAGGTTTTAGCCTGTAGCTCTTGAAGAAATACACGTGTCACTGAAATCAAATTTTGCCAAAAGGGGGGACAGTGTTGAAAATTGCGTGCGAAGATAAGTGTTTGTTGAGCAAAGACAACATTTCCTAAGTAATTTCCTAAACAACTGTTCGAAGGTATCGTGCCGCCTTTATGAAATATATTTCGCGATGCATCGAGAGAACCTTACAGTACACAAACTTTCCATCCCATAGTTTGTGGCTAAACTTCTAAGTTCGTTGCCCCAATAGAAGGGCTGTCAATATTTGCTGAATACTCTTTTCTTCCACATTCATGCATATACCGAGGCTCGTAGTAGTTTTCCTTAGTGTCCTCGGCGAAAAAAACAAAGCACCTCTTCTATGGTTCGCTACACTATCAAAAAAATGTGGGTAATTTGGAGGCAATGTTCAAGAGAGAGAGAGAAAGGAAAAGTAGGGAGGTGAACCAGAGGCGAGTTTCCGGTTTGCTAGCCTGCAATGGGGGGGGGGGATATAGAGGTTGTATAGACGACAAAGAGCGAGAGGAGAAAAAAAAGAAACAAGGCGAAAAAAGGAAAGAAAAGAAAAAGAAAACAGCTAACAATAAAGGCCTTCCAATAAGAGGCGTTCAATGTTCAAGATGTGTGAACCTCTCACGGCCTACACAGTTAACTACGCATGCAAGTAAGGCGGAGCTTTATAGGTTCGTTTTACGAACGACGCATAATTTAGCTTGCTGCCCTGGGAGAACAATGAGTACCACCGGGGTCTACATTATGGAAAATTGAGAAAAAGAAAACTTACTCCAGGTGTAAAGCAAGAATGTTATCCTTTAGTAAAGCAAGCGGTTCGTGGATTAATTACTGCCTTTGCAAATAATAGAATAACGAGTACTCAAAATTGTTATATGGGGGCAAGTTTTCAAGAACCTCATCGTTTGCGGCAAATGTGTTTATGTGTGGCTTAATCACAGGTGGTTGCAATTTCCCAGAGTAACTGCACGAGCAAAAAAAAAATACTCAGCATCACTGGATATTGGGTTGCGACTCTTTAAGCGCTTTTAGACTGTTTGGAGTCGGGACCGGGCAAGCCGGATCGATTCTTGCTAGCTGGGGCTGCACAGGTCTGCTGTCTTTTTGTTTCGACACACGTGTTCAATCTATGTCCTTGTCACGTTTGTTGCGCGTCAGGCATGAAATGGCACCGATTTTGTTTAAATTTTAAATTAACGCCGCTTATGGTCCTTCCACGGAAGTGTAGGACCTTTGGGATCCTAATGATTTAAGACATGCCTAAAACGAGGGCTGGGTAATATTCTTTCAACGTCTAATAATACACACGCCTCGAAATTTGTCTGCATGCTGCCCCTAACAAGTTCTAGAATCCCACAAGATATAAATTTCTTCAGTGATTTGATCTTTACAGACAGTTGTAAAAACAGACATATAACGGCTCTGAACACTTCAAGTCGCACTAACTGCTTCGTTCTACTTTTTTTAATAAGCAATAAGTGCCAAGATAAATTTTTGGTAACTGTTGAAGTTTGGAAGTTATTTATTTATTTATCCATTTACAAACATAGCAGCCTCGTAGATGTTTCTAGCAGGCTAGGTAAGTAAATGGTTTTAGAAGAGAACAAAGAATTGGAGGAAGCGCAAACTTTCACTTCAGCACAAAATAAAGATGAAGTCCGGTGACTTTCAAACAATTAGAATATATCATGCCCTCTCGAAAAAACGAGGGCACGCAAAAAATGATTCCGGAGACCCACTGAGGAATCGTCTTACTGCGGACTTTTCGAGTAGCATAATCCGAGGAGTATACGAGCATATCTGAAGTATCAGCAATAGACAAAAATATTGATCAGCGAAAGAAATCAAATTTTGGCCAACAAATACGGATATTTTTCATAGCATGCAGCAACCTAAATTGTGTCAGTAGTTTCCCTCCTATACGTCTAATCGAAGGAGCTATTCATAAATATCAAAGTTGTTTATACATGTTCTACTTTTTGAATGCCGCCTTTAGGAAGTTTTCCGTATGCATTACAAAGGCACAACTACTAGGTAGCACGCAAGCACTAAAGACGCTTACATGGTTGGGCGTCCTCTCACCTCTCTAAATGAAGGTTCCGTTTGTCTGTCCTTTGCTTCACTGTGAAACTGGTAATATAACACCGAAAAGCCAACGCTCAGATTTCATGGTCGCGTCAGTGTTGCAGGTACGTCTGGCAAATTGTATGGCTCATATAGCTGGTATTACTTATTCTCAATGTCTTAAATTGAAGGACAAACGCGAATTGTGGAGATTTTTTTATGAGTAATGAAGTGCATATATGACCAGGACACAAGGCCAATGATCACGACCTTCATAACCGCTTCCCTCATGAACTACGCACTTGGAAAAGCAACGTTTCTTCCCCTAGGGTGTCTAGTGGTGGCAAGGACAAAAAGCGAGAAACATCTTTGTGCTAATATGGCTTCTTTTCAGTTCAGCATGCTGAGTAATTCCGCACACAAGCCTTCTTGTGAAGGCATTACCATGTTTGGCAAACACGGCTTCCCTTTAGTGAGCAATGGCGAAAAAAATCATTTTAATGTGAATAGCATTCACATTAAAGTACGGACCAAGGTAAATATACCTGGTAACGAAGCTTCCATAGGAGCCCATAGGTTCAAAACATGGCGGTCCATCGGCGGTTCATGGGACTTAGCGCCATCTGTATGTGGAGGGAACACTTCCGGTGGAAGCAAAAATAATGCGACGCCATATCCGTGAAAAGCAGAAGTGACGTCTTTTTATTTTCGAAGGCGCGAAATTTGTTTTCTTGGCCTGCCTTTGCAGCTATATAGTCAAGTGCCCGGCCATTCGACTTGATGGGCGTTTCGAGCTTTCAGCGCGGAGAGGGATTCAGACAAAGGCCAGCTGTACGATTGTCGAAATCGCACCCCAGCACAGAACATATTTTCTTTGGAGGGCGACGAAAGCTTTAGGTTTAGAGTGCTGAATTTATCGTCGGATGCCAAGCCCGTCGGCCAGCGCAGTCGCACGAAAACAACTACACAATTATCTCGCGGTCGTAACTGACTACTTTTAACTGAACAAAAATAGTTTTGACAGACTGAACATTTAGTGACGCTACCCAAGTCACCAAATGCAGACAAACTTCGACAAGCAAGAAAGCACAATGTGTGAGGCATCTCAACAGGTGAGCTTTACGAGCGCGCCTTTCTGCACATTTCAAGACGTGCATTGCAGTGCGAATGATAGTGGCGTCAACGCCTCCCTATAAAGATTGGTGCTGAAAAGAAATATATTTATTATTAATAATAAAATTAAGTAAACTTGTATTTTCTTAAACTGCCACGAATATATAAAATTGACCAGGAATTTTTTTTCGCTGAATCTATCTAACTGCGTCTCGCTTGAATTAAAAAAAAACGCTTTGTTTTTTTCCCAATATTTGTTCCCTCCAAACACAGTTGCGCTTCAATCGCTGCTCCCATAACTACCCTTACTGATGTCACCCGCCATGGTTGCTAAGTGGCTATAGTGTTAGGCTGCTGAGCACGAGGTCGCAGGATCGAATCCCGGTCACGGCGGCCGCATTCCGATGGGGGCGAAAGCACCCGTGTACTTAGGTGCACGTTAAGGAACACCAGGTGGTCAAAATTTCCGGAGTCCTCCACTATGGCGTGCCTCATAATCAGAAAGTGGTTTTGCCACGTAGAACCCATAATTTTTTTGCTGATGTCGGTGACAGTTCGTACTGAACTGCTTTTCGCAGGAAGCTTCGCGACCTATTTCGATCGGCCTTGGTACGGACCTTCAAGAATCTAAATTCGCACGATGACGCACGCAGTGTACTGATTGAAAGCAGTATACACACAAAAAAGTTAGAACACGCCAACATCTTTCACTGCCGAGCGCTAATCGGCAATCGCTGATCTGATAACCGCAGTGCCCATAAGACGGACGCGTGGCTCGTCGCCTGCGACTCTACAGGTGGGCTGCACTGATAAGCGTACAAAAGGCTCGGTCACGATAAGTGCAGGTCGAAAAAAAAGGAACAACTAGCCCTCCCCCCTTTATCATGCCTCGTCCAACTTGTTTGCCCGATCCAATCCAATTGTCGTGTGGCTTCATCGGGCGAGTTGTGTATACAAGAACATCCTTTTCTCCCTGCATTTCCCATAATCTGAAAAGGTGATTTTCAAAGATGAAATGCCAGCTTGCTAAATGGTGGTGGTAGGCGCATTTTCCGAATGGCCAGACGTAGGATTGACCTCTCTAGTCTCGGCTGGCCTCAGTTTACGAGTTTATTTGCGTATTTTAGTGCAGATGTCTTGTTTGTTGTTGTGAATGTGTTGTTTAGTGACGCAAGGGCGAGGCATGGCGAAAGAGCGCCATGCTCTGTTAGTGAGTTCCCAGTTAAGTAATGAGTTCTACGAAGTTGACATGACACGGCTGTAAAGGGCCCTAAGGATATTACCTGTAATGTGCGTAAAATCAACGTGTAATAAGATCCTTGCTAATGAAGTGTACTTTGAACATGCAGAATGCATCGCGGGAGAACTATACGATATGCAAAGTATGTGAGATGCAAAAATTGGCTAGAGCACTTCTGCCTCACCAGCGCCCTTCAAGCACACGGGCCTGGATGCATGGGCCATAGAGAACTACTGTAAGAGTGGCATCCTCTGAATAGAGTATGCGCTACGAATTCATTGGGCGTATAACATGTGAGGTACCTTTCAGGAAGCATAGGACTGTATTGGTATAAAAAACGAATCTCGACCGAGAAATATGACACGGTAGAATAGGGATGTGCTGCGGGTAGGTTAGGGGAAAATGTCTCTTTCTCTCAGATTCGGCTTCCCGGCAATAGAGGAGGACGTGGAGGACGGTTATCCTTTCCTCACATTAACGACAGGTTGGAGGTACATTTCCAGTAAGTAGAAATTTATGCGTGCCCAATATGTGTCTTAGAATAGGACGCCAGTTCGCTTTATTTGGTTGTGGAGGGCCAGAAACCTAACTGTGGCTTTATTACACGAAGCTTATTATTCTTTTTCCGCGTCGCACAAGCGTGGCGAATGGTTTCGCAGTTTTTTTTTCAAGAAAGGCTTCAAACTTGTTGCAGGGACAGGAGCTGCAGGATCAATAGCGTGTGATGTAGCTGATGTGGCCATTTCGTCTGCTGGCAGATTACCCCCAATGTCTCCATGGCCAGGCACCAAGCATATAACTTGCTGGTTAGATATAAACACTCTGTATAGTGCAAACTAGAGCTCAATGAATACATGATTTTTGTGTTTAGAGAGTAACTTCAATGCTTTTATGAGGCTTTGGGAGTCTCTAAATTTATTAGGTTTTCGCAGTTTTGATTTCCTTATATGGCTTACAACAGACAATAGTGCATAGGCCTCAGCCATAAAGATACTTGTTTCCGGGTGGAGCACGCAGGATTCCGAGCAGGATGTGCCGAAGGCTGCATAAGGCACCCCGGCATGTCACTTGGAAGCCCCTATGTAAAACTGCGTGCACGAATACTTGGACGGAAGTTCTAGGAAATGCATTCCAATGTGTGCATGTGGTGCGTGTTTAGTGACCTCTACAGACACGTCAAACTTTATGAGTTGCCACTGGCACGGCGGTAACAGCTCCGCTGAAGTCATATGACACTGCTCAAACACGGGAACACTCATTTCCTCGCTAAGGATCCTTACAGGCAAAGAGAACGGCTTTCTCGATGCACGTCGGGTATTGAAGACTGTGGCCGTAGTCATATTGTATATGGTTTATTAGGAAGGATGTTGAATGACCCCGTTTATTGTCCTAAAAGATGTAAAACTGGTGTATGACCACCGAAGTGACCACTGGTTCGATTCTACTTAATGGGTCTGGGGCGGACTTGTCCAGAAAGCGCGGGTCGCGAGACGGATACAGCAGATGACGAACGGAGTCTGGTATTTTTATTGCACTTGGCGTCACGAAATAATAAATTATTGCTCCGTAGGAAAGGCGTGAGCGGACAAGACTGTTACACAACTTCAGGAGACACTTTCGATTACGGCCCCATGTTGTGCACGATCGAAGGTTTAAAATCTTCATTCTTTACAAGAATTTTTTCCTCAGGTGCTTAAGATGAGGAATAAAGGTGAGTTCACAATCTAAAATGATTCCCAATGTTCACCGCTCACACAGAGTTCGTGTCCATTGATTTTGATACTTGGGGCTGGCGTTACGCCTCTTCTGTTTGTGAAGAGTACGGAAGTGCTGTTGTTAGAGTTTACCTTAAAAGTATTTTCATCTGCACATTCGGACAATTGATTTATTCCAAGCTACACTTGTTCGCAGATCGCAATATTGCATGACTTGAGGCCTTTATGCACATCGTCGACATACACGGTATAAAACATCGTGCCTGGGATGACTATATGTAAGCAATTGATTTTTACAATAAACAGGATGCAGCTAAGCACGCCCCCTTGCGGTAGACCGGTCTCATCGGTGAAGGGCCGAAGCGAAGTGTTACCCACTGATACGCGGAATGCGCATCTAGAGAGATAACTTTCGATTGTGTTTAGCTTTTTGCCAAGGACAGCCATCGCCGAGAGATCTCGGAGAATTGTGTAGCGCCGTGTCACATCGTAAGCTTTCTCTAGGTCCAGCAATACAGAGCGGCAAAACTGCTTGTGTATAAAAACGTGTCTGATATATGAGTCAATGTGAAGAAGGTTGTCTATCGTGGGCAAACGTTCCGTGAAACCACACTAGAACATGTCTAAGATTTTGCTGCTTTGCAGCACAGATATCAAGTGCCGGTATAGCATTTTTTTTCGAATAGCTTGCGGACAGCTTGTCAATGCTACTGGCCTAACTACTCGCCTTGTTCAAGTGTAAGGAATATCAGACTTTCCTTCCACGACAATGGAATATAACCAGCTGCCCACATGACGTTGATGAACTTAATTGTGTGTTTAGAGTTTCAGGGTGCAAGTATTTAATCATTTCGAACATGACAGGATCACCACCTGGTGCCGAGTTGTTGCAACATTTCAATGATGCCTTAAATTCAGAAAGAGAAAATGGTCGACTGTATGGCTCGTTCCACGCACATCCACCTTCGAGGGGCTGTCGCTCTGCGCGTTTTTGAACTTCAAGAAATGTTCTGTCTATTGTGAAGCACTGCAGATGTATTCAACATATTCCACCTGAAAGCCGGCCTCATCTTCCAGCCTATCACCGTGTGTATTTACTAAGGCGAGTGACTGTGTGTGACGTCCTTTTAATTTGTTTCCACTGTTCCACACTTTTAATCTCGTCCATGTAATAATTTATACTGCAAAGGTACTTCTCCCAACTCTTCCTATAGAATTTGCCTGCTTGAACGTGTTAAGATTTTCGGAAGATTCTGGTCGCAAAGTAAGCCCCAAGCCTCGCTTTGTTTTTGCTGCACCTCTCCACATTCATCGTTCACCATGGGACGGGGCGCTTTTTCGCTAGCTCGTTAGTTTCTCGGATGGAGTTTGTGGCAGCCTCTATTATTAAACCTGCCCGCTAAGCCGCAACATCGTCTATAATAAAACTGGCAATGTCATCCTGAGCTACCTTTGTAAATTCTCTGAAGAAAAGCCACTTTCATGACTGAACCATCCATGGGGAATGTGTGGAGAGAATTCAGCATGTTTTGTAACACAAACAGTAACAAAAACTTTTATCACAGTTGAGAAGTGTCACTTCCGTAGGCGTTTCTAATAACATTCCAATCAAGGTATGGCATTAATGTGCTGGATACTATGTTGAGGTCTATTTATCAGTAAGTTTGTGTTGTGTGCAACGCTAGAATACGTCGGCTCCTTCTTAAGTACCAATCTATTCGAAGAAAAGAGGAATTTTTCTATTAAACGGCTACTTTCATCGCAACGGCAGTCTCCCAACAAAGTGTCATCAGCGTTTAAATCTACGACAACTATGTGTTGCTCCGGAAATTGATCAATGTAGTTTTGAAATTCGGTTTTATGGAGTTTATAATTTTTAGGAACGTGTATACAGCTAATAGTCAGTAATTTATTAAACAAGACTGCAGGTACGGCAACTGCCTCTACGGCCATACGGAGTTTTAATTCCCGGAAGGCAACAGCTCCTTTGAATATGACCGCCACGCCTCCAGATGACACGAAAACGTCTTCACGGTCATTAGGAAAAATAGAATAGCGTCGAAGAACATTTATTTGGCAGGTTTCCATTGCGTTTCCTGAACACCCAATTCCCTAGGACTGAATATCTAGCGGAGTTCTTTAACGTCGTGAAGATTATGAAGGAGACTTCCGACGTTCCATTTGTAGTTCCACGCGACGATGGCAGAAGCGCGCAACGTGGCCGGCGACACCGCAGGCGAAGCATATGGGTCGGTTGTCGCATGTGCGCCAAGGGGTCTGAACTGGGCGTCGAGATGCGTGGGAGGAGGTGCAGCTTGAAGTCGCATTGGCGCCGAAAACGAGAACGTCGGCGGCGCGGGTCGCGCGGCGACTTCGGCATAGGTCAGAGGTGCAGCCACGGGAGGGCAGGGTTGGGTGAAGGGTAAAGACCCAGCAAGGTCCTCGCGAATGGCCCGCCTAATGGGAGCAGCCAGAGATGTGTGAGGCTGGTGAGGTCATTCGCTGAGAGGCAGCATAGACAGTTGGCGCGCCACCTCCTCACGAATGAAATCCTTAATCTCAACAGAGAGCGATGCTGCTGGCTTGAAGTTGGAGCGAAGCGTGAGGCCCGAGATAGTGTCGCCAGGTGCGGCAGCGCTGCGCGCAAGGATCCTTTGTCGACGCAGCTCATCGAGGCTCTGGCAAAGAGTGACGACAGCTGCGACAGAAGTAGGGTTTCGTGCCAGGAGCCTTTGAAATGTGTCGTCCTCGATGCCCTTGAGGATGTGCTTCACCTTGTCCTCTTCAGTCATGATGGAATCGACGCGGGCGCAAATATCCACGACATCCTCTATGTAACTGGTGTAAGTCTCACCGGGCTGTTGAGCGCGCTGGCTTAGGCGCGGTTCAGCACGGAGTTTTCGCAAGGCTGGGCGACCGAAGACTTCCGCGAACGCTGTTTTGAAAGCGGAAGAGGTTTGCTGTACCCGTTCATGACTGTGGAACCAGAGGTTCGCAACGTCAGCAAGAGAGAAGATGACGCTCCGTAGCTTCGTCGGGTCATCCCACATGTTGTGGTCACTGACGCGCTCGTAGGTAAAGAGCCAATCTTCTACATCAATCTCACCGGATCCGCTAAGAACAGGGGGTCCCGCTGCCGCTGCGCGGCGCCGTACATGATTGGAGCGGCAGATGCTCCAAGCGGATTGTTGGAAGCCTCGTTGATGGTAGCGGCTGGAGCAGATGTCAAAGTTCGCCTGCAAAGTTCCATGGTGACGTCGGGGAGTGCAGCACCTTCCACCAAATGTAATATGATGATTTATTATTAGGCACTAGGCACAGTCTAGTTGCCCTGGCAGTCCACGAATGCTGATCGTGCGTACAGCCGACACAAGAGCGCCTGCTTCATTCTCCTCTTCACTACACATTGAATTATTTGGATTGCCCTATGGAGAAGGAGGTGTGTACTGTGCGTTTAGCGAAGGGATATTAGATTACAGAGCCCTCTTCAGGCCCCGTAATGTGCTCTTTCTCTTTCTTGGAGCGGTAGACAGACTCCCGGCGCTTCTTAGGCGCTGGATGCGCCGCTTGCGTAAAAGTTGTGCAATTTCCAACACACTTTCCGAGGCGCTGGGCACCCGCTATTTCAACTAAGATGTCATTAACTCGCGTTTGTTCCCTTACACACTCTTCTCTTTTCATATCCCTTAACGTTACACCGATCTTTCTTCTTTGCATAGCTCGTTGCGTTGTCCTCAGTTTAAGTAGAACCCTTTTCGTAAGCCTCCAGGTTTCTGACCCGTACGTGAGTACTGGTAAGAGAAAGCTGTTATACACTTTTCTCCTGAGGGATAATGACAACCCGCTGTTCACGATCTCAGAATGCCTGCCAAACGCACCCCAACCCATTCTTATTCTTCTTATTATTTCAGTCTCATGATCCGGATCCGCGGTCACTGTCCTAAGTAAATATATTCTCTTACGACTTCCAGTGCCTCGCTACCTATCGCAAACTGCTGTTTTCTTCCGAGACTGTTAAACATTATTTTAGTTTTCTGCAGATTAATTTTTAGACCCACCCTTCTGCTTTGCCTCTCAAGATCAGTAAGCACCCATTGCAATTGGTCTCCTGAGTTACTAATCAACGCAATATCATCAGCGAATCCGAAGGTACTAAGGTATTCCATTTAACTCTTATCTGCAATTGTTCCCAATCCAGGTCTCTGAATACCCCTGTAAACACGCTGTGAATAGCATAGGAGAGATCGTATCTCCCTGCCTGACACTTTGACCTTGACCCTGCCTGACACCTTGACACCTTGACATCTTAATTTGTATATGGATGACTATGGTGGCTGTGTAGCTGCTGTAGATATCTTTCAGTATTTTTACATACGGCTCGTCTACACCTTGATGCCGTAATGCCTCCATGACTGCTGAGATTTCGACTGGATCAAACGTTTTCTCGTAATCAATGAAAGCTATACATATGTGTTATATTCCGCACATTTTTGTATCACCTGAATAATAGTGTGAATATGGTCTATTGTTGAGTAGCCCTTACGAAATCCTGGTCCTTTGGTTGACAGAAGTCTAAGGTGTTGCTGATTCTGTTTGCGATTACCTTTGTAAATACTTTGTAGGCAATTGACAGTAAGCTGATCGGTCTATAATTTTTCAAGTCTTTGGCGTCCGCTTTCTTATGGACTGGGATTATGTTAGCCTTTTTCCAAGATTCCGGTACGCTCGAAGTCATGAGGCATTGTGTATACAGGGTGGCCAGTTTTTCTAGAACAATCTGCCCACCATCCTTCAACAAATCTGCTGCTACCTGATCCTCCCCAGCTGTCTTGCCCCTTTGCATAGCTCTTAAGGCTTTCTTTACTTTTGCCGGCGTTACTTGTGGGATTTCAATTTCCTCTAGACTGTTCTCTCTTCGATTATCGTCGTGAGTGCCGCTGGTACTGTATAGGTCTCTATAGAACTCCTCAGCCACTTGAACTGTGTCATCCATATTAGTAGTGATATTGCCGGTTTTGTCTCTTAACGCATACATCTGATTCTTGCCTATTCCTAGTTTCTTTACTGCTTTTAGGCTTCCTCCATTCCTGAGAGCATGTTCAATTCTATCCACATTATACTTCCTTATGTCAACTGTCTTACGTTTGTTGATTAACTTAAAAAGTTCTGCCAGTTCTATTCTAGCTGTAGGTTTAGAGGATTTCATATATTGGCGTTTCTTCATCAGATCTTTCGTCTCCTGTGATAGCTTACTGATTAACTTACTTATCAAGATTGGTTACTTATCAAGATTAGCCAAGGCTTACCATTCTGTGCCTTAGGATTCGCTACGTATATCCTGACATAGCCGAACTAAGCCACTGCCAATTTTTTGGCAGGTACGACACCTGCCTCCGTGCTTCCGTGATTGAAAGGTTCTCATTTACCTTAATTGCTGCGATTTCTCTCTCTCTTTTCTAAGATGAACAGGACCGCGGGGTGCTGCGGCCCCATCGAAGTTTACATTGTGTAGAAGATTTTTGCTGAATTCAATTGGATGTTTGTATGCACTGCATTTACCACGGATGTGTCGGTCTCAAAATGTCTCTCTTATGTACCAAATACACTTTCTGATTATGAGGCACGCCGTAGTACGGCACTCCGGAAATTTAGGTCCCCTGGGTTCTTTTTAACGTGCACCTAAATGTAAATACACGAGTGTTTTTGTATTTGGCTCCCATCGAATTGCGGCCGCCATGGCCGGGATTCGGAGTCGGTCTCGTCAGTTCTGTAAACTGCGGCCAGATGTCTGGCATTTGAAGCAATGAGCAAGTTTTTTTATTGAAATGAAAATAAAAGAAAGAGACGTAGTCATCTTATAATGTTGACGGCTACTCCTTTTCTCAAAGCAGAAACAACAATATAAGAAAGAAAATATGTAGGAAAATGAAAAAAGAATTTAAAAAATCCTTTCATACGGTGAGAAAGCCACAGCACAGTCTTATACGCTTATGAACATAACAGTGTAAAAGTCAAATGCAAGTTGCACCACAATGAGTTCGTAAACAAAGTCACAAACACACACAAACGGCCGTGATGTAGACTTCGATGAGCATATAAATAGATGAGGAATTACAGTGTTAAAATAAATCCTGCACAAAAATGTATAACACGTAATATACTAGCACTAATAATTACAAATAATAGAAGAATACTTTACTGACATCGTGTGATATTCAACGCAACATGTAGTATTCCTTGAGGATACATGTCTTCATAAATATGTTCAAGTGCATTCAATGCTTTTCGCTGTGCTATTTTCGATGGCCATGGGCCCAGCAATTTTGCGACTGAGAAAGGCCGATGAGGATCGATGAAGTGAAGCTCCTGTTCTAGCTGCTGTCAAGGATCTACGGCCTTACTGCCATCTTAATATAACCTGCTTCGATGAGCAATGTTAAGGATCTGCTGCCTTCCTCCCATCTTAATATAACCTACTTCGATGGTTTCTGGCGATACACTGGAACTAAGCGTGAGGACTAGGTGTATGGGGTCAATTTTTTTCCCGTCGTGCCTCATTCTAATTCTTTTTACGTTGATAACACTTGTTCCTTCCATTGATAAAAAAATTCAGCTTTGTTACGGTCATTAGGTCACCATCAGAAAGCACACAGCGGATGGTGTACATGGTGCGGTGTGAGGCCACTGAAACTGGGGCATCCCCAAAGGACATTAGGTTACTTAGTTTTTGATACTGCTTTTTGTCATGAAGTTCCAAGTGGAGGTCGCCTTGCTAGTCGGAAGTCTTAAAGCCTGGGCGAATTTTCTGAATCAGTCATTTGGAAGCGAAGAAAGGTGACACCATTCTCGTTGTTTTCCTAGTTTTTTAGCGTGTATGATTTGATAGCTGGGGAAGATTTCCGTGAGCCGGCCAAGAATTTAAATACTTCTTCGGTACGCCCTCGCTTCGGAACGCAATCAGGGAGTGTTGCTAATCAACTATCCATAAGAAATGTTAAGTTTTCAGCAGTAATGGCAGCCGCCCACGATGGAGGTCCATAAGGGGACGCCGCTGGTCCTATAAAAAAGAAGAGTCCTGCGGACGCCAACGGTACCTTTGCGCTATTATCAAATATGTACAACTAAGGTTGGTTGTTCTGCACAAGGTTAACCCTTGTCGAAGGGAAAATCGGAAGTAAACAGAAATGAAGCTAAGACTGGAAATATTAAAATTTAGGGAAAGACGAAGATTAGCAAGGAGGACTACCGATCTCCCTTGGGCGGGTCGGCCCTTGTGTGCCGTCTATGTGAAACAGTGGCCGAAGAGGTGTGTTGCCTTCGCCAGGGGACCTTAAACGTCCGAACGCGCGGCATGAACTGAAACCCCAGGATCCCCTTTACCCCAGACGCGGCAAAGTCACGCATGGCTAGGTGCTTGAGTGTGCAACCCTCGTGTGCTCGGGTACCTATAGTGTCGCAACACACCAACCGCCTGCTGACGCAGACGCCCCTGTGGGGGCGTGGTCGGCCTAAGTTCACCGCCATGTATGTCAATTTCTCCTTCTGTCTTGTTTTTTTTTGTATAGGGGAGATGTAAAAGTAGATTACTTTTTCAGAGGGCTTTGTAAGCAACAGGAGTAAAAGAAGAAATGCATCTGCAATCAGTCAATATTCAGGAACCTGCTTCAGTGAAGGTCTTAAAGGAAAACGCATAAGTTTGAATAAAAAAACTGAAATACTTTTGTTCTTTTCCCAAGCCCGCATTAGGGAAAGACGTCCGAAGTACATTTATTTCATATTGCACACGGCACCTCATCTATGCCTAAGCACTTTTGCTGACGATTGATGAAACCGTAATAAAACAGAGCGTAGACTGATGTACACGAGCAATTTAAATTTGTGAAACTCACGGCGTTGGTCCAGTGGCTATGATGGTTTACTGCTTTGTATGAGGTTTTGGGTGGAAACGTGTCTATTACGGTAGTTTTTTTTGTAAGATAGACTACAAGCACGTGTATCTTTACGTGATATGAACGTTAAGAAATCCCACATCAAAATTATTTTGTGTCCTCGACTATAGTGTCCCCATTGCCTTCTCTGCGATTCTGGTCTTTAACGTCAGGAAGCGAAAAAAGGAAGACTCTACACCGAGCAATAAAAGTCAAGAAATTGTTTATCGTGGTGTCTGTGTTCTCTTTTTAGCCATCACACAGACTGGGAAATTCATAGTATCAGATATGGGTAATGTCGCTTAGCATATCGCACGGAGGGTAAAATGGTCAACCAGCTTGAACGGAAAGATTTAATGTTCGCAATCTTTGCAGCAAGATGTATACTAAGCCATTAGAATACAACCTGCATACATGGGTAATTGCACATTGAGCTTCTTGAAGTGGTGTGGTTAAATTCACGTATGGGCTTATGGGCTTAGAGGCTACGCAACGTGAAATTCACGTAAATGCTCATTTAATCAGCTAAAACACTCCGTTCATGCCTCTGTACTTAGCCTTCTTTCCAGCAATCGAAGAGACCCCTCCGTTAACGTCAGTGGCACAGTAAAGGTGCGAAAACGCCCAGTGCAGCGCCGTTAAAACTTCATATGTACAAGCAACACGATTTCCTTTCACATTACCATAGTGCTTTGCTTTGTGTATGTAAAGTTATCCGATACATTCGTTTCGTTTGCTGCGTGTTACCTATGCACAGCAGTAACTAATTTCTGAAGAGTATAAACAGAATTACACATATGCAAGCGTCTCACGCAAATTTGCACTAGATCTACATATCAGTGCCATTTTCCACTCTTGTGAAAATTCTGTGCGATTCGTATGGCTGACATAAGAGCTCCTTGCGTTTTTGAAAACCTGATGCGTAGGTATAAATTCGCTATCGCTGAGTGACAGGTTACGGGGAAATCAATTTTCGACTTTATTAAACGCATTTATTACTGTTAACTTAATCAGTAAGCGTTAACCCATGCGGCGTTATATTTATGTGACTTCTACAACAGGCACTGCTGCCTTCTGGTTTCGTGTTCCATCTGCTGAAGATGGAGGAAGCAGAAAAATTTGTGACGCAGACGCGTTGCACATCCAGAACTGCATTGCTTTTATTTCTGCCTGTGCTCTGTAACATAAACTTCGACCACATAGGAGCCTATATATAAAGAAATAGCAAAGTTATCGTATTATTTGATTTGGATGCTCCAGTGTGTTAATCTCACAGGTTGTGTGCGCGTTACGTTTATTTTACTTAATCCACGTGACGTCTGGTTTATCGTTATCGCTCAGCAACATGCACGGTTCGTTTCTATGTCCGTGTAAAAATCAAGATAGACAACAACAATAATAATCACTACTACTATTACTAAAATAGTAAGAATATTATTCGATAAAATGTCGCAGTTCCTCCCGATAGGTGAAGCATAGATTGCGATAGCAAATTAGTAGACAGCTATACGAAGTAAGAACAGTTTTATCGGTCGTATGCACTTGTAAACATTTCCCTACTAACTATAGTTGTCATGATTAATCGTCACTCTTCTTTAGTCAAACCAGCAAATTTAGGTTTTCTACAGGGAATCATTTTGCATCCCTTTCTCTTTGTTCGTTGCATTAACGATATTGATAACATTGATCGTACCGCCAAGTATATAATATACGCTGACAATACTAGCCTGATTTTTACCGGCTCTAATGTCGCATGCCTGTCCTTTCGCGCAAATGAAACACTTCATCGCATTCACTTGCGAGCTACAAATGATAAATTAAAGCTAAAAATGAGTAAAACCAAAGCAGTTTTGCGTCACCCACACAAAAAAAAATTGTGATATCCCCCGACTACTGCTAACCGATTACGAAATAGAAGTTGTAGAAAGTTTTAAAACACTTGATGTGGTTTTCTCCAATAATTTTTCCAGGGACGCTCACATCAATTACCTAACCACAAAAATTGTCCAAAGTAATTTGTCGCATGCGTCGACATTGCTTTACGTGCCCTATTTCTACTAACAATACTTAGTACAATGCTCTATTTTCTTCTACGCTAAACTATGGTGCACTAGTTTGGGGAACAACAACTCAATAAAATAGGAAGAAACTTCTTCCACCCCAGATGCGGCAATACGCCTTGTTTTTAAAGCTGTTTACCTAAGTCACACAGAGGACATGCTCAACAAGCTGAAGCTTGCTAACCTAGAATGTACAATTTCGGCCTAAATCGACAACATAAACTGGGTAAAAACAAGAAAATTACCTTCTGAAATCACTGGCGAGGTTGCAAAAAAATTTCCTTGCATACAACACCCGCTATCCCAAAACACGGAAAGTTAATGGATGCCGCACGACCTACGGTCAGCAAATGTTAAAGTACACATTACCGACCTTGTTAAATGGGTTGGCCAAATATGGCACGCATATCGAATTGATCTCTTTGCATCAGCTACACAACATACGTATAACTATCCTTCGTATTTTCGGTACATCTTTTTTCTCGGTTCTGATCCAATTTATTTCCCACGATGTTTTTGTATATTGATGAATTTTATTTATACACATATTTGCCTGCTTGCATTGTTCTTATATTTTCTGAAGTTATTGCATTTCCTGCAACATGATTTTCTCTACATTTTGTATGGAATTGATGCCGCTGTACGCCATGCTATGGGGCACGGACCCAGTCAAGCCTTTTCAGGCTATTTGTCTGTGCTCCAAACATCTGGCGGATGTTGAATAAAGGTTAATTGAACTTCAAGAAACATGGGGTCGCGCACACCCGATCAAATCGGAACAAATTTCTCTCGATGTTCGCAAACACTCACTGTCAAAACGCTGGAGTGTGGAAGCACGGAAGCAGCAACGAGCGAATTGAGCTTCGTGCTGCCGCTCACTTAAGCGCGAACTTAATCGGCTGGAACAAAGAGCACACGAAGCTATCGGCACTTCGCCCACTCTGTCTCCATCGCATATCGCTTTTAAGATGAAGCCCGTACGGTTGTGCCATGCGCAGCTGCCGCCGGCGTTGAAGACCACGGCGCTCCCTCACCTATTTCCTCTCTTGCACAGCGAAATTTAGCCAGTACCGTCGGCTCCCCGTCACATTGTTTCACTCGCGCGTACAGCATGTGGCGCGGCTGGAGCAGTGGTCTGACTTTGTTGTGTACAGTCGAACAGTAGATACGCTCAACGTCATCGCGATGCAACAGCAGCATCTGCAGCAATCTGCAGCATCTCTGAGCATGACGTAGTGCCACGCACCCGGGCTGCACGAATCTTACTGAAAGCGGGAAAGCCATTTACTCCGTACCATGCAAACGAAACGGTGAAGCAATTATCGTATATGGACCGCGACAGGGCTATCGCTTTATTACCCGTCGATCCTCTACCCGCCATATTCTTCTTTGTAGTAAACCTTCGCTGTAATAGTTCTCACAATCAGACGTCAAAAGCCACCAAGTTTGGCTATATCAAAGTGCGCCGCTATCGGTTCAATATCAAGCAACCTGTAAATATTCGCAGCCAACCTTACACAGGCCACGTGACATCAGCTCGTTAACTTCCACCGTGTCTTCCCCAAATGTGAAAAAGTGATAAGCGTTAGATCCATCACCAACAACCGTGTAAACCACGGTTAAGATGCTAATATAAATATTAACTTTAAAATATATTGCATTCAGAATTAGGCATTCCCACGGAATAAAGAAAGAGTGAGGAATCAAGCAAAACCCAGGTGATAGAAATAACACGGTGTGCGCCCCCCGCCTCGTCCGAATTGCATTCCCACAGCCCGTACTTAGGGCAGGCTGCGTGGTCCAGTCCGCATTGTCGTTGCTTGAAGCGCCTGCTCAGTCGCGGCACGAGCCAAGTTTTCCCCGTCGCCATAAACTGGTTTTGTTTCTGCGAATACTATGAGTGCCTTTCTCTTTTCTCCTTAACCACTATGATTAGCAGTATGTAGCTGTTGTTATTATTAGTGGTAGGGTTGCATTACTCGCAACAATTTAAACTAAATGGGAAACCCTTGCGCAGCTCTGAGAATCACATACAAATTCGCTACCTAGAGAGACTTTCTAGCGGCACTTGGGTTCTCGTATTCGAACTAAAGGTTTTGTCACTCAAATTATGCCTAACAGCAGCCGATTCATTCCTAGCACGAGTTACTTTAATACAAGCTCAAAATACTTCGATTACCCCCAAATACAGAGGCAACAAAAATTTGTAAAAATAAATGACTTGACACTGTGCGTTCAAAATAAAATATCAAAATGGTATACCAGTACCTTTGTTCCCGTGGGACTAACGACAACGTTTAGATATTTCTTTTTCTCGAGAGCAGCACAAACAGGAGATGTCAGTCCGAGTAAACAAACGCGAGAAAATGTTAGCGTGAGAGTGTTAAAAGAGGGAATGACGCACACCCGATGTCGTTGTGTATCTCAACCGAAACATCTTATAGTGGTTCAATAATCACGCACAAGTAGACGTAGGGCGGTAATGAATACGTGTATCCTTTTCTACTCGGCATCGGTAAGCCTCCAATCGAGCATGTTGGTATAAAAATAAGGCAATGATCACACTGAATTAGTGAGAAACCAACGAAGAAACTACACCTAAGACCTAATTTCACTGTAGTCACTAGTAATCACTAGTTGCTAACATGCTATGCTATGTTCTCCCTATTTTACATGCCATATAGTCATGGATAACAAACGTCATAAAACAAGTTATTCAATTATGCTTACTGAGAACTCGTATGATTAAGTCAAGAGTTATGACGAGTCATTTATTTTACTGGTATATTCGCAATCTCCATTTATGCAAGTAGCCACTGGTATCACTTAAGACGTGAATAAATGGATATTTCTTTGGTTGTCTCTGATGACTGATTACGCCATTCCACTAGTGTTCACTTGTGATACGCTTAGTTCAACGTCAATTCTTGCGCTTTTATATGGCTCAGCGTCATGGATTTCAAAGGAAAAATCTTGGAAACGTATATTCATTTATAATAACTACGAGATGGTAACGTTCGCTCACTAGAGATCGTAAATCGCTCTGTTTAGTATGACAATGGTATCCTTCATTCGTGCACGCCATCATTGGAAGAAATAAAAAAAGCGATTACATGAGTATTTGTTTTGTTACCATTGCTAAATGATGACGTCCATTTATCAGCGAAAACCAGTGATACGATGGGTTGGGTTTTCTCGTGTTTTCCACATGAATATCTAATGAAAATTCACATGAAAAGTGATTGATTATAACTAGGAGATTTTGGTATTAGGTCCCTAGCAATACTGAATCACTTTGTTTAGAATCACAGCCCTAACTTTCATTTGTGCACATCATCATTATTATCAGCCATGCAGTCACTAAATAAGTTTTTTTTGGTTACCACTTGTAACTGCTGCTGCTGAGTCATTGGGGATTCCTTACGATGCGATCAGTTCGATCTTCCCATACTTTTCAACACCATAACGCTACAGATATCAAATGAAAATTCATAACAATTGTGATTCAATTGTCCCAACTGGGAGATAAGATAATCGAGTCACTAGTGATTATGAAAAACTTTGTTTAGTATGCAGTGGTATTTTTCATACAATCAAGATCACTTCTATGAATAAGTGTCACTATAAAGTTCAATTTTCTGTCTGTATAGCTAACAGGGTCAAAATACTGGCACTGGCTGTAATTATGTTCACGTCAGTATTATCGACTATTTAATAAAAGAACCAAGCGGAAGGTTTCGCTCAGTGTCATTCAATTATGATAACTAGAAACTGAAACAGTTACATCTACTACATCTACAAAAAGGTGCAACATTTCAGTCCTCAAGTTCTTAGATCACAGAAGCAACTTTATTTTCTTCAATCACTCGTCTTGCACTTCTTTCCTGGTGAAAATTGTTCGTGACCCCAAACGCTTGCAAGGATAAACTTGCTACTGTTAGGAGGAACAAATAGTATTCGTGAATATCCATCCTAAAGAAAGTGGCAAAAAATTATAATCACAGAACACGACAAAGCAGTAACTCCTGTGCTAGAAAAACATGTAAGTAGACCAACATTGTTGGAACAAGGGATGCTGCTATAGCCAACATTTCGACATAGGTGCTTGTCATCAGGGTAGCAAATGTTTTCCTTGGCTGTGTTGTTTTGGATTATGCATAGCTCACTGGCCCCTAGCCTCATTGGGTGAGAAGAAGCTGGTGCATATAACAGGTCAACAGAAGCCAAAGTGTTAAAATAAAGGAAGGAAGGGTGTGCTTAGCAGTGGTGATTGTGATGAGGCGGGTATGAGCACTGCTGTCAGTTCTTCCTAAGAGCAGGGGTGACCAATACAGAAAACGACGTACACGTGTAAGCAGTCATTAATCCAGTAGGCCTAATCTTCCCAGAAGACAATATAGGTATTAAGATAAACAGTTTGCACATTTGGAAAAAGGAAACGAAGAATTAAAGAAAATAAATTTTGCATCAAGATGCATGTGGTTAAGATCACTGTACATGGTAAATGAAGACACATTATGAATACATATTTTGTTGAAAGCCAATAAAGAAAAGATATGTTAACCAAATAATAAACAATATGGACAAAAAACTTCAACTGGGTATGACCATAAAACAGTAAAAACAGCCTGTGGAAGAAAATGGGATGGACAATATGATAACCAGCTGCAAGATTGCAAAACACCGAGCGTGGTTAATATTCATGCTGCTATTCACGGCTTCAAGTGATTGTCTTCCTGTAGAACCTTTGTCTTACTTGAACAACGAAATGAGTCATTTTTTAAACAAGTCAGTTCAAATGCTGTTCAAAGCTTCAGCATTATTAAAATGAAAGAAAATATTATGGGCAGTTCTCCTGGGTGTGCTATCATTCACCAGCTATTTCTACAGGTGTAAGCTCAAAATTTAATGGTCTAAATGGACCTTAGCTCCTGGCAAACCATTAGCAGGTCTTTTTTTCAATACAGATGCCTGCATATTATATGTGTTGGCCGGAGCGCTAGGGAACTACATTATACTTGTTGTCACAACCAAAGTGGAAATTGCTAACAGTGAGTGAAAAAAAAACAGCATTCTACAATACTGATTCAAGTCATCTGGAAAAGTTGCTTAAGTCATTGTACGCCCCCCACCCCACCACAGACACAATTATACACCACACTGACTCTCATGGTGTCAACCACGCCATTATAACACTAGGCATCAAGTGAGGGGAATTAGAGGATAAGAGGGCACAATTCTTTTTGTTAGAACATGAAATGTGCCTTACATTAATGCTACATTCCAACTAACAAAGGAGCAGCCGGTTTGTGAGATAGTGACCAATGCATACGAAAGCTAATGACATTCTGTGCAGGAGAATGTTGCCGATGAGGTGTTATGCGCACAAGGGCACTCTTTGACACAAAATGACATCCTGCAGTCAAACCTAGTGCCAACATTAGTTTGAAAAACACCACAGTGGAAAGCAAAGAGTGTTAAATTTGTTGAAAATTACTAAAATTATTCGATTATTCATTATCCTTACTGTTCGTTGAACATTCACAGACTGTTCCCTACGGGTGCTGTAAACAAGCACCCTGCTTTTACAGTCGTAGAAACAACGATCTGTGGCACAGATAAGAATAAATGCTCATGAAGTTTATGCAAGAGTATGCGCTACAAATTGCAGCCCAGTTCACATTCCAATGTGGTAGAAGAGGAAGACAAGAAAATTATTTTCTGGTCGAGGATGCGTGCCCCAGAGTAGAAGAAACAAGTGTACCCTAATCATTGCTGTTGCCGATGCCTGTGCACTAGCAGTTACATATAATAGGGCAGTTACAATTGTTTTTCCACAAGCACTGCAAGCTGCTGCCAGTTTACCAGTACACAGCTGTAATACGTCCAGGGCAAGTTAAAGCTCTCTAACGGATTTATCTCATATGATGCAATTGGAATGCAGTATTCTGCAAATAAGTGAAGCATGATGTGCCATTCCATATAATGAAACACCTTTGAAGAATCTGAATCACCACCTGGGCAGTAACGAGGTAAAGAGTGTGTTCTGTGTAAAGTAGTGCACCTGTATAGCCTAAAGCTGTGGAGAATGCATTTAGTATTAGCTGTGAAGGTTTCTAATTTTAATCGCAGACAGTAAAAACCTCCATGCAGTTTTGCAAAACGCAAACACCCTACCTTTTTGTTGTTCAAAGGTATTGACACGTAGAGCCATAACATGTACATTATGGGTTTCGTTCCCAAACAATCAAAGTGAATAACACCACCCTAAGTGTTATGTGCCTTCCGTCTCACATTTTCTGTCAAGAATTGTTAGTTTGGGATGCTGCGATCGGCAGGGAAACGGATTTCTGGAACAATATAAAGTATTAAGTACTGTGATCTCAGTTCTTTCACTGCTGGTTAAGCATTTTCGGGTCTAAAAGCAAAAAAATGAGGAATAAATACATGTATATTTCACGTCCCAAACCTCATGAGGTATTTTAAAGTCTGGATTATAAAGGATTACAAATTTACAACGCAGGACAGATTTTATTCCATTGAAAGAATGGCATCATGCCAATGATTCTTGCATTTGGTGCTATATTTATTTGTATTTAGTTCAATTGGAATGTGTGTGCATTGTCAGCGACATCGCTTGACATCTTTTAGATTGACTGTTTTCCCAATTTAGGCTAATTCGTACTCTCAAATAACCTTGTATAACACCAAGAACATGCTTTGCAGGAGCATTTCTAACATTTGCAAGATATGAGGCTCCTGAATGCATATCTAAGCCTGGGGTGCACGCCGCCCTCTAATCTCATCAGCAAGTTTGTGGAACTCATCTACAAGGTTTCTTATGATGAATGTAAATTTGCTTGGACGGGAGAAACAGGGAATATAAACACGTGAATTATGTAGCATAAAAATGATGTCAGCAAGAAGCAAGCATCAAGAAGCACTGTCATTCGATGTGCATAGAATATCAAACACCAGAATTATTTCGGATGATTTAAAATTATGGCATTGGAACGAAATGTCTTTTAATCTGTATACAAACTCTGATTATTCACTCTACTACCATTACCGTCACCAGAAACATTCATAACCATTATCATATCTATGCCACTACATCCTGGCCAATATGAAAGCCTTCATAAGCTGTTACTTTAATGCTAATTATCTGCCAGAAAGAGGTCTCCGTATGAAGATAATATCATATACTAATTACCCGTTTTTGGTAAATGATAACAGAAAAATTTCATACCAAAATGCACTGAGCTTGAGCAAGTTCTATGTTTGAAGTTGTTGTTTCTTTTTCCCTTTGCCATCTTTGACCTACCTGGTTAGCTAAGTAGACAGAAAAGCTGCAGGAGAAAGGTGGGGGTGCAAAATTAGACTTGTACCCCAGGGTACCTTTTCACAGTCACTGGAGGAACTGCCTTTAGCCTCGGTATCTTCCTTGAGAGCCATGGCCATGTCTAAGAACCTTTGTCTCCACAGGCTGCATAAAGAAGGAAAATTTTCTGAGCTAACTCTTTTTCTTAAAAAAAAAAACATTTATGTTGGGTTCGTGGCTTTGCACCACAAAACTGACACATTGTATTTGTGACTTTGCACCACAAAGTGGACACATGACTGGCCACTCAAGACACTTTACGTGTATTCGCAGGCTTATTCCTGGGAAAAACACTTTTATGTAGCACACAATGAGTAAAAGTAACAGAAAAGTGAATCGGGAGGCTTTCATATAGCTCTACAACTTTTCATTGACACTTTTCATTTAATTATTTGAGATGTTTATAAACTGTTTAAGAATCATGTAATTAGGCAGAATGCAAAAAATAATCCGAGTATCTCTAAGCGATGGCAAACAACATTACCTTCGTTCTGTCTAAATACATCGCATTTACATGTTTCTAATTCTTCGTGCACGAGAGTTAGGACACCCTGTAGTTCAAAAAACAACATTAACATTTTCATATTCATCTC
The DNA here is from genome assembly GCF_050947875.1 of Dermacentor variabilis. Lineage (NCBI taxonomy): Eukaryota > Metazoa > Arthropoda > Arachnida > Ixodida > Ixodidae > Dermacentor > Dermacentor variabilis. The sequence goes on along the minus strand of NC_134569.1, from coordinate 162,801,917 downwards.
TTGCGTGTTGTTGGTGGCTATGGCTGCTACAATTTATTCTTTCGTACGGTACAAGCAGTTTTCAAGTAAAATTGTTTTGCATCAAGGGCGTGTAATATAGAAAATCAAGCAAAAGGTCAAGTTCTGTTCACTATTCAGGTGTTTAACTAAGAAGCTGCAGGAAAAGTTAACAGGACACAACACCTAATAAACAATGTAAAATTTGAAAATCTCAACAGAACAAGAAACGAGTTTTTGAAAACGCAGAAAAAAGCCACCAGCTTAAGTCGAGTACACCCTTGCTATGTGAAGTCTAGGGTTTGACGAAAACTCGTCTGCCGAGGAAAGAACATGTCTGAATAAACGTTCACTCGCCAACTGAAATAAATTCAAAACAGAGATTGACGTTTCGATGCCCAGTAGGGGTGCCTTGTTCAAAATGAACGAATGCATGGTGGTCTTTATTATATACGCGTCGGACGACGTAGTGTGCTTGCGTACAACTCAGGAAGGGGTCCCCGTGTCCGGTTTATCGTGTTACTAGTAGACTGTATGCAGAATGATTCAAGGAGCAATCGGCATGATAATTTATTCTCTGTTTCGATGATAGAAGCCGAATGCCAGCTAATGCTGTGTCCAGTCTCTTCGTGATGCTCTGCCAGGGCGCTGGAGAACGTGTCTCCTTTGGCTGCATCATTGCGATGCTGCTGTAGCCTTCTTTTAAAGTTCCCCGTCTTGCCTACGTAGCACGCATGGCAGTCTTGGCAAGGAATTTTGTAGATGACGGCCGGAAATTTTTCTTTTTCGAGGCGGTCTTTCACTCGGACCAGTTGTTGGTTTAGCTTGCTTGAAGGGACGCGGCAGATTTTTACACCCTAATATTTGAAAATTCTTGATATTGACTCGCTCACGCCTAATGCATAGGGGAGAGACGCCCGTTTTCTTGTTCTCATCGGCCTTACAGGGGGTTCAGCTGCACGCTTTTCTTCAGTATTTATAAACTGGCCGGGGTAGCCATTGCTGACCAAATTCTGCGTTACTCGATTCAACTCAGCTCTGCGTGCGCGTCAGTTAGAGCATAATCGGAATGCACGGGTAAGCAATGTGGAGGCAACAGATCATTTTTGTCCAAGGGGATGGGACGAATCAAGGTGCAGATATTTCCCTGTGTGGGTAGAGTTTTGATAAACACTTGTGGAAAGGCCGGATGCAGTTCGCATGTCTTCAACGTCAAGGAAGGCCAAGCGACCATTAACTTCTTCAACGGTGAATTCGATTGTGCTTTGGTAAGAGTTCAGGTGCTGCAAAAAAGGTACGACGTCTTCGCCGTGGATGATAGAAAAACAGTCGCCGACATACCGCAGGAACAATATTGCGGCGGGCTGAAACGTCGTGAGGGCTTTATCTTCGAGGGCTTTACTTCAAGCAAGCTAAAACAGCAACTCGTCCGAGTGAAAGACCGCCTCGAAAAAGAAAAGTTTCCGGGCGTCACCTACACAATTCCTTGCCAGGACTGCCATGCGTGCTCCGTAGCGAAGACGCGGAATTTTACAAGGCTACAGCAGCATCACTATGATGTAGCCAAAGGACACACGGTCTCCAGCGCCCTGGCAGAGCATCACGAAAAGACTGGACACAGTATTAACTGGAATTCGGCTTCTATCATCGAAAGAGAGAAAAAATTATCATGCCGATTGCTCCTTGAATCATTTGGCATACAATCTGCTACTAACACGATAAACCGGACACGTGTTGTGTCCTCCCTGAGTTGTACGCAAGCGCATTACGTTCATTGTGAACAAGGCACCCGTATTGGGCGCCGAAACGTCAATCTGTGGTTTGAATTTTTCAGTTGGCGAGTGCACGATCATTCAGCCACCCTTGCTACGTACTCCAAGTGAAGTTGTTACCGAAATGCTTGGGCACCATAAGAACGTAACAATCAACAACTTTGAGCAGATTATTAACACCACTAGATGAACTGGCCTTTGAAGATTCTTGATCTGAAATCCTGAACGACTTCTTCTGGCGTTTAATCTGTCGAACTCAATCTGCATTCTCAAAAGCTGGCTCTCGGCCATAATTTCTGTAAACGCAACATCAGCTTAAATCTAAAGATAAGGTTGACCTGTAGATAAAGTGAATAATACATGGCAAACATCATGAACACTCTTACATGTTAACCAGAGGATTCACTCATGCAGCCATGAAATTATGTGATACAGACACATGATATATTGAATCTCGTTTTGTGAAGTGTTTCATGCTTCCAAGGCTTCTCCAGTTGTGAAAGCTGTCCCCACTAGCTAAATAAGCGATGAGAATAAGAAAAGAACTTCAACATGTTCACAATACGTTGGCCATTTGCAAGTAACCAGCAGTCTTTTTAGGCTCCTAGGTTGCCTTGTGCAAATCTACAATGCCACAGTACTTGCGTTACCCAGTACCTGCCACTTTCCCTCTGTTTTTATGCTTTGGAAACAGTTTACCATGGTGTTCAGTAGGCGCCGAGAAAGGGGACAGAAAACACTGTGCACCACTGATTTCTAATATGTTTTGCTGGATGCAGCACACCGCACCGTATGCAGGTGAAGCCAGTGGATATGCGGTGTCATGCAGTCACTTGTCCTGGAAGCAGGGCATATGGTGGACTAACTAGTGCGTGCGAACAAGTAATATTGCTGCCGAAAAAAATTTGTTTGTGGTTATTCACACTTTAGGAGGTCTCTACATGTCTGGTAAGTGATTTTATAACAATCTGAGCGCGTATATGATAGTGTTCTCTTACATCAAGTTTTTTCTCATTTACCAGTGTTTCCATTGCACGCCACTTATGTTAGCGACACTGTGGACACTGCAATGGAAAAATTCTGGACACCTCGAAACACTGCCGGGGTAGCTTATGGCACATCAGGCAGGCATGTTAGGGGAAGAAGTGCCACACACCCATGCAAACGAAGTGCTGCTGCAAAGTTGTGAAGCACCAACTTCCGAGACAAGGTTGGCTTGAGTCGAGGGCGCTCGATGTGCTGTCCATCCCCTGTCGTAGAGATCAGTGTTGTGTACCCTTCTATACTGGTTTTGTTTTCTGGTCGGAACGTTGGCAACAGCTTCCACCATACTTTTCTGAACCTACAACATGTGCAGAGAAAGTCACATGACTGTGCATTGATTGTATGGCTTTATTTTACACGCATTCTATCAAATCATTAAAAACACAGTTCGCACGTTTTTACTACTGTATATAGAGAGTCTCGTTGCTAGACATGCGAAACATTACCATCCCTCTGACAGAATGCAACAACAGAAGCATACATTGGAAAGCTACGCTAAAATTTAAATTTATGTGACACCCTATGAGCATACAGTATGCAACTGTATGCTCTAGCCCTGTGTAAAGTAAAAGTTTAATTGTGAATCGTTTATGGTATGTGATTCGTTTCCTACTTATACATGCAGTAATCCCACTGTAATAAGGAAAAAGAGTTAGAAAAAGGAATGCCGTGATAACCTTCCACATTTGCTGAGGGCAAGAGCCATGGCCAATAGCATGTGGTTGAAGTTACATAAATACTCAGTTTTAACACAGCTTAATTGTTCAGCAAGTAATAAAGAGGTACGCTGTGCGCTTCTGCATGACCAATAAAATCTGACTACTTGAGACTGCACTAAGGCTGCTGCTTGGTACTGTTCGGCAGTTCGGCTTTTGTTTTCTGATATACAGAACTGTTAAGATACCAGGAATTTACTTTGCGATAAAATTGAATTTGGAGCACTGGTCATTCGCACATAAATAATGCGACAGCAAATATAACACAAGGATAGGAATATGAGTCTCTTATAAAAAGTACACACACACTATGATTATGATGTGATGTGATGCCACAATGAAACAGAAAGCAATGCATAGAAATGAATGTACTTCCATGCCACCAAGTTTATTGGACAGACATTACTTCAGAAGTGCCCGCAAGACAGTCAAACAAGGCAAAGCCACATTTCCTTGCGTTTAACACAATGCGTTGGTGGGCTAGTTGGTGCGAATCCATAAAAACTTTGTTTAGTGCAAAACAACGGACACAAGAAAGATGACCCCCCCCCCCAGCACAAGGCGCTACTCTCAACTTACATCAATTTATTGCGTCACTCCTTTATAGATAGCAGAATATAGAAGAACATGTGCAGTGAGCCCCATGTGCAGGAACCACCAACATCCGATCACAAGAGCGCACTCAAGCGACGGAATCCAAAAAACCATATTGAGCACTGCACAAGGTTACAGAAGGCACGCTAATGCACTGTGACCCCAATGACTGTATGAAGAAAGCTTCCGTTAACTCTCGGCCGGTGGTATCAAAACACTTTTTCAAAATCGTAGTAACACGAAACATGGCTTGCACTTCCATATTTTACAATGTTTTGCCAAATGGGAACCTGTGCCTGTTGGTACGGATCGCTTATGTTCGCAATTTTCCCTGATACTACGATTTTCAAGGAAAGCCGTGATACCACCGCCCGAGTGTTATCGGATGCTTTCTTCATACAGTCATTGGGGTCACAGTGCATTAGCGCGCTTTCTTTAACCTTGTACAGTGCTCAATATGTTATTTTGGATTCTGTCGCATGAGTGTGCTCTTGTGATCGCATATTGGTGGTTCCTGCACGTGGTGTTCACAGCGCATGTTCTTCTAGATTCTGATGTCTACAAAGGAGGGACGCAATAAAGTGAGTTCAGTTGAGAGTAGCGCCTTGCTCTGGGGGAGGGGGGGGGAGTCGTCTTTCTTGTGTCCCTTTTTTGCACTAAAAAGGAATTATGTATTCCTTGTGTGTGTTTGAAGACAGCTCGACACGCAGTAGCGATTCCAGTATTGCTGCCCAGTGGTTTAGCTCACAGCAGTTTGAAGTGCCGCAAAATATAAGGAGAGAAAACTGCATTATAGTCTTGCTGCAGACAAGAGTATAACGTGAATTGCATTCTGAGGCCAGAAACTATCAAAAAAAAATTCATGATGCACCACTGTGCAGGGTTTTATAGCAAAGTCAAATACATTTAGTGTAAATATCACAATATGATAGCACACAATGGTGGTAATCTGTAATAATATAAAAGGTGCCTTAATGCTGCAACAAAAGTAGACATTACTTAATAATAGCCCTGTAAAATTTAGCATGCAGGGGCACCAGTTGGTTACACAATAGTGATCTAATCTATATGTGTACAAGTATTACCCATGCATTTCTGCCATTGTCCAAGTGGCAGAAATGAACGGGTAATACTTGTATACATAGATATTACATCCCTATTGTTTAACCAAGTGGGTAAACTATGTCTGCCTCATACAAGATTAGAATTAAACCATAAATTATATATAGTCACCCTAACAGTAACACCTCATTTGAACTTCACTGTAAGTAGACGCTTGTTGAAGCCGGCCTCCCCCAATGCTAAACTGTGCTGCAGGCTTTACAGAGAAATTGTAGTGGCATCACTTAAATTTTAAGCTATTCAGGACTGCAGCATTGTAGAAGACATCTACAAATGTCCCATTTCATGTATAACAGCCTGAATTGCTTGCACATCTTACCAAGTGCAAATTAAGATTACTTCTCCTTGTTTAGCTTTTTTGCCTGCTAGACCACAATTCAATAACATCAATATATTACCACATTACCCCAAAGAACCTAATTTGGCTTATAGATTACCACCTTTGCGTAGTGCCACAGCTGCACTCTGTCATATGCGTTGCAATCATAAAGGAGTGCTTATCCACCAGCACTCCAATGTCACTAACAGTGATCACCTACACAGCTAAGTAGATGGTCACGATTCAGGTGACAAATAATCAAGAGAAAAAAATCCACTCACTCTGATAGCTATAATACTGCGATAGCTTGTGAGACATGGACCCATTGCGGGCAGCAGACCTCTTCTCAGCTCCAGCACAACAGCAACTTGCCTTTCAGTAAAAGAAAAGGATTCATTAGTAATGATAAATTACCTTGTTTTTGCTGAGTATGAATACAATCTGACTTTCATGCATATCCCCTCTCCGATTTATTAATACAATTGAATTATTCGTAAAATAAATGATTCTATGATGATACCATTCGCTGCTCTTGTATGTCCAAATTTTTTCGCACTGATACCCCGTTTACTGCTTTCTTACTGACACGAATGCCTTGACTGCCCAGACATCATTCGAAGCAACACGTCTAGCTGCACCGCAAAAAGTTGCACCAAGGAAACACAGCAGAGCAGCCAGAGCGAAGAACTTTTTTTCTGGTCCCAATTAAAACATGCACCCAAGCAAAAAAGTAACGATCACAGGTAGTGAGCCACTGCTATTGCCTCGAACGTTTATTTCCGTATCCTAACAGAAGTTCTTGTATCGGATACAGTATGCTCTCAAGCCAATACAAGCGTCAATACGAGTGCGCAACTGAACGCAGTTTTATTCTACGCTTTTAACGCGAGCGAGCAAAAGGTTAGAAGTACCTCACGGAAATTGCGATCGCGCCGATCGCGCTACCACCGGAATCGATCTGAAAAGATAGGGTGATCCTTTTCCCCATTCATGCGTCATTTTTGCCCTAAGACGTTGCATAGTGGTCTTTTGAAACAATATTTCTGTTCGCGACACCGGCTTACCACAAATAATTTTACCACCTACGTTATGCAAACCAAATAAGATTAAAACGGGCTTACCTCATGAGCAAATTACGAGTGCGCGTAGACTGTTGACACCCATTGAGAGCAAGCAGGCTATCCGTGTCCAAGCGCATACGTGCACTCAAACACCGGACTACTTCTTCGATGCCGCAGCGTGCAGAGTTTTGTACACGAAGTGAAAGACATCCAGCGCAAATATCCCCGCGCGATGACGGCAAATGACGAGCGCACAAGCGTACACTACACAGCGACAAATTCGGAACTTTGCCAATTCGAACGTGCCGAGACCCAAGCAGCGTAACCATCCATCGTTTCTGTTCTTCGCTCCCGATGCGTCAGTCTCTCTTCCTTGGGGTCTTGCTCCACTTTTGAGTACAAATAAAGAGATATTTACGGCAAATTAACAACTTTTACAACGCGACACGAAAAATTCCGGCTGACTACACATGTGCAGCTCTGTCTGCCACTCCTTACGGAAGCGCTGCGCGCGCTGCCCCCTGGTGCCGCACTCTGTGAGCGCGGAGAACAGAACAGAATCGGTTTCGTTGTCGCATTTGTGCTCTAGTTACTGGAGCTGCAAAATAATTGCTTGGATATTATTTGAATTCTAAAAGAGGAGAAGGCTTTCTCTCCCACAAGTTAGGGCGTTTTATACGAACGGAGAGAGTATGCAAGAAGCAGAACGGCAGGGAGGTCAACCAAACCGTTCGCTACTGGGGATAGCAAACCCCTGTGCTGTAATGAAGTGCAAAGCAGTACACTGCGATGCGTCCATAAGCTATAGTATAGAAATAATTTGGGCTGGTTGGTGCATGTAGTGAACGGGTAAATAATGATTTGTGTCATAACATTTACCTATGTATAAGCACATGGAACTAATTGTGTCGCATTCTAGGTCAAAAAGGAATAAAGCTTGAATCGTTACATCTCGACACGGGGCATTCTTTCTTTCCGTCTTTTTTTTTGACAGTACACACAGTAATAGCACGGTAATAGGTCCTTCATCTTCAGTCACCTTCCTGTAGTTCGCACACATGTCGGTGCATGTTAGAGTTCTTTATTCTACCGTACAAGAACGAGCGCGCTTACCGGTCTTGTTTCAAGATGAAGCGCCAAATGTTTGCGATTACATCTTACCGCAAGAATTAACACATGAACAGTGAAGATTATGCGTAATCGATTTGTCTCAATGAATGGGTGGTTATTTTCAGAGACGAGATATTTAGTAAATATTATGGGAATGAGTTAAACCAACTACATTGCAGTTCAGCAATGCCCTTTCACACTCGGGTTAATTGCTTTCCGCATTCGAAAATTTCATCCGACCGTTGTACTTGGATCTATAGGCCGCCAGTCCCCTTCGAGGCCATTCGTTGCTAGATGTAAACGCAGTTGCGGTCATTATACCACTCCCTGCGTTTCGGTACTGATTTATATTGCGCACAATTTTTGACGTATACATAGAGCACCAATGTCATTCACAATGCACCAGCACCTGAGTGCGGCAAGCTTGTTTACGTAGGCACGTATGCCCACGGCTCTTCGTTTATTTAAACATATATGCGCTATTATTAACTACAAAGCGCTTAATAGGAGTACACTGCGAGAACACGCATATATTTGCGCATATGATCAGCCTTACAAGGGCCATATGCGCGGCAAACTGCGACCGGAATAGAAGATGCGTATATATATTTATACGATCTGTTATTGCCGCTTTTGGTAGAAGGCTAGCTCTCACACTTTGTATGTATCTTCCTAATGCGTACAGTTAGCGTGTTCAATAAAATAATGTTAGCTGAAACTTTATGAGTACGAGGGCTCATTAAGACAGCTCAAATTTTCTCACAATAATACGGATGTTCGCATAAAAAAAATACCGAATTCTGTCTGTTTCGTGCAAAACAGTGTAAAGCCGCTATATGATTACAGTAAAATGTCCGTAAAGCTTAAAACGGAGAGCACTTTCCGTATATTAACGGCACATTTTGCCGCTTTTTTGAAATATTACATATTTTCCGTATTTTTACCTGCACTTCTCCGTATAATGACGGAAATTTTTTATAGTGTACCATTGGCTTACTGTTTGGGGGAGTTAGCGATTGTCAACTTTACTTTGTTATTCATGATTCCACCACAGTAACAGATACAAACAGTGAAACGGAACTATAACACATCTGTCCCTATAGGCCGTTGTAGCGAATATCGTGACATCGTTTTTCAGCTACGCTCTCGAGGGGCTATCGTTTGTGAGAAAATTTTTAGCAGCCTTATGCTTTATTTACGTCTTTTGTGTATATTTGCGCAGTCACTTAAAGCTTCTTGGTTTTTGCTGTTGTAATGTAGCCTACCTTCCTATTCATCAGGAATGATTGGGCATCAAGCCATACATAAAGGAAATATCAGTGAGTTAGAAGTATCTTCTAACGGTAAAATGGGGTCAACGCATTCTATATAGCATAAATATGTTGTAAAGTGTTTTGTGTAAACAGTATATGAAGGAAAATGTGATTTACCTTAAGAATTCGTAATGGCTGTTTGTTCTAACTCCATATTACAGTATACTCATGGTTTCACCAACGCCGCGCCAATCAGTTTCCTAGCCCCTTGTTTTAAAAGGAGTGGGCGTATTTGGTGCATGTGCGCGTTAGAAATGGAACTCTCCACGAACTCAGTGCCATGGCATTAGAAATCGGAATTTTGCGTCCGGAATAAACGTACTCGGACATGCTTACATCGTAAGGAACCTACTGCTTTCGTGACTACTCACAATATCACATTTGAAAGCTTCCACTATAACTGTTATTACGGCATTTTGTTACAACCTTTATTACTGCCATAGCAAGGAGTCCGAAGTAACGACGATTAGCTTCAAACATCTCACATTGCCTGATCTTTGAAACACAATACACATTTATGCATGCCTCAGTAACAGCAAAATATTTTGAGCTTCCGTTTTTGCAGTGCCGAGCCCCCAAATAGGCCTTGAGCAGTCATGCAAATAAATTATTCCCTATCCCTCTTTTTTTCCGCATTGGGCGAGATGATTTGGCAGTTTCCACTAATTGATTGCACGGCCTGTATAATCTACATGAAGCTTCAAGCTTTTGACGAGCCCTTCGAATTCGGCTAATGCAGCAAGCATTTCTACGCTAACCCCGCATTCAGAAATGCATATTAACTTGAAGTCTATGCTTGACTTGATATAAATGGAACGCGCCCAAGAACCTCGTTGCGTTTCCTTTAGTGCGTTCAAGACAGGCGCCATTTAAATCAAGTCGAGCGCGGGCTTCAAGTTGAGATGCATTTCTGAATAAGGGGGTAAGTGAGACTTAATGAGACTTGGTACGCAATAATCTGGCATTGGACTTGGCGAAAGTCGCAATTACGTTAGTTGCACTAATCCTCAGGCTACTCACGGTAGTGGCTATGGCATTGCGCTGCTAAGCACGAGGACTCGGAACCAGATCCTAATCACAGCTGCCGCATTTCAATGGGGACGATATGCAAAAACATTCGTGTACCCTGTATTGGGTGCATGTTAGGAGATCCCCAGATGGTGAAAACTTTACGGCGTCCCTTCCACAGCATGCGTCATAATCAGTTCGTGGTTTTAGCCTGTAAAACCTAGAAATTTATGTTTTGTCATGGTCTAAAGGCCCTCTGCACCATCTCGCAATATCAAGCTGATCAGCAGACGTTTGACGCGACCGTGCACTCTATGTGTTCCCGGCCTTTTTCTGAGGAAAATATTTCAGGTGAGCAGGAACACACCGGGCACGCCGGCGCGCCACAAAAGCAGGTTTAGATTTTCACTGTCACTCAGTTCTGGTTTCTTGGGTATGATGTTTGATGAATACTATGAGCTGTGCTTTTGAAAGTGTATTCGCTGATTTGTGATGCGTCCGCACACATATAGTTGATGTACGAATATACAGCATATATATGGCGTGCAGACGTATCTTCGCGTGCTCTTGTCAAGGGCACACTTAAAGATGAGTGCACCTTCCTAGGCTTAGCGTGTGCTCTAATGATAATCGTAATATATTTTGCATGCATCTTGCTCTTTTTTCTTTCACGCTGTGCTTTCGGTGCACTTACGCCATAGGTGACGTGCACGTGTGGTAGCGTGACATAGCACTGATAAAAAAGGGAAAGCGCAGTGTCTTTAAGCAAACCGAGAAACGCAGACCATGCCACACGACAAGAACTGGGTGTTTACGCGCATAAAAGTTTCACTCGTTAATGTAATTTCACTTGTCAAAGAACTGTGTGGATGTTGCTAAGGAATTGATAATGATTATTATGAGGAAACGAAGGGAGTAATTCAAATGGCACTAACCTAGTGCTATCGCGTGGGGGATAGGTGAAATAACGTCTGCTAATAGAAACACAAGAAACATAAATGCCAATGCTGTTCACACTTACGTCATTATCACTGATGGTCATACATTTTGATCTGCCCTTTGGTTTATACACGTGCTGTCTCGTTCGCCGGTGTTCAAACAGCAACCGGTGCCCCTTGTGCCATTTCTGCTTTCAGCCCTCATATTACTCTCGATGCTATCACGGCAAATACTTCGAGGCAGCACTAAATCCAAGGAAGATCTTATCAGGATCCGACCAACCTCCTATGGAAAATGCTAATTTACATTGCTTAAAGGGCAAATATCTCTTTCCTTCTCAGCTGCAAAGTTTGCAGAATGATTTGCATCAGTATTATTGGGAGAAAATAAGAGAACCATACTCTAATAAAGATTCCGTGGGTTATAGGAAAATAAATCGCATTCCAAATTCACACAAGCGCGAAGTGTTTCAACAAAAGCAGAGAATACCAACAAATATCCATATCTTTGTTTTTTTACTGATTAGACGATCGGTTGTAAAGACATCTTCTTTCCAATAGGAACCGGTAGCAGTAAAATGTAGGCAACTGCACTGCTTGGTCGGTGAATGCTCTACAAAACACACGTGCCTGCCAAGCATGTCGCCCCATTTCTCATAACTGAGGCCGTCCAGAATACTGCAGGTCGGGTGTTATAAGAAGTGTTAGACGAAAAGCACCTTATTTTATTTTAAACGATAGAAGTTCTTACGAAAAATAAAGCGATGCTTTCTGTGAAGAATGTGGCCCGTGTTCTTGGTTCGCTATAGTGGAAGCACCATGTGATTTCCCACATTATCCAGCGCCTTTTTCAGGTCTTCTGCTACCTTCTTCACGGAGTCCACCAGTTTGTCAAGAAAGTATTGGTCGATCTGTAAACATCAAACATCATTATATATATATATATATATATATATATATATATATATATATATATATATATATATATATATATATATATATATATATATATATATATATATATATATATATATAGCGCCGAGATTGATAGTCACTTGTAAACGGAAAAATGGCCTTAATGGAGGCAGGTTGCATCAACCTAGAGTAAATAAAAGAAAGGCGCCAATGTAACTATGTTTTGTGAAAGAAATATCGCGAACTTTATGATAGTATGAACAGTCTACGCCAGATGCTGCCACTCACTCAACGGTTGCCATGAAATATTCATGTGCTTTGCTCTTGAACTATTCTGTCGCGTTATGTGATTATCCAAACCATCGTTTGAGAAATCAAATCGCGTTTGAACTAGGTAGAAGTGAGTACAGGTTGCATAAGAATACCTGAGTGAAAAAAATGTCTTGCCTCTTGTCAAAATGTGGACTCTCCTTGGCGGCGCTGCTATCTTTATCGGGTTCATTTTAGATTTTTGTTCCTTTATTCATTTTAGTGTTATCGTTTATTCCTTAAATTTCTTCACTGTAAATTTTATAGTAGGGATTAGCCAAAGTTCTGCTTGCCTCTATTTCTCCCCAGTAAGTGATACGATTACAGAACAGAATGAAAAATAAAAAAAATGGCGATTAGGGCTACAGACCACGTAATAGAACCGATGTGTATGTTCCACCTCAAGAAATATGTTGACTCAATTCCGGCTCAGCAGCAAGCACGGGAGGCGTGTGGCAAATACGTTTCAAAATACAATGCTCCTTTGAGATTGTTTCGTGTAAAGTTAAATTAAGGAGTCCACATAGCAGCACGATGAAGAAATTGCAGGCGGAGCATGCATTGCCATACTGCAAGGTTCTGAGTGTTCGATATCCATTTACTTGTATCGCCACAGCGCGCCGTGTGGCGCCACCTTTCATTACCGCTCGTATGTTTCGGTATTCCAAGTATTTGAGATATCGAAAGAATTACCATCACTCTGAATGACAGGATGAATTTAGGTACTCACGCGGAAAGTAAAAAAGAAACAGCCAGGAGCTGATGAAATGAAAGAAAACGAACTCATGTTCGACTTATCATTATGAGAATGCCATATGCGCAACACATGACAGCAGGAACTGCATTCTTTGGTGGACAGGCTTGTATCTACCCATTTTCTAGATCCTACAACTAATAACGAAGAACTTGTTCTCTCTGGAGCGGCGATGTCAAAGGAACTGATTATATAACTCATAAGCCGTATAAGGTAAGTTTTGTTTTTGCCTCCAAAAACATACACGTTCGTAAGGTACATCAACTAGTCGAGTAGAAAGGTCTTCTGTGCCACGTGCATGAGGTGTGACTGTAGCAATATCTTTCGTCACGTGAATTTCATTTCCTTTGTTCTGCAATGAGCCGCTAAATTGCATTTAACCTCTTAGCACGCATTTCCTGCTCGCGGCATGTAGAGGTGCTGGTTGTTTACTGACTCTGACGTAGAGCTCTTGGTTACGTTGGACATTGATTATCTGATAAGATCTGTGAACTGCTGGAATGCTTCTGCTTTTTGGGATGACACATAACACCAAGTAATGGATGAATTATGTGCTGACGGAATGACAGTGACTCTTTATTAGCAGACTCTGCGTCAGAAATTTTCAAGCGTACATTGACAGTGGTAGGGCTATCTTATGCGTACATGAACAGCGAGCCATCTTTCTTGTATGGAGTCACACGTAATAAAGAGAATATTGAAACACCATTACTGCGGTACGATTCCGAGTGAACGGCATTTACTGTAGAAGTTCTTAGTTATAATTCAAATTAGTCTTTCACCTTAAACAGTCTAATTGAAGTATACATACACCTGTCTAGAATATGTACAGCTCTTACGACCTACAATGGCTTAGCAGCTATGGCCCTGGGCTGCTGATCGCGTCGCTATGGGTTCACTTCTCAGTGGTGGTAGTCGCGTGTACATAGAAAAAAATTAAAGAAGAAAATGCTTTCCTAGTTTGGTGAAGGTGCACACAAGCGATCCCCAAGTTGTCTTAATTGTTCCTGAGGCCTTAAACACGGCGTCTATCATAGCGTAGCGTTCCTTTCAGAACTAAAACCTCATGAATATGTCAACATGCGCAGCTGCATGTTTATGGACTTGTAATGGGTTTCTGGCAATAATTTTGTAAACACTACGATTAATGAAATATGTGGTGCCAATAAATAAGCCTAGAGGTTGCAGATCTTGCAATGAGGACGCCTTACAAAGCGAAGGCACAACAAAAGCGAGACGCCTAGCGCCGCTATTTGCTATTTATTGCCAGGCCAGGCTTGCTGTAAGACTCAAGCTACGTGTAAATACCTGTTATGCAGCAATATCCGCGGTGAGAGAAGAAATACTTAGCTTAATTTCAATCGGTGTATTCCGTCCAGCACCCTTAGCAGCTGAGCCCATGAAATGAGCAACAGAATAAAAGACGTTAAGAGGCGGAATGTGCCTTTGGGTCGTTTAGAGTTCAACTTCTCTCTTGCTTTAATTGAAGACAACTATCACTGCCCATATCGCGAGTTGTAACATAATAAGTACTTTTGGTACGGTAGCTTTACTGTAGGCCTAGCTGAGTGTTAGAATGTGGGATGAAGAAACATTTCTCGATGTCATTGAGTCCCTAGCCTGATATGCAATCGTTCATGAGGATGCTTTAAGATATCGAACAATTTACCTCTTCGTCAAATCTTGTCGAAGGTTCAGTATTGTTTCCCGCTCCCTGCGTCATGACGTCCAACAGTTCATCAAATTGCGTTGCTTCAATGCCAGCTTTCTTGGACTCTTGTTCGATAACGGCGTCAACTGAGTCTCGCTTTTCTTGCAGTTTGAACGCAGATGCTGTGTGGAAAAAATTGATCCAATTTCTCTGTGGCTCGTACCACACAACATACTACTAAAAACGGTTGGGCTTATTGTCATCAGCTTAGACGTTCTTTTCACAAATTAAAAAGAAACATGACCACAACGTTAAGCTTTGAACTAGAGGAGGGCTACTTTCTGCAGCCGTGAACTTATGATTTATGATATTTTCTTATACCTGTTATGTTTTCAGGTAAAAATACTTCTTGGAAAAGCACTATGTCCTATCTTCATACATTTGTCACCAGTACCATTAGCTCCGCATGAAAACGTATCTTGATTTACTGGCCGGGAGGTAGAAGGGGAAGAACTGAGATTTATTCATGTAGTGATGAGAAACACGAGATTTTGTATCCAAAAATACAACAAACAAGCGGCATAGGTGCAAAAACAAAATAAAATACTCTAAGAAAATTTATTACAATGTCCAGCATGATGTGAAAGCGTTCGAAAGCGTGTCATGATAAATGTCCACTCAGCGTGGAAAGAAAATAAACGGTTAATTCGCGCAAACAAATTGAAGTATGACGAAAATACAACTCAAGCCGAGACGAACAATTAGAAAACAATTCACTGCGAACCAAGATTGTATGCGATATAAAAATAAGATTTTTAATAATTAGGTGGCCACGTACAATGAATACGACAATAAAAGCAGCAAACAAGACCAGATTATTAGTCTTCTATGTTTGAAATGGCTAAGAGCGTCGATTTAATTAACTTTGAACGTGTTTATGTAGCACTGTTGAATAGAAGTAAGTCATACAAACTCTTGAACAATGTAAAATGCAAATTCTCATATTGCTTTGTCCAAGCAACAAATAGCTTTGTTCACGTAATACAGGCGAGCTCAAGTATGAGGTGAATGCGTAGGTGGCGAACGATGTGCTTCTATGCTAAATTGAGCGGAAGCAAATTATTAACCAGATTATTCTCCCATCGCAAGTCTAGGAAGATTAACTTTACTGCTTTGAGGGAGGAAACGCCTTCGAAACGCGGATAAGGGAGGTGAAAAATGGTGTGCCTATATAGCCTACTATTTGCAGCATGTCAGAAAGATCTGCCAGCCAACTATTAGTTGCGTTAGACACATAGTCTTGAGATGGTGAAAGAAGAAGGTGAAATTGTGTAATCCTATGTCATCATTAGGGAACTGTAAGCGTGATTCAAGTATGGCCATCTTCTTGAAAGCCTTTTTAGTGATTCCCTTGATAGCAGCAACCATGACTTTGAGAGGTTAGCCTATCAAACGAGAAATAGTTGGTATAGTTCAATAATGGAAACGGTTACACCATTAGATGGGCAACGAATTTTGTCTATGCGGAAACGAAAATATGACGCCTGCGAGAAAGCACTCCTAGTAAGCCACTTTAAGAAGCCACGTGTAGCCACAAAAATGTCTTTTGAGAAGCGATTCCAGATTTTTCTTAAAACGACAGCATTATAGTACACATAATTGCATTCTACCGGTGTTAACATGCAGGGCAGAAACTTGAAGGTCAAATAGGGAAACGAGAACAAGTTAAGGACCACAAAAAGAACGATAGAATAAAGATTGTTAAGTATTAGAAGAGAGGAACAGAGCGGTGTGGATCAAACAGCAAACCGGGATAGGCGATATTCCCCTTGACAGTAAGAGAAAAAAATGCAGCTGGGCATGCCATGCAATGGCGAGGAGATATAACCGGTGGACCGTGACAGTTACGGAAGGGTTGCAAAGGGAAGGGAAATGCCGTCCAGGACGGCAGAAAAGTAGGTCGGGCGATGAAATTAAGAAATTTGCAGGTGCAAGTTGGAATCAGCCAGCGAAATACAGGGGTAGTTGGAGATCGCTGGGAGAGGCCTTCGCCCTGCGGAGGACATAAATGTAGGGTGATGATGATGATGATGATTTTATTCACTTAGGCATTTGGAGAAGAATAGCGAAACTGAATCAGCCGATAAGCTAGAAATGAAGGAAACGACATCTTGAATTGCCGCAAAAAATAATTACTAGGCCCTTGGCTGAGACTACTTGGTAAATTGTGCCATGAAGACAAATTTTGGCAACGCGTTTAAAAAGGTAAAGGTCGACCAGAACTCACCTATGATGACTATGCAAATATACAAATAGCCGAAACTCGTCGTGTATGAGGCGTGTACTGCAGGCGTGTTCCTCTAACGCTGTGCCACGTTGCGGGATCACCACGAAGCATATTGCGTGACCTCAGAGATCGCATGGCATGCAATAATGCGCTGGTGGCACGCTGGTGCGTATGAACCGTCTACATCAGCCAGGCTCGTGTCTCTGACTCTCTCACTTTGGTGGTGGCCATGTTTACTGACATTCCCGCTGAAAATTGGGTGGTGACCAATCGTCAGCTAGCCTGCTTGAGTGCGTCGATGATGATGGTCATTAGTGGGAATCGCCTTTGGAACGTGATGGTGACAAATCGACACTTCGTCTGCTTTCAGTTTATCAAGTATGTGATACACGATATCTTATTCCGCCATTTTATACACATCTCCTTCATCTTTCTTCCCTTCGTTATTACTTCTAAATCTACATTGTACAGCTTCCTATGGCTCCAGAGATACGGTCCCTTCAATTTCTACCCTGCTTTTGCCCCACCAGTGCTGTAAACGTCTCTTGTTTATCTCGACTGCTGTCCGGCTGGCGCTTCCATTAGCATTAAATCTTCGCTCCTGGACGGATTTAGTTACCTACGGGTCTCTATGGTCTCTATACCTTCGCAATTGATTAGTATGTGCTGAGTGGTCTGTGAATTTTTGTTCCAAAAGACACCACCCACATATTATTTTTAATATTTGCTCCGATATGTTCTTGTCTTTAGGCAACCAACTGGAACTTCAAATAACGAGGCTCTTTCATTTGTGTAATCGTAGCGATTTTCCTTTCTAATTCTGTTGCGTTTCTTGTCAATGTGCATAGTCTTTTTGCTTCCATTATTTGCATCCTGAATTCCATTTTTATGGCTCCTGCTTGTCTGGTTGCACTTTCAGTTACCCTGTACTTGGTAGAATACTTTCTTCAGCTCTTTTCTGCGAACTGTGTCCAGGATTTTGAGATATACTTGCGCCCCTCACCAAATCTTAGCCAACCATTTATTTTCATCCATGTTGAGCCATTGGAGGTATCTTGAATAAATAAATAAAGTTCTTGAGTCTTTCTTCAAAACTAAATTTACTATCTGCTTCTCTGACTACAAAGTAGACCCAAGTCATGTAAGCCTGCACTATCTCGCTGATAGTTTCGCTGCGAGGCCCCAAAGGCAATTGGCTTAGCGAACTTTGGTTAACTTCCAACCCCGACAAGAATCATTGATCATTTGCAGATTCTACGCACCACCACTAATTTACTGTAGCCAGAAAATGCATTATGCTTCATTAGTGCTCTATTCTCGTCCCCTTCTATTTTGAGAGTATCTTGACGTGTGCTTGAATAGATATTTCCTTTTTTATGTATACGCCCATGTATTGATATTGCTTGACTATGGGTAGGACGTTATTTTGAATTTATACCAGGTAATTACTCCTCTATTCATTAAAGATCCGGATTCCTGATTTATCTGTACTAGCCAGAAGGCTTAGATTTGTCGCTGCATTGCCACATATATTTGCAAGTCTGTAAATATATTGCGCCGTCTGCTAGTTGCACTATCGCGTTGGTATCCACTAGCCTTGGGACCTTTTGATCCACCTTTTGCCCATTACGAGTGCTAGATAAATCAAATCATAGTTCACTGCATTCTGATCGTCCCTCTATGCCCTTAACATAAAGCATGAACAACAAAGAGAAAGATGTTATCCATTCTTTAGTTCTTGATGGGCTTCCAGCACTTCATGCATTTCGGCCTTCCTATAAAACTGGCGCTCGTTTGTCCTTATAATTCTCCTTCAGCAGCTGCAGTAAATTGTCAGTTATGCACTTATTTTTTGAGAATAGCCGAAATGAATTCCCTGTCTAAGTTGTGGTAGGCTCCCTTAACATCTATAAATGCTCTCCCAAAGGTCTATTCTGAGCTGTTGAAAGATCTATGCACAGAGTAAGAACAAATATAGCCTTTAGGCTTCTGCCTAGCCCGAACCAACTCTTTAGTTCCCTCAGTATAGTGTCGTTCGCTACCCACTTAAACTGTTGTAATTTACGGCTTGCATTGCAATTGTATAAGCCACCCACGTACCTGTAACTGGCCTGTACGAACTCATCTTCATCCTCTTCGCCTTTGTAGATGAGGGTCATAGTGCTCTCACACCACCCAAGAAGATATTGTTCTCGTTTTTATTATTTTCTATATGGCATTAGTCAGCACTGCCTTGCTCTTGCGACCCTGATGTTTTATTCACTTTATCGGGATTTCATCGGTTCCTGTGTCGATGTTATTCGGGGGCATTTCCTTGTGATCTTCTCAGTAAAAGGTATCTAAACCTAATTTCCATTTCTAGGTCTTCTCTGTTGGCACTGAGTATGCTTAAGTCGGGACTATTTTCTTCCTGGCTGAAGTTATTCATAATACCATCTCTAATCTACTGCAGGGCATCGTCTTCTTCGAAGATGTGAACATCGTTGTCTCTTATAGCCGTTCGAGAATTTTTAACTACAGCTTCGAGTGTTCCTTCATGGTCGCAAAATCATACTGGCATGCCTTCGTCTCTTTTGCGAAAGTTATGCGCCCGACATTCACTTGTGTATTTCATTATTTCTTCCGCGAGCTCACTCATTACTCTGTTCTTGGCATTTGTTTCATCTAAGGAGTACCTGTTCTCTGTGTTTTTAAGATTGTTTGGCTTTTCGATTATCTCGGGGAACTTGTTTACGCTCTTGCATAGCTTGCTGTATTTCGTTATTTCACCACTAACGAGGTTTCCTCTTTCCAATCGAACAATTTCTTTGTCACGTCTGTTTTATTTACTGCAGCATACCTTCTACCGGTTTCTTAGGTTCCCCGACTGCCAAAGAAAGCACCTCCATTCCTTTTTCTGCATACTTTTCTGCAATCGCTTCTATTTTGTTTTTATTATGTTTAAGCATTCTGCTGCTATTGGCTGCAATTTTGCGTTATTATCTCTCCCAAATTTTAATACTAAACGTTAATGATGACTACACACGCTACATTTTCCATGTTCATTTATCATGATTGGGTCTAGTCGTTTGTAGACCGTTTCTGAGACAAAGGGATAGTGGATAATGATTGACTTTTTCTGCATTGCCACCTTAACTGCGCAACACACTTCTTCTCCCTCTTAACTGCTATTAGATTCTATTCATCGCAAAAATACAGCACTTCTGAGCCGTTGTAATCAGTATATCAGCCTAAATCCTCCATGTGCACATACCTATCACCTACTAATGCCACCTTACGAGATTTCCTGAACTCAGCAATATTGTTTCTAATTCAATCAGTCAATCAACTCTTTATTTTTATCTATACCAGCATTACGTGTAGATAGGTAACCTAGTCCAAGCGACCCCATTTGTCCTTCCCATGTGCGGAAAATCTACAAATACTCCTTAGATGTCGCTTTTACCCTTTCCCACTTCCTACCTCGGCTGATTAGCATGCCTACGCCTCGGCTTTTCGTTGACCAAGTCGTTGCTTGGCATTCCTGCCATACGAAAACTGTCATTATTAGATGGATGCTCCTAATGTAGATGCGTTTCGGTCGAAGCGTACAGAGGAAAGCTTCTTCATTCAGCCACGTTTGAATTTCTATCCATTTTTAATTCTTGTGAACACCCTACAAGTCTTAATCTGATTCCCCACTTAATCTGATTCCCTAATTTCCTAGGGCCCACCTAAAAATGGTTCTGAGCATGCCGTGCATCGACGTCCAAACGGAGTTCCTACACTCTATCTAAAGCGTATCTAAACGAGAAGAAAGGGGGTTAACCGAGGGGCCCGATTTTTATTAGTCATATCACAAGAAGCCTACAAAAACTGATACGAAGGACAACATAGTTCCATGGAAATTACATGTGTTTAATGGGAGTGTTAGCCAGGGCCACCACTCACAGACCTTGGTGGCGGACGTGGAACATCCTTTCTGCCGCAGGCGTCCCCAGAACGTGATCTATTTGCGTGAAGGCAACCAGTCAATAAACCCACACATGCTACCTGAAGGCATCAATATTGCCGGATTCAAGATCCTCGTTATGTAATAAACGAGAAGAAATGGTAACCGAGGGGCCCAAGTTTTATTAGTCATATCATAAGAAGCCAACAAACGTTGACACCAAGAGCAACGCAAGGAAAATTATTTGAGCCTAATGGAGTGTTAGCCAGTGCCACCGCTCAGAGGCCTTGGTGGCAGTAAATGTTTATGGCAGTAAGAAGTTATTGCATTAGCTAGCGTCCAAATATCCCAATTTACTGAAAGCAACGCCGCATTGATTCCGCACCCCTGTCTTTCAACTTCTGGCACGGTGCACACTGTGATTCGCGCTTCCTTGGAAACATTCCGCAGATCAGTAACCCCTTTGGCTAATTTCTTCGCTGTACCTACTCCCCGTCCCTGCAGTACGTCAATAACTCTGCCCATGATCACAGCTAAGTGCGTCTCCTTCACTGTGTCCCACATGTGTCGCTTGGCTCTCATCATCGCCGCCCCAATGGTTCTCCCGGATGCGCGCTAATCAATACTCATTCGCCTGCAACTACCACATTCATTATCACCGACCCTACTTTACGCATGTTTTAATGTTCAAAAGAAGACCATTCGAATTTTTTCTCCTCCTCACAACCGAAAGTTGTACCTGAGGCCGTGATACCCTCCCCTCTGTCTTATCCTCACCTTTCGTTTTGTTGTCGTCTACCGTGGCCATCCCTACCGTGATGGCTTCTTCAAGACCGTCACTGACGTGTCAGCCAGCGCTTTCCAAAGTGGCGGTCTCGGCTTCCTTGAGTATGCCCCCTTCGAATCCAGCCGCGTACGTGGAACTCACCTCGTAGAGTTCATCATTTCTTACCGGAATGGCGACCCTCAGCTTATCTTCTGGCGCCTAGCTTTTCTTCTACCAGCTTTCTCTGCTTCTGGTTTCTCTTGTGATTCTTGTGCAGCTTCCCGACCCTCTCAGCTAGCGTATCCTTCTGGTGCTCTGGACTGCCTAGTCGTAACCCTAGCACACGTATCCTAAATATACAATCTGTCCCATTCGCCTCGTCTACCGACTCAAACCACATTTCTTTTCCAGCTCCCAGAGACACTCGCACTCAGAAGAACACACGCTTGGGTTCGTCTTACTAGCGATCATGGGGCAAGTTACTAGTGCACAAGCAGAATTTAAGAATTTTGGGTCGTTATCGTGCCCCTGATAGCCGTATGACATGTTCGATAATATTTCGCATTTTATAGACGACCATAGCCTCGACGGTTCTAACTTAATCGTCCTTGGCAACTTTACTGTCCCCGGCAATCACTGTCCTTCCCTCACATAATCAGCCACTAGCGCCTCTATTTCTAGAGAACTAATTACGGTTTCTTTGTCACATAGCCTGATACAATTAATTGATAAGAATGCGCGGCAGCACTCCATACTTGACTTAGTGCTTATCAGCGTTAGCCTTGCTGAATAAGGCTTTAAATATATCTTGGAAGGTATCTGGGACCGTAACGCTGGTGTCGTACACTTTAACTGTCCTATCCTACATGAATGCTCTAGCTACTCCACATTTCATGATTTTACCAAGGCTGACGATACGGCTATCATTGTTACTCTCGGAGATAATTTTGACCACATTTTGTCACTCAGTACCGAATGTCATGTTGAGAGTCTTTTTGATTGTTTTGAGTTGTTAGTGAAATCTTGCATCAATAACTGCGTTCCATTAAAAAAAACATAAACAATAAGCTTCCTTGTATTAACCGGGATATCTTGCACCTGTCATGCCGTGTAGGCAGACTGCGTAAATCAGCATTCTAGTCCTACTCTTGACGCTCCTTTTGAAAAAGCCAAGGAGGAACTTCGTACTTGTACTAAACATGTTAAATATTTCTATTTTTCAGTGCAGCTCCATATACTACTTAAATTAAATCCTCGCAGGTTCGGTGCATCAAATTTACCTAGTGCAACGTGCAGTACCTCTTTCAAGAATACTGACACTAATAGTAACGACACCATCGTAGTTTCCAATGATTTTAACTCGTACTTCCAATCTATTTTCACCTTCGATAAACATGCAGTTTCAAAGTTTAGATATGACGCACAAACTAATAAACTAGGCCATATCCTCATTAGTTCTGATGGTGTCAGAAACCTAAACTTGAATCGCTACACTAAGAAGTGTACCAGTTCAGATGGTATCCCAAATTCTTTCCTTGTAAGATACTCCTTATTGTGAGCTCAGTACCTTACTCTATTTTTCCAGAAATCCTTAGACTCTATTAAAGTACCAACTAAATAGAAAACAGCGGAAGTCCTCCCTGTGTATAAATCAGGCGATAAACAGCTTCTCTTTGACTACAGGCGGATATCTCTCACACCCGAGTCATGCTAGATGTTAGAGCACATTATTCGCACATACAATCGAATTCGCTAACTCTAATGATGTTCTAACATCTGCCCAGCTTGGCTTCCGTCGTGGTTATAGTACTGTAACGCATTTAGCCGATTTTGTTCATGATATCGCTTGTAAGCTAGACATAGGTAATCCAGTAGATGCTGTCTTTATTCACTTCTCTAAAGCTTTTGACTCTGTAATTCATTCTAAACTACTGATAACATTAAATGCCATATTCAGTAATATCTGTTTCGTTTGTTAGATAGCCAGCTTTCTTTATTATCCCTTACAATTTGTTTCTTTTAACTCAGTTGAATCAACTCCTGTCGACATTACGTCAGACGTTGTTCCGGTATCCGTATTTGGCCCTTTATAATTCCTTTTA
Organism: Dermacentor variabilis; assembly: GCF_050947875.1. NCBI lineage: Eukaryota > Metazoa > Arthropoda > Arachnida > Ixodida > Ixodidae > Dermacentor > Dermacentor variabilis. The sequence continues at coordinate 162,778,208 of NC_134569.1, read as the reverse complement.
TATATTAATGATTTACCTAATGGCACCTCATCTAAAATCAGAATGTTTGCAGGTGACTGTGTATTATACGAATCTATTAACTCCATTGATGACCATCACCGTCTTCCCAATCCCTTATATCTTTCTGTACTTCGTGCAAATCGTGGGAAAAGAATATCAACTGTAGTAAAACAGTGGTGATGTAATTTGCCCATAGAAATCGCCCCCTCGCGTTCCGTTATTCTGTGGGCGCCATCCAACTTAAAAGAGTTCCTCAATATAACTGCTTAGGTTTCATTCTCAGAGAACTTTCTTGATATCAACAAATCTAATATATAAACGGGAAAGCCCTAAAAAATTTAGTTGTTTACGCCGCACTTTAGTTTAGACCCCCCGCGATACTAAACTGCTAACATATAAAACATTAATTTGCCCTGCTATGGGATATGAATCTGTCGTTTGGTTCCCCTACAAAAATTGTGAAATAAGCTCGCTCAATAACGCTCTACAAAAACCTAACCGTTTTGTTTGCCAAAATTACAGCCGCAGTTTTTTACCTCCGCAGGCTCGACAATCTTTGAACATTGAGCCTTTACTCGAAAAGCTGAAGTATAATAAATATAGATGGATCGGCATGTCTTTGTAAAAAGGCCGCACCAGCGGCTTGCCCGCAAAGTTCTGCCGCTGCCTCCGAGATACGCAATTTGTCGGTGCGTGCGAATACAGAATTATTTGCTCCTTCACACAGGATATTCCTTGCGCAGCGCACTTAAGCGACAGGCGGCTTTGCTTGAAGAACGGGTGTGATGCGGGCTTGGTTCCGCCACGCACGGAAACAATTTATTTTTAGACTGCGCAACCTCCGGGAGCGGCGCACGTTTTTACACTACACTGTCTTCGCAGTCGGTCGATATCTTCGATTAGACATTTAGATTGTCGGAAAGAAAACTGGTGTGACAAAGGCCAGGAATGCTATTTCCGATCAAAGAACGCGTCTGATTCGTGCGATTGCTCTTCGGGAATTCTCGCAGTTAATTTTCGGCCAATTGGACATTCTATGAGCAACCTTCAAGCTAAAATGCTGGTTAATGATCACTTATCAACGTGTGTGCGCTGCGTTTGGATTTCAATTTAGATGTAATGTGGACCGGTTTAATGATGGCAGCACGTTGAACGCCTGGGCGACACGGGAAAGCACGGTGTGCCTAATCATACTGCTAGTTTGCATATTCAGGTGAAGTGCAAATAGACAGATTCTTCAAGGACTTACTACATATGGCGATGAAGGAAATTAAGCACGTAAGGGCGACTAGCTGCTTCATGTTGTTATCCTGTAAAGAAAAAAAAAACTTTATTTTTCTGGTGATCATCACCATCCCCATCACCAGTACCGGCCCAACTATGTGCACTGTCACGCTATCCTCAATTAGCATTTGCTTGCGTCAGTAGACAGCATCCTATATATTTTCCCTGTCCCGGATGCGTGTTCATTCTTCCAATAGGTAATCCATGGAATGCGCTTTGTAATCGGTTTTTAAGAAGTGCCCTTTACATATGCGTAAAGCTTAGCGAAGACGTATCTGAAACATACGTTGAACAATATCACTGTGACATTTAATGTGTCAAATCGTGCACACACTTTTTTGCTGTTTAACTCTTTTCTTCTAATATTATAAGATGATGATATCGAGCTCGATGGGAAAACAGAAAAGGTATGCCATGTATTTAGTGTACTTAAGTCATATTATTTTTGCTGCATGCTTCAAGAAAACAGCTAATTAATGTAATTACGGCGAGTAACGTTTCAAATGGTTCTTACACTGAGCACATAACGAATAAAAATGGGACTCTGGAGGTTGCAGTATGAGAAATATATGGAAAATAATGGAATTTTCTTGCAATAGACGTGCCTTAAGGAGCCATGATATGCATATACCTGCACAGTTCGTAGCTTTTCTCTCTCTTGCTTACGTCATGACACCATTTTGCACCTTGAATGGTTTTCTCTTGAACATTCCACAATATAACCTACCTATTTCTCTATATATAAAACGCAGACAAATCACGCGCCGCGTGCAACTTGCACAGACAGCAAAATTTCGAGCTACAGAATTAGATTTCTTTCGACAGAACGCATGATACCGTTTTTCTTCCTTCATAAGTGGACGAGGCATTGCTTACCTTGCGCTGAAGAGTTTATCAATTGGGTGCGCAGAAGTAATTCGGTGGAGCGTGAGTAACGCGTTCTTTCAGTCACACGATCTCTTATACGTCCACTATTGTTGTCGTTATCAAGATAGATAAAACAGCGAAATAAGGTCGACTACGAAACTTGCAATGATTGCTTGTACAAAGCATAATGCCCCTACATAGTTATTGCTTTATTGCTGATGCCCCCTTACCTCCTTGCTGCCCAGCTTCCGGTGACTGTGGTCTGAGAGAGAGAGAGAGAGAGAGAGAGAGAGAGAGAGAGAGAGAGAGAGAGAGAGACCCTATTGATGAAAAGCAGAGATTTTAGCCGACGTGCTACTCTGTAGCATGTCAGCGATGAAAGACAGGAGAGAAGCGCGATAAACAAAGGAATGAGTTTAATAAAATATTGGCCTGATGTTGGTCATCAACTGCATGATTACATATTGTTAAAATCGTGTACTCTTAACGACGTCTTTCGCCATCCCTATGAAATTTTTGCTAAACCAAAGCAGTAAATGAAAACGTGGTGCTTCTCATGAGTTTACGCGCGTAAGTGGGGTCACTTAGTCATCGAAAATGGCTTTTTCAACTTCACTGCACTGTCAAAAATTTCCGTCATTATATGAAGGGTTTGCGTCATTATACGTCAAGTATGTCATAGTTCAAAAATATGGCAAAAGATTCCGTTAGTATGCAGAAAGTGCTGCCCCTTTTATGTTTCGGACATATCACTGTAATAATATAGTGGCTACACTGTTTTTCACGAAACAGACAGAATCCCGTATTTTTGTTATGTGAGCACCTGTATTTTCGCGAGAAAAATTATACACGCTGTCTGAATGAGCGTTTGTACTCACAAGGTTTCTTCTAACAATATTTTATTGAACGCACAAACAGTGCGCACTATGAAGATGCGTACAAAATATGAGAGGTAGCCTTGTACCAAAAGCTGAAATAAGAGATCGTGTAAATTTATATAAGCATCCGATATTCCCGCCGCAGTTTCCCGCTCATGTGGGCCTTGTAACGCTGATGATATGCGAAAATATATGTGTATGTTGGCAATGTTCTCAAATTAGGCGCTTTGCAGGTAATAATATGGCATACATGTAATATGGCATACACTCCGGGGCTGTAGCACTGCGAATAACATCGGTGCTCTACGCCAAAAATTGTGAGCCACTACAAATCAGGGCCGAAACGCAGGGAATGTTAGTAGAGAATGGTAATCCAGCAACACGCAGCGAAATGCAGTTACGCCGCTTCTCTGCAATTTCGCCCACCTAACTGCGCAGTAATATAACAGGCGACCTCGTTCCCAGCAGTAGAACACTCCACGCAGTGAGCCAAAGCGATACGTCACGCACAGTCGTCTTAGTAACTTCGTCTATTGTGTAGGTTGTCATGCATGCTTGCGTGCTTCCGTATCATTGTCGTGAAGGAACTTCCTCTGAAATATTAATGCACATTAAACCTAATGATAAATACGCGCTGTCTCAAACTTCGACGCTCTAAAAGAACCATGGGCGCTCTAATGGCGTTTGTGTGGCAATTTTTTGCACATGTTGCTTCTACAGAAGTGACTGGCAAAGCAGTCCAACCTCGTCAACGCCCTCTGCAGCCAGCTCGCATAGTACTTTTGGCGAATATTTTGTTCGCGGTAGCAATTATATGTGAACTGCAATGTAAATAAGGCAGCCATCGTCGTCGTCGGCGTTATCGCGACATCTCACATAAAGTCAAAGTGCGATAAAATGGTAGCCGCGTGCTGTACGCTGTTGCTGTGAGAGAAAGAATGCGAGGGTGAGCCGAGGAGCATGGTGGACTCTTCTCGCGCACTAGGGAAGAAGTCGGGGAGGGTGCACGACGAATTTTCGCTCATCCCGTCCGAGCGCGTGAATGCGCGCACACTAGGAGGGTGGGGAGGGGGGCCCGAGGCAGGGTAGCGTTTCTCCGTTTCTTCCACCGTAGCTGTTCATGCCGCGGTTGAGCGCAGCAGGGCGCATCCTATCTTCGAGTTGACTTGCGCTAAGTTCAAAGGCTAGCCGACCCGAGATGGCTGATGGCTTCGTGTCTGCTGCGTTCTCGCGAACATGGTTGACGCTGAAGCGAGAGGCCGCACAAATTCGCTCGGCCCTGATGCCGCTCTTGATCACGCCAGCGTCTTGATGGCGAAAGTACGCAGTCATCGAGTGAGATGTGTTCGTGTTTCCCTGTGCGCGCGTGACACCAAGGTTTTTAATGTAGTTATTAAACGAATGTTCACAACTATCATGCCGCTAATAAAATCACTAACTGAGGTGCGTAGAGCTGTCTAATAACTTGCTATCGCAATCAATGCTTCGCGCTTAGGCCCAAACCGCGACCTTGCTGCTTATAAATATGTTATGTTTATTGATGCTGCATCGAAAACAACTCGCCATTTCTCATAGTATCGCTCTCCCGCATGGTTATGGTGGCTTGCATGTAAAGAAATACGCACCGAAAACAATTTTTTTTCTGACATTTTGTCCAGGGCGGCAGCAGAAACACGAGTAAAAAGTTGGTATGTTTTTCAAAATGCGTTATTTTGAAATAACAATACAGTTAACAGAAGCTGTAATGGCCGCGTAGCGTGGCTACTGCGGCCATCGCGGCGTGCCGCCATGAAACCGCTCACTAAGCTTGTTGCAGGTCGCTGAGGAAAACCGCGTACTCTGGTTTATCTCTTTTGGTAACGTGGCCACCGGCTCAGTGTACTAGTCCAGGTGCTTTAAGAGTCTGCCCGAGCGCCAATATCTGACGAGAACCTGCACACTTTCAAAACACCTCGAAGGTGTGCCTACCGAGTTCAACACCTTCGAGGTGTTTCGCCATTACGGTCGGAGCCCGCAACCTTGAGAATCCGTTCAACGCGAGTCGGATGCGTCACGTCAGCGACGTCTAATATGCGTCCCCTGTATAGTCCGGCGCGATACAAGGTGACGCACAGCAGCGCTGTGCTCACGGAATGCGCATATGTGCCGCGGTGAGCGAGCACTTTTGTTTCAGTGAACCTGAATTGTAGTCCGCTATGCAGCCAACTAGCCGTGATAGCGTACGGTGCTGTGGCTCTGTCGTGAGTTGGGACATGTTGCATTTTCGCCCTATATATATAGACGTCGCACGCTATATAGACGTCGCATTTTCGCCGGCGTAGCGCGCTTCCTCGTTTTACGCCGGATCACGGCCGATACGTGAGAGTCGCACGGCCGTGGCGGGATTATATACACGCCTTTAAGCCGATGTGCACGTTGCCCCCCTGCTCAAACGAGCGGACATGAAGAGGGCATTGGGTCTGACCGTCGGAAATTGTGCGATAGCCGTAGAGATGAGCGCAAAAGGACCGCGCTACTCTTGCCACTGGCTGCGAGAAAACACAGCCGAGCGGATATGTTTCGTGGTCTGCAGTAGAGAAAAGGGATGAGGCACCTGTGGGGGCACTGTGAACTGAACTGCAAATTTAGGGATAGCCCACGAGCTTGCCGTCGCGAAGGCACCAGATTCGGTAGTACTGGCGTCGACGGGAACATCGAAAATCAAATGTGAACTGCGTTCTACGCTGACGCTAAGTAGGCCGAACATTGCGGGCTCCGTCCCACTCTGCCGTAGGCGCTTCAGTGCAAGGCATTGAAAAAAAAACAAAAAAATACACAGTGGGGGCACCACGAAGGGGATCAAGGTGATGTCTGATCGACTCCGCTTTTGCTGAACGCCTTGGAGTACTTGTTGCTGCAACTATGAAATGGTCTATTCGAAATTCGATAGTATTTCTAGACATTAATTGTATTTCTCGTGTTTGAGGGCCTTTTTAAAATTTGTTAGTTATTTAAATGCGCCCACCCGGAAAGACAAACAAGTACGCGTGTCAATATAGCAGGTGTTTCTGCGAAGATTTTAACCAATTGCGAAACACCACAGGCGACAGATAGCACAATTATTATCCTTGAGTCGGATTGCTCAAACAAGCGGAGATTATTTGCTTAGAAAAGCATAATTCCGAGTCACCTAGTTAATAATAACTCACTAATTAGATTTTATGCTAATTCCATTACGGCAGATATTGCAATTTTCAAATTGTGGCCGGGAAGTTGGCAAATTGAGTCCACATGGAATGAAATTCTCAGGATGTTATCAGTCTCTAGGTAATCATTTCAAATCTTAGTGAAGAAATATATTGGTTGTCCAGTTCCTTTTGTGTTAAACGCCTAAAATAGTGTTTTGTTAGAAAAGTAGGTCGAACGATGGCACTTCCTTTTTACCGGAAGTTTGACGGCGCTTATCTCGTAAATGCTCCCATCGGCAGTATTCTATTCCAGCGGATATGCCTTGCAGTCTCACCGGCTATAATTTGTAAACTGCCATGTGTGCCGTGATGTTATTGTTCAAATACGTAATTAGTGAATCTTTGTCTCTTCGAGTTGACCAGCTCATGGACTAGAGTTGGGCTACCTGGGGCAGACGCACTTTTTAAAGCTTGCTTAAAGTCTTTGCAGAAACACCTTGTACATACATGCATGCATACATACATACATACGTACATACATACATACATACATACATACATACATACATACATACATACATACATACATACATACATACATACATACATACGTACATACATACGTACGTACGTACATACATACATACATACATACATACATACATACATACATACATACATACATACATACATACATACATACATACATACATACATACATAAAGTTCCTGCATATTTGTGTAATTTATCGAAAAATGCTTTGCAGAAATAACGGCCGGGCTACTTTTGTTCGGGCCACTCCTACAATTTTTCATACTTGTATCACTTTCTCTATGAAACCTCAATTTTACTCGCTTAATTTCGAGCATCTTAGTGAAGGCGTATGGAGGACCAGTTTGAAGAAGAAATAAAGATATGCTTTTATCTAACGATTGATAATTACCAATGTGCAAGGCCATATGCTGTCACAGCATAGAACAATATAAAGAGGCTTTCATAACTAGGTTATTTGCATTCACATGAACCCTTTAACTGCCCGCTCAACAATATTGTTGACCTCCCAATAATGTCGGAATAAACTATGCAAAACAAAATATTAGTCTGTGCATTTCAATTTGCCTCAATTTAAGTACCTTCTGACCAGCGGTAGTCACAAAAGCGTCCACCGTGAGCAACAGCAGATGTTTTGGTGACAAAGCTCAAACACCTCGTTGGTATCATGTTAGCGATCATATTATGGCTAATGCGGACATTTTTCTTTTGTTGAAGAAAGCTATTGTTTTCTTCTCTCCATTGAGGTGCGCCTAAACAACACAAATTTGCCTTGGCAAAGAAAGTATCAAAGAAAAGTTTTGGACGATACATTTGCTTCTAACCAACTGGTCAACAATATTTTCGGCCCGCTGTATCTCACTGAATTGTCAGATAAACCCTTTCATATTTCATTTGGTACGTATTTGAACATTGCCAAGAAGACATAAAGCAATAAAAGCATTTTAGGTCCGGTATTTCTTATCTTGACAGTTAAAGGGTTAAGGATCGCGCAGTAAAATGAAATCAAGCAGAGCAAACATTGAAAAATCGTTGACACGGAACAATGAAGTCTAAATTAAAGAGGTCAACTTGCGCGCCTATGTAGTCAGCCTAAACATTTCGAAGCAATTCAATCAATCAGGGCGAAAGTTGGTGTGATTTGGTAACTCATGGCATTATTAAGCCGAACGCGGGAGAAGGCTGTTTCTTTTTTCTTCCACGCTGTGCTTCGTTTTTCACTTCCATTAATATAGCTTCGGGAGTACCATATTGCAACCTTAGGGTCACTGTTAATTGCTGTTTTAATCAATAATGTCAAAGTAGATAATAACCTTTCTGCTTAACTCTGCCTCTGCTCTGTCGGCCGCGTTATGCACTCTAATATGAATAATGCTTCTAACCAACATGCGCTAAGCAATGTGTCTGCTTCTTTCATCGCAATTACATATAATTCACTGTATTACACTGACCAAAATTAGGCAGAAAGAGCGCCCATTTAGTAATCTCTGTCAAGCGAAGGTTTATTCATGCGGTTATATAAATTGCAACACAGTGTTTATTCAATAACAGGCCTTGCAGAAAAGCAATTTTGTACCTGCTGCGCAAGTCACTAACAGACACAAGGACCTCCCGTAGTGCGACCCTCGTAATGCACAGGAGAACGAATTGCACTGTCTCACCAAATCCAGGGAATCAAGGACTGAAAATATCGCTTGAAGAAAAGAATTATGCGCCTATATAGTGGCGTAACCTTGCTGCACTAAGGGTGTTTAAGTAGCTTTCGTTTGTTCCATTATGGCACAGTGGAATGACGTTCATATATTCTGGAGGATTAACTAAGAATGACTACAAACGAAATGGTACATTATGAATGAATTGGTGTTAAGAAAATTATGTAAATCAACGAAGCCGCTTAATCGGCGCGCTTTCGAGATGCCAATTAGCCGACATGATTTCTTCGGTTTTCCAGTGGGAATTTATTGCATGTGAACGCTGAACTGGTGAGCTGGCATATACGTGCCTACGGGCCACACACTGGTATTTCACGTAAACTGAAGCAGGGATTTAGAAGAAGTGGTTAGCCGCAGCTGAAGGAAACCAACGGCACGTGGTCTGCCGTCATGTGCCACTCCTTAGAGTATATTGTATATTTCATTAATTAATGAACTAAGAAGAATTATGCGAAAATCTAAATATTCACTTTAGGGCCAAGTGAGTTTTTTTTTTAGGTTGTACAGGGGACTGCGAAACGAACGATCCAATTTTTTGTCGCAGCGTACCTACTGCGTGGCGATATGTTCTTTTTCGCTGCGAAACCCACGAAATATGAAGTAACACCACGTGACTGCTCTCGCGCTCTAATGTATTTCAGTGCTCTCGACCGTGCGTCGAGCCGATCACTTGTCAAGGGCGGCGGCGCTCCCTTTCCGCGTGCCATCGCCAAAGATGCTGACGCACTGTGAAGCCGATGCCTAGAGCCGCGGGCGCTTCCCGCGCCACGGTCCGCGCGCAAGGTTCTTTCGCATGAAGCGCGGTCGAGAGCGCTGTAATACGACAACGCGCGAGCGCAGTCACGTGGTTTTATTTCATATTTCGTGGGCTCAACGCCGCAAAAAAAAAATTGCCACGCAGCTGGTAAGTTGCGACAAAAACAACTGGATCACTCATATCTGAATCCCCTGTAAAACGCAACAAAACGCACTTGGCGCTGAAGTGAATATTAAAATTTGTATAAAAAATCTCAATTAATCAACTAATTACCGAAATGTACAAAATACTCTAAGGAGCGCCGCATGCCGGCATACCATATGCCCTTTGTTTCATTCAGCGACTGCTAAACGTTTTTTTTTTTTGATGTCTTTGGTTCGAGTGACGTGAAACACCCTCTATATGCTGCGTATATAGAGCGTCCTAGCTATCGTTAGCGAAGCTGTTCAACGAAAAAAGAAAGATTAGAAACACATGGTGCAAGATACCATCATAAAACCGTGTTAGTTCTTCGTACCTCGTACGACTGAACACCACAGGCTTAATAATTGCACTTGCACACTTTCTGTAAACTCTTTCTTCTTTTAGTGGGACAGCTCGGCTAATGTTAGCGTATAGAAAACATGCTATATGTAATATAAGCATATCCGGCAAGACACTGACGACTCTTGCCGAGCCACTGAGAAGTTTGCCAAAAAAATAAGCTTTGCGTTAAAACGAAATGGCACAGGTGCCGCAGTCTTGAGTCTGAAATAAGCAGCTCCAACATCAAGCACCATCTTGCACAACCTATGAGCACCACGCATACGATTGCACGAATGTTTTCACAAGCAATGCGCAGGATGCCTGGGCGCTCAGTCCGCTGCAGCTGTCGCAGAGTGTGTGCTTCGACCTTTGATCGACATTAGGGCCAACAGTGCTCAGAAAGCGCGCACCCACCTTGCGGCCGCTGCCACTCAGACACACCTCATACTGCGGCCTGCAAAAGGTTTTGTCTTTCGGTTTCCGCGTAACGGAAACCTGCTTTCTCGTATATGCGATTTACAATCCGAAGATACCGTATGCGAAACTTGTGCCTAAGACTACTTAAGGGATTCTTTGACGAAGTTATGATGAAAAATCCAATTACTTCAATCATTCAGTTGCGCTTGTCAGAGGGCTTGTATGTATGAGCGTGTATGCTGCACTTCTGCCCACGGTCGCGTGCGCGTGACGAACTTCGCTTCCGGTGGTGGTGCTTGTCTCGCGTCGCATAACGTCCGCAACAGCTTCGCTGTACATTTCCCTCTCGCAGGGTGGAATGGAGACTGATTTCTTTTTTCACAATTAACTTTTGGAACGCATCGTTTAACGTCGCAATTTCACTGTACTGCGCCTGCTTGGTAGCTTTCCTTGGTTGTACCATTGAGTGTTATTAAACAGTCGGGTTGCGCTACTCTGTATGTAACCTGTCACCCTTTTTCCAGGTTTCGCACTTCGCGCCAGAGAGAGAGTAATATAGGAAGGCAGGGATGTTAACCAGTCAATAGTCTGGTTGGCTACCCTACGCTGGGGAAGGGAGAAGGGGAATTGAGAGAAGGGAGAGAGAAAGTGTACATACGTGCACGGACAGCAGTTGAGTTAAAGACGTTCGCGCAAACCAGAAGTTCTGAGAAAGCGTAAAAGTGCCTTCACTGCCTTCTGAGCCGATGATCGGTCGGGACGGTGCTCTAGTAACGTCCGTTCACTCAGAGGACGATCATCTAATTACCTCAATGTGTTGGACAAAGATTGTCTTTGTGCTTGAAATTGAGCACTATAAGTGTTCAATGTTCTCCTCGCATCCGCAAACATCACATGCAAGACTATCAGACATTCGAATTAGTGCTAAGTAGGCATCCATGAAGGCAACTCCAAGCCATAAGCGACACAGAAGAGACGCTTCACGTCGGTGTTGACCGGCTGGAGGTCTGAGTTGAAGTGACGGGCTTAGTCTGTGCAGTCTTGCGCGCCTTGTATGTGCGGTGTTCCACTCTGCTAAGGAAATCGTGCGTGCTAAAATGGCAAGTTGTCTCGCGGCGTCGGTCCTTGAGAGAGGAATCGGGACGTAGCAGCCTTCTTGGTTTGATGTTCAAGCCGCCTTACCGGCGTCATCATTTCCTATCATACCGCAATTACCTGGTATCCACTGGAAAGAGATATCATGGCCTTTTTCTTGAAACATGTTTAGGAATGCGGGCTACTTTTGCGCCATTTCGATCCGCAGGCATTCAGGGAAATGCATACTGATGGAAATGATGTGGATGCCGGTGTTTCAAGCGCAGCAAAGTGCCTCGAATGGCCAGTGGCGCGGCAATTTTGCGTGTATTTTAGGGCTTCTGCCACGCTCGGAAGTCAGTTTTATGTGGCACATATTGAGCAAGAGAAAGCAGTACCGAGAGCTTTTCATCTTGCTCTACAATTTTCTCCTCGAGTCTTTTCATCTAATTAAAATATTCGAGAAGATTGTAAATAATTAATAGTAAATATATAATTAGGTGGCATAACTAAGTATCTCCAAGCGACGGCAAATGACATTTCCTTGGTTCTGTCTAGCTATTTGGCATTTGCACATTTTGTTTGTTTGGCTCACCTTACGCGGGGCTCCCTGTATAAGTAAAGACTGCGCAGAAATGTTGCCAATATTCTGCAAGAGATTTCCCAGTGAGCAGTTCACACCAAATTTATGCATGTTATTTCACGAGAAAATGCACATAAACTGGATAGTTCACTTGTGAATGTCCAAGAGATTTTCAAAACACACAACGTGCTTCTTCATTATTGCTGTCATTCTAAATATGTGCATGTGTTCTTTTCAAGGCGATTTCTGCACTTGTAACAGATTTCCTGCACCTGGACACAATGGGAGTCCGTGATAAGATTACCGACGGCTACTTCCACATGTACGGAGTTCGGATGATAGGCACGTGCTTTGTCGCTTTTCATACCGAGGATAATGGCTGCAGGTGCACGAGTCAAGTTTAAGGTCACTGTGACCCGCTTGCTGCAGCTCTATTGATATTCTGGGGCCTGAACCTGCAGTGTTGCGAGATCGCTCGGGTAAGTGGCCGGAAGTATGATAATGCTCGAACCGACGCTAACAATGGCGGGAGCTGGGCATATCGGCAGGTCTACTCCGAAGTGCAATGACAATGAATTCGCTATCACATCCTGATCGCTGCGAAGAACAGGCTGTCGCAACCGGGACTGAAGCAATGCCCGTGACATAGGTGTTTCACGGGTGGGCAGATGTCACCAAGCGATTGTTCTGTTTAACTTGAAAATACTGTGTTGGCGCATTGATATTCTTTACTTGTAGCTTAGACGTTCAGGTATTTACCGCGCTGTCACTTCTTGTAGCATCCCCTTCGGGTGCTTTCATTCGAAACGTTGTAGCAATGAATATACTCCCGTAATTAGATTGTACTTAGAAAATCATAGTGCGCCTAGAAGTGGTCACAAACGGCATGCGTATGTTATCCTGGCAGTCTGGGTGAACAAACCGGAGAAAATAGCGAGAAGGTTACAAGCGGTGAGAGGACAATTGTTAGAGTTCGTTGCTTTATTTGGGATATTTGCCGGGAATTACTGAAAACTCCCTTTCTTCGCATTTTCTAAGAATAATGAAAACCTGTAGGAAGCTATTTTTGTACTCTCGAATTCACTCAGTTCATATTTAGTGTTAGAAAAGGTATGTCATCAGTATTCCTTAAGGGTAGCCTTAAGTGCGCGTGTTACGGCTCTTGCAGAATAAAAAAAAACATAAAATACTACAAAGCGTTGCACATTTGTTTTACGAACCGCGGCGCAGATTTGACCACTGTATTGGAGGAACACTTTCTGGCTCCGTGTTCCCAGCTCTAGCGCAAAGATTAAAGTAGGCGCGCAATTGCGGTCCTTGCATTGAAATTATAGCCGTAAATGAATGCATTTTATAGGAATCACACGCACATTACTCGGTATCCTCAAAGGACCAAATGCACCACCGAATATAACTCATTTACAGATAAGCAGGGTGATGCAGGTTAGAGCAGACGTGTGGCCCCATCCTAAAGTGCATGGGATAGTTAGAGGATTGCACGTTTAAATTTTCCTGGCGTTTATGGATAACTGGCAGCGAAGCCTAGTTGATATTTTATTGACATAATGTGCGTGTCAGTTATGATCTTATCCAAAAGTTCACAGTGTAATGCTTAAATATGGTCTTTGCCATGAAGTACTCATACAACCTCTTAGAATGTATGGTTTAACGAATCGCATAGAAAGTCTGCCCATCGTATTGTGTTTTATTTTTTAGATACTTCTGGCATGTTATGGCTGATGTATGTGTAAAACACGAACCGTGTGGTTATTCAGATCCTATCCAACGAATTATTTTGCTGAGCCAAAGAGTTGCACAGAATAGTGATCAACTTACTTTTTTCTAATTACCTTCCTTATAGGACAATGAGTGCACGAGACGCATATGAAAACGCAAGCTTCCATTAGGCCTTGCGTACAATGAAGCACGCACTCACAGAGTGCGTGCTTCACTGAGACAAGTACCCGATGTGGGAACACTTATCGATTCAATAGTTTCATTTCCGCTTATATTGTCACTGTTCCTTTTGTCAATACCGTTGCTATTCAAGCGTTTCCTTCGACACCTTTATCACGTACTCGATGGGAGCTACGTTGCAATATGATGCCTCGAGCTTCAGCCCGGAATGTGAAGCTTGTGCTAATTGCCGAGCAATTGCTCAACCGTTGTGAAGGGGATGGCCTTGTGCTCATCATTGAATTTCGGTGGCTGGAAAGCTAGAACGCCATTTTTAGATGTGAGAAGCAATTTCCTTTCTAGTATGCTGCATAGAAGAAATTCTACACATTACTTTTTCAACCAAATGCCTTATTAAGCGAAGCTTCTTTAGCATCATCTTCCAATTTTGCGAGTAATGTCTCGCCCAGTGGACAACAGCTTGGGCCACACGTCATGCGCCACGTACCATGCGCCACTGGGCATGCGCGAGAATTAGTCACTCGGACCGTTGTCCGTTCTTGGCCCTTTCTCTTGAATAGATAGGTGTCTCTGTGAGCAAAGGAATATAGAAACTTGACATTTGTATTGATAGGCGTGGTACTTTTTAAGGCGATTTGTAGTCTTGGTGTATTTCCCGCGCAATTCCGGGGGCTGTATGTCCATCTATCTATATTTCTCTCTGTCTCTTAGCGTTTTCTCGCCAACTGGGGTCCCTAGGAGTGGGTGGTCCAAGGTCTAATGGGTATACATTGGGCTGCTGTGATGAGACAATCGGGTTGGAAACCAAGCGCCAGACCAATGTGGGTCACCGGATATGCAGAACTAGGTATGGTACGGTATGGTATGGTATTCCTTGCTCAAGGAACCTCTTTGCCTTGGATAGGCGCCACTTATTGTGTGCCGCTCTTCGATGACAAAAAAATGATATCTTAAGTTTCTTTGGTGCTTTTCGAACTCGAACTCGCAACAGGCGTGAACTAGAGTTAGAGTTTAACTTTAAGATAGAGTTTTCGATGACAGCATGGGGTTCTGACGCTTTTCGTTTTCTTGAGCTCCTTTACAAGACAACACGAATAATGATCTGTCATGAATCATGCCCACAAGTTTGTGGATTGCATGTGAAATGTGACATGCAAGATACGATTGTCGTTCGGGAAGGTATATATGCGTTATCTAGGCCGTTGTCCTAATTATAGACTGGTCATGCACTGTAGGACGTGAAAACGACAAACTTTACGCATACTATGACAAGATAACAGCCGTCCTTGAAGGAAAATAAAAAAATGGACGAGAGAAATTCGAGAGGTTTAAGAGATAGAAAAAGAGAAGTGCATGAGCTCTCCTTCGGTCATGTTACGCAGAAACTACAGACGCACGTGACCAGACTTGTACAGAATTTACTGCTGACTGGGCGTTGCCGCGGAGAGGCGGATTAGTAAACGTGAGCGGCCTGCATGATGCAGTCAACTGGCGGCGCATAGCTCTAACAGACAAGAACAGCTAATATTGCAGTGACCAAGTGTATTCTACTTTGCTGCTGGTGTAAATTTTCGGCAGTGGCGTAAACGTGTTTCTCCCGGAAATTTACACCTGCAGTAAAGTACACTTGGTTACTGCAATGTTAGCTGTTTTTGCATGTTTCAGCTCTGCGTCGCCAGGTGGCTGGATCGTGCAGGCCACTCACGTTTAGGCTTCCACCCCTCCACCCCAACGCCCAGTCAACTTGGGTTTACCCGGATAACCGACAAGCTAAAATTCTCTATTATATGCATCACAGATTATTGTGAGGTGAAATCCATACATAATGATAAAAAATAGGTATTGTAATTTTACAGGTGCCGTACGCTAGAACAGCACGGCAATAAATAAAACGCTAGCTTCGTAAACTGTCCTTACTGGGGCTACACCGAATCAGTATTGCTATATCCAGTCGTACATATCATTCGATAGTGACTTTACCAACGTACACTAAAGAACACTAATGCCAGCTACAGCACTGACAACAGATATGACTGATATGTGTAAGAGGAAAGGAACAATCACATGAGAAGTATTCCCAAAGCACGTCTATAAGCTACGAGTGCGAACATCTGAGGGTGCGGCTGAGACGAAACATTTCTCCACAGGGAGACCAGAAGGACTAGTTAAGCGAACGGACCCTTTTCGCTCATCCGCACGTTCTGGCACCTAAACAATGTGAGAACTTGAACGCATACACTGCTTCAACTGTACCACATAGCAGAACTGTAGCCGTCACACTGCTGTTCAAATAAGACGATCCATTGCCTACACAAATAAAAAGAAACGCAATGACTGCCGAGTTCTTTAGTGCATCGAATTGATCGCTGATAGACAAATTGCTTTAAAAGGCATAACTAATTTCTTAGGAAAGGTGTTCGTGTATCATATTGCGCCGTGCAATTTTTATAGGAGTACTGTGCCGCTAACGCAGTAGGCGGTATTTTGTCCCAATCTATAGACAGGCTCAAGACCATGAGCGAAACGAGAACAAGGTGAAAGAAAGAGTCAACGTTTCAATTTTATGTCGCCTTGCAAAAGACAACTGAACTTGTCGAAATGTCGGTCCCTGCTTTCACCTTGTTCCCGTTTTGCTCATCGTCTTGAATTTACATTTCCCGTTTTCCCTGCGTTTTCCCAAGGCTATACTCAGAGTGATAAAACAATAAAATTTTGCCACCTTGTACAGGACATTTCCAATACGCAATCGGTATATGAAATGCACTTTCTACTTGAACCTCTATTATGTGCCTATAGGTTCAATCCTGAAAGAAATATCTGGCAAATTTCTTAACAACGTCAGGGCTTCAAATTCAGAGGTTTAAAAAATGAAGGAGATCCGACGCACATGTTGGAATCTATGTTAAGCAAAGCTGTCGCGAAAAGGTTAGTAAAGAGTTGTAGATTTCATCACTTGATGACCAGCCACTTTAGCATAAAGAAACCTGGCGCGCGCATGTTCTCTGGCGTACGCGGGTTATTAGATGTGAAAGATGCTATATTGACCCGCAAGAGCAAGGAAGAAATTGCAGTGCTTACCTCACTGCTCAAGTGCAATTCCACAGGTAAGCTGTAGATAGAAGGATACAGAGCAGGTGCAGAGGAGGAAGGAACCGAGGCATCGCAAAACGAGTGTGTACCAGTCATGCCACTCTTCACTCGCAGTTTCCATATAAAGGTAAGGGCGCCGGGGGGGTGGGGGGCGAGGAGGTGTTGGGCGAAGGTGATGTTAGAAATCAAGGAAACGCTGCTAGTGTAGGCACGACAGCGGTTTGGGCAAACGGGATAAACTTAAGTTAGAGGGACAGTACAGTACGTTTCTGCTATTTCTGAAAAAATAAACACCATTCAAATTTGTCCTGCGGGCAACTTACGCAGTGCGTGCTGATGCGGAGCCGCATTAAAGCACACCGCAGGGCCAAGAAGACACTACGGAAGTGGTCACATATAAAATCAACACTTCTGTGGCGGCCGGGGTAGCTTTGCTGCTATGGCATCGCTCGACGCTGCGAACCTGATCCCGCATCGGCAGCGGCAAAATAATAATAAAAAGGGATCGTGCATTTAGATTTAGGTGCGCGTTAGAGAACGCGGTCTCAAAAACAATCCAGTCCACCAATATGGTGTGCCTTAAAGTCCGATTGTCGTTTGGCGCGTACATCCCCATAAAACATTTACCTTGATATTTCTGCCACGATGCGATGTGCCATTGAGGCAATGAATATCATCAAACCCATCAGAGGTTATCAATTATGGCACACAAAGATGCTTGAAGCGAACACCTCCCCCTGTGTGTTCGGTTTACTACACAGAAAAATAGTAGTAGTGCACGCAAGGTAAACTTTAGCGTCAGCTCACCACTCTCGTGTTGGACTAATCATTGAATAAATTAAACATTCGCCGTCAACACCACCGCTAATTATCGTCAAATAAAGCGAACAAATCAGAAAGCTTCGCTTTCATCGATTCCCATGGTGTGTGGGATCTGCATAATTTTTAGCCTATGTACGTAAATCAATTATTGCCATTAAATCATAATGTATTAGATTAAAATGCTTCGAATATTCGGGTTAAAGTAGTCAATCGACGGGCAGCTCCGCTCACTAGGTGGCCATTGTCTATTGGGTAAAACATGGGGCTGTTGTTCTGAAGGAACCAAGTTCTGACCCAACTACCGATCCAAATTAGGGTACTTTGTGTTTGACTCTGGGTGTCTGACACTCTTCAGTAAACGTCTTTGACGTTAACGCGGGTCGCTGGGTGTGTGTGTCATTCGCTAGTGACAAAACGAATAACGTAGCCGGTGCTCAGCTGAAACAAAAGCGCGCTATTCTTATATTCTGACAATCTGGTCTGAATATATATTCACTAGCGTGAACTGCGAGGAAGCGCCGCTTCATGGTGCAGTGTGTTCAGCGTCATAAATGCGCCACACGTGACGTGTTCCGGCTACGGAAATAAGGTATTGCGCTACTTTGCATCATCACTGAGTGTTAAAGTGGACATTCATCGTTAGATGAATTCTGCCCCAGTACTTCGAGAGCAACACTAATATAAATATTCGGTTAGTTTGCCTTGCTGCCAACAAAGAGGCGATAACGTATTGTACAATCCAGCTTGAACTGCAGCGGTGGTTTGTTCAGAAACGCCGAGAGAGGCTGCGCGGGAATGACGTATTATCAGAATGACCTGTGTCATGCCTGCTCCTGGAGTGAACAATAAACCTGATGCCCCGGTTTCAGATTGCTGCGTATGTGCGATTGTATGTGAGCTCTTCAGCTATCATTGCTGCTGTTGGATTTCGTCAAATGTATCGATAAAACGAAGAAGAAAAGTGGCCATCGACATTGAAGAGTATAAAAGCTGCATGGCTCACATATCTTCCGCACAGTAGAGCTCTATAGATCCTTGGTCGTTTTCCTTGGGCACCTCGAGTGGGTAAGTGGACTTGCACATTTCGAGCTCCAGACTCCGTCACAATGTAGGAAGCACGATTCATGGTAAATATAGCTACCAAATACGGTCAACCTGAAAGGCGATAAGTTTTTAATTTCAAGGGGAAAGAAAATGCTAAGTGGCATAAAGGCTGGAAGTGCTGTTGTCTTTTCAAAGGAAACGTACTTTCTTAATATTACGTCTTGTGCTGGATGGAGCGTGACTGAACTTAGAACTAATCCCAGTAACAAACAAAAAGCCTCACTAGAAAACCGCGATAAAATAAATGTACGCTGAATAGCTGAACCGTTCCTTTTTACGGCAGTGTTAACGTTAAGTTAGTGCGTTGGTTTCGTTAAGCCGCGCTATTATACAAATAAATATACTATGTTAATACTACATCCTAATGGTAAATTTATTGTAGTTAAGGAGCCTGTCTCAAGGAGGTTTCTTTTGGAAGCAGTCATAGCAATTGTACCCACATAACGCTTACGCTTACCCTGTAAGAAAAATTTGCTTTCTTTTACATTTCTCGCAGTCACCATGAAGCAGACAATCGCGGCCATTTGCCTCGTGGGCCTCATCGCCTGTACGGGTGCGTACAACATTTCTTCTACGGATCAACAACAATAAACTATATATATCTTCAAAGCGGTATAAAGTATGAATATTCATTCATGAAGAATAGTGGAATGCATTTACGCAACATATGTACAGGGGTGCATCAGTTGACATTTCTGTGTTGCCCTCCAAGCTTGAACGGCATAGAAAAATGAGTGCACTGTAATTTTTTTTTTTTTGCAGAAGGGCATTGCCAAAACGCCGACTTGTCTTGATAGTGTCGCCCTGGTGTACATTCCAACGCATTTCCATTTTCGCAAATCTTTTTTTCGTGATCAGCATCCTCTGTGCCTAGATAACCTATATACTACTGTATAAGTTTGAGACGTAGGCCACCAAGCACGAAATCCTAGGACTTTGCTAGGCTGCAGAAAATAATTTAGATCTTTTGCGCGTTACTAATCTAATACAATTACAATATTGCTAAAAATTGCACATATTTTTTGCAAGTCATCTCTTGCATTGCTTAACTGGTTATTGCCAACCACAAGTCGCATGTTGCCGGCTTTGTGCAGTTTATAGCTGCTTAAATTGCTCTGCAGTCTAACAATTTGAAAAATAGGAGCAATGAAGATACTACAGAGCCCAGAATGTGACCACATACATGACCCATGTGTGCCTCCGATTATTTCAGCTAATGCATACATGCTTCCTGAAGAAGATTCACGCCCTGAGGCATCGTTTAGCAGCGCCGCTCAAGAAGCAGTTTATTTGGGTGAGGTCCTTCTGGACGTGGCACAGACGCTAGCTGAGGACGAAGAACTTGGCGCGGAGGTGAGTCGCGAGAACGCAGGAAAGGTTGAAGTGGTACATTCGAAAATGTTCTCCATGCGTCAAAAACGACCATTAATATACTGGTTGTATTTACGTGAACGTGATATGATATAGCACAGTGGGATCGTTAGAACCATCATAAGCCTGACTCGGAGTAGTCTCTGAAACATTCGCTTTTGTGGTAAAAGCCTTCATCCTATAGCCAGGGAAAGCCCTGATCAACACGTTGCGCGCCTGTTCTTAAATGTAGTTTAATATCGGCATTCAGTCTTGCTAGTCTTCAGTTTAGCAATTTTTTTTGTGACAATCGCTCAGTTGTTTGATTTGTAGCATTATTTACTATGAATTTTGGGCCGCCTCAGAAGCCCCGAGCTTAGAGCTGAAACACATATTCGTGACGAAAAATAGCACGAAAACAGTGCTTTATTAAAGATTGAAACGTTTACTCGTGGTATACAGGATGTAACAACCATCGTGCACAAAAATGCAGAAATATGAGGATGCATGTAGCTGGACAGAACCAAGGTAATATTTGCCGTCACTTGGAGATATTCAGGTTATTCTTTTCGCATTGTGCCTAACAAAAATAATTCGCGTTAATAGGCTAATCAACTTCTCAAGTAATATATGTAGATGAAAAGTGTCAATACGAAAATTGAAGAGTAACATGAAAAACTCATGATACAGCTTTGTGAGGCTCAATACGTGCGAGATAAAAGAGTTTTACCGAGTGTGAAAGAAGCCCGCGAATACACGCAAAGTGCCTCTAGTGGCCAGCCGCGCGGCCATTTCACGCCTATTCGCGGACTGTAGATTGTTTACTTCTTGGTTGGCAATAAAAAAAAAATAGGCGCACAACCAATTTCCCGACAAACAAACAAATATAGTGCGCTACAATGCTGTTCGAATGAGTTTTATAGTGGAACGGCAGAACATTAAGACACTAATTTTGGTGCCTTTTAACGGGATAGCATTAATGACACCGCGTCATAGAAATTTCAGCGTCCAGCGTCGGGCATCGTTGAAGCAAAAAAAGATTTTCGAATGACGCATATACATTCTCTCCATGTGACGCGAGGAATTGACTCAACTAATGAAACTTCTCAATATAAAATACGTACAAAAATTGTAAGCTACGACTTACGACCAACAGACATGATATATCTCGGATTGTAATTTGAATATGCAAGAAAGCACAACTCTGTTAGGCGAAAACTCAAACAAACCCCTTTTCCGGCGTTTCTACATTGCACAGACCGGCAATGGCGTCCGCCATTTGCGCACGCCGGCGCGTACACATCTCGGAGTCTTGGGAGCGGCGCACCCGCTTCCTTGAAAAACTTCCAGGTGGCACTTGCCTCCACCGCATCGCGGGCCGTGCAAGAAGCTGCGTTTCTACCAGAAAGCCCGCCTTCATGCATAGGGTTCGCCGCGAGCGTTTCCCGGTAAACAGTACAGTTACACATGCTGAAGTTGCCGGGAAGCGTGAGGAGCAGTCAGGGAGCTGCGAATGCTATCACATGCCACTCCTAAAGCGAAGCTTAAGCGACTCCATTTTTTTATTCAGTCGCGGCATAGCAAGTGATATGGTAGCAACGTTCTCTTACATGAATGACTCACCAGAGTTTCTGTATTAAAGAGACGAGCCCCCTTTCCGTCACCTAGTGTTATTAAAATGCAGAGAGCATGTAGTATGTACTTTTGCGAGAAATCGTGGGATGAAGGTTCTTACGGAACAAACACAGGAAAACAAGCATAGGTTTGGAGCTCTTACATATTACGCGCGTTACCTTCTTCAAGCAGTGTCCTTTTCCGTGCAACTAATCTCTGAGTGCTGCATTTTTTTGCCAAGTAGAATTTTTACAGAGCGACCATTGTGCGTTCTTCCTCAGAGCTCACACTATGCGATCCAAGGAATTTGAGTGGTCAATAAAGCAGAGTGTTGAAGCAGTGTAGTATGTATGTCAAATACAGTGATATACAAAGTCTTCAACAATCCACTAAACGCTTTCTCGCACAGCAAAATACTAGCCATAATTTTTGTTTATGTGAAATTTTATATTGGTGTAAACACATATTTTTATTCTGTGTGTATACGGCTAATACGAATCCTGAAAAACATGAACTAAAGGTAGTCGCCATGATGTGGCTGTCGTGTTTGCATACCTACGTGGTTTCCTTTTTTCAGAGTGAGGAGTACTTCTTGCGCGCACTCTGGAGCAAAGCAAAGGAAGCTTTGAAGAACGCCACTGAGCAGGCGAAGGCGTCCATAAAAGGGGCATATAACGACGCCAAGGACAACATCAAGAAAGTCGCTAAGGAAGCCAAGGAGAAGATGAAAGAAAAGGCAGCTGAGATCATGGCGAAGTTGTTGAGCAAGGTTATGAATGGCTATGCTCTGCAAGAAGCTGATTTTAAGAACGTAAACATTCTCAAACTCTTTGTCGATATCATCAAGGGAGCAGCGCAGCGATTTCTGATGATCGGCAAAGCTCTGGAACACCTGAAATAATGACAATAAAAAAGTCGAGATACATATTCCATTGCAGGATCTTACTCCTAAACGTCACTTTCATATTTCACAGAGTTTCACAGGCACTTAAGTCTGCTAACGTGCACTAAGTGCGAAAGCATTCTGACTCGACAGCGCGATATCTTTTACTTGGTCATGTGCTCAAATTGGGCAAAGTCAATTTCGAAAGTGGATCAGGTCGGTTTTGCACGTGGGTGAACTCAACTGTTTAATTGGACAATGTCAAGTTTTAGACTGGGCCACCCAAATCGTTTTTCGGGGGGAGGGTCAAGTCACTTGTGGGAGTGGGCTTGGTCAGTTTTGAGCGCACGTCAACGCAATTTTCGAATTGGGCTGAGTCAATTTTCGGGGTAGGCCAAGCGATTTCGTTAGCAGGCCAGTTCGGTTTTTAACGTGGGTCAACTCAATTTTCGAATTGGGGAAAGTCAATTTTTTGGGTGTGGGCCACACAACTTTTCGGAGAGGGCCAGGACGGGTTTGAGCGTAGGTCAGCTCAATTTCTTAATTGGGCAAAATCAATTTTAGTGGTGGGCACCGAATTCTTGGGGGTAGGCAAATGCAGTTTTGGGAGTGATCCAGGTCGGTTTTCAGCGTTGGTCGAATATATTTTTGATTTGGGCAAAGTCAATTTTAGGTGTGATTTCCATGGCGTCCATCCGACGCTGTGGCAGTTCACCGCGACCCGCAACAGTGCGCGCCACAGCATGTCGAGCACCGGGAACGTGACAACATCACTTTGTCCGTGCGTTTGTTACCATATGATGTTGACGCTGGACGGTCGCCTGATTTTCTGCTTCATGGGGTACATAAGGCTTTCTCCTGAATATTTCTTATCATCAGCCTATTTTATGTCCAGTGCAGGACAAAGGCATCTCTCTGCGATTTGCAGTTACCCCTGTCCTGCGCCAACCGATTCTAACTAGCACCTGCGAATTGCCTAGTTTCATCGCCCCCACCTAGTCTTCTGCCGTCCTCTACTTCGCTTGCCTTCTCTTGGTACCCACTCTGCAACCCTAATGGTCCAACGGTTATCTAACCTGCGCGTTACATGACCTGCCTAGCACTAATTCTTTTCTTAATGTCAATTAGAATATCGACTATACCCGTGTGCTCTCTGAGCCAAACCGCCCTCTTTCTGTCTCTTTGCGTTACGCCTAGCAGTCTTCATTCAATCGCTCTTTGTGCGGTCCTTAACATGTTCTTAAGCTTCGTTGTGAGTCTCCAAGGCTCTCTCCTGCATGTTAGAAACGGCAGAATGCGTTGATTGTACACATTTCTTTTTAATGATAATGGTAAGCTTCCAACAAGGATCTCACAATGTCTGCCGAATTTTCTTCGTCTGCAAATTTTGTTCTCATGATCAAGGTCCCCTGTGAGTAATTGACCTAGGTTAACGTACTCCTTCACTGACTGTAGAGAGTGACTGGCGATCCTGAACTCGTGTTTTCTTGCCCGTCTATTCGTCATTATCTTTCTCTTCTGCATGTTAATCTTCAACCCCACTCTAATACACTCGCTGTTGAGGTTTTCAGTCATTTGTTGTAACTCGTGCCTAGTGTGGCATAACGGGACAATGTCATCGGCAAACTGACGGTTGCTGAGGTTCACCGCCGATTCTTACTCCTCAGCCATCGCAGTTTAATAGCTGGAATACTGGATTGTGTCTTCTTGTCAGACCCCTTTCTTTATAGGTATCTTCCTACTTGTGCAGAATGAACGTAGCTATGGAATATAAATATTTTCCAAGATATTTACGTGGGCGCTGCGTGCTCCTTGGTTACGCAATGCCTCTATGAATTCTCGTATATCTACTGAATCAAATTGATTTTCCTAGTCTATGAAAGCCTTGTAGAGAGGTTGATTGCACTCTGTGGATTTATCGATTATCTGATTGGGGATATGGATGTGATCCATTGTAGAGTATCCCTTCCGAAAACCTGCCTGTTCTCTTGGTTGACGAAAGTCCAATTTTGCCCGTATTCTATTAAAGATTATCGTGGTGAATATTTTATATAATACTGGGAGTAAGCTGATGGGCCTGTAATTTTTCAATTCTTTAACATCTCCTTTTTGGGAATTAGTATTATGTTTGCATTCTTCCGATTTTCTGGGGCCCTTGCAGTCGATTGACACTTCGTATAGAGAGCCTCCAGTATTCGAAGCATTATGTCTCCTCCATCTTTGATTAAATCGACTGTTATTCCATGTTCTCCTGCCGCTCTTTACAGTTTCATGCCTTGCAAGGCTCCTCTGACCTAGCTGCTAGTTATAGGAGGAGTTTCTGCATCCTGTTCATTACCGTTTCCAATTGAGGTATCCTGACTCCTCTGGCTACTGTACAGCTCAGTATAGAATTCTTCCACTGATTTTACTATATTTTCGAGATCGCTGATGATATTACCCTGCTTATCTTCCAGTGCCTAAATCTTGGTTTGTCCTATGCCAAGTTTCCTGCTCACTGTTTTCAGGCTACGGCCATTTTTAAGGCTACTTCAGTTTTTCTGACGTTATACTTTCAAATATCATTATTTTCGCCTTGTTGATCCGTTTTGACACTTCCGCAAATTCCATCTTTTATCTTGTGTTGGACACTTTCATTTTTGTCGTTTCTTTAGTAGGTCCTTAGTTACTTGGGAGAGCTTGCCTGCTGGTTGAGTTGGTGTCTTGCCTCCCACTTCAATTGCTGCCTCTGAAGCCAGTTTAGTTACGGATTCATTGATTACCTCTATGTCATCTTCATCTCTCTGTCCTGAGGCTGCATATTTGTATGCAAGTACCCGCCTTAATTTGTCTGCTTTTACCCTTACTGTTTCTAGGTTGACCTGTTTCTTCTTGAACAATTTTACTATTTCTTTCTTTATATTGAGGTGAATTCTAGCCCTCACTAAGCTTTGGTCACTACTCTTTACCCTACCTAACTTTTCTCTATTCTGCCCTATGCGAGGACAGGCAGAAACTATGCTATCAGTATCACGTTTGTTTCACCATTAGGGCTTTCCCAGGTTCACTTTTAATTCCAATGCTTCATGAAGGTGTTCACTATTTGCACCTTATACATTTCAGCAAATTCTACCAATATCTTTCCACGATTGTTCCTACCCATTGGACGAACAACACCGCACAGATGTTCAGCAGAAATCCGGAACGGGACATTCAAACGTCCCTAGGACATATGTAGTAAGCCTGTGGATATAGTCTTGGATGTCCATGGGATGGTCCCATGCACGTCAATTGACATTCGTGGAAATGTCCCATGAATGTCATAG
Source organism: Dermacentor variabilis (assembly GCF_050947875.1). NCBI lineage: Eukaryota > Metazoa > Arthropoda > Arachnida > Ixodida > Ixodidae > Dermacentor > Dermacentor variabilis. Next base: position 162,752,307 of record NC_134569.1, on the reverse strand, counting down.
TGGGATATTCGGACGTACAAAGTTGTTTATATTTGGATTATTCTTGCTGCATAGTCCCGAGTACCTCCTAAGGATATCTTAACAGAATGTAGGATGCTTCTGGGGCATTTCGTGTTACCAATCGTCTGAAAGACCTTTGTGGGACATTTGTTTGTGGATTTAGGATATCAGCAAGACGCCCATAATGATTATAAATTAACATAGTAGGAATTTTCGTCATAACGTGCCGTAGCTGAGCCGCAGGCCTGCTGCATATTACATGCCATTAACAAAGCTTGACCTTGTTTTGTGGTGGTTTCTGGGCAATGATGAAAAGGAACTGCATGGCTCTTGAACATCCATCCTAGCGGTCCAATAAGTCCTCAAACCATTTTTTTCATGAAAAAGTTAAAGTGCCAGGAGACAGGCCAGGAATACAGACCCCTGCGTCTCAAGGCATGCTAAAGATGGCTGCAATGCAGCTGAGCATTGCGCACATAATTCGCTGTTACGTTAAGATATTACATTACACTAAATGTAATAAAATTGCATCAAATCCAAACACATACATGCCAGCTGTACTGTTTGTACTAACAGGAACGAAGCTACAGAACTAAGTTCTGCAGGCTGCTCAATCATTTCACAATGTCATTAAAATACAGCATTCGTTTTAATAAAACAGTTGCAGGAAGATCACATGTTCAACTCTCAAATGCGCTCAGCAATTTTCAGTAAAGCGCATCGATGCAAAGAAAAAAAACAATAATTTCATCATACACGCTCTTCCATTAGGAGTTATTTATGACGCACCATGGGTAGCGAAAGTGCTCATGAATTAAACTGTTTACAAACGCACTTGGAGTAGCAAGGAAACTTGTGAATTCAGTGAAGGTTTGGGGGGAACTACGGAAGTTATCATGAGGCTTCCTGCGGACTCACGTTCGTGGTAGCAGGCACGTCAAAGCGAAATGTGCTGAATAGTTAAAATATGTTAGTCACTTTATGTAATGAGAGCGTTTCTGTAGGCCACATTTAGTAGTAACCCACGCTAACACGATTTATGCTAAATATGCCACAACTATATTAGGCATTCTTGAGAATACTTGAGACAAGTTCAGTGATCATATATAAACACAAAAAGATGCTGTATGATCATCCATTGATAAAGCAAATGCGCTCTGCATCCATAACAAATTTTGGTAAAGGTTACCACAGCAAACATTGACACTTTCGTACAGTGACCAGACCATTTGCATTCAGCTAATATTTTGCAGACGCACCACCATCAGTAAAAGAAGTTTAAAAGCGGTCGCAGGCACATAAACGCAATATATCCTGGAAAGTTCACAGGCGTCTCAGCCATGAAGGAAGTTACACCAGACTTTCTGCGGGCTGCTTCAAGGTCGTACACAATAAATGCGTTAAATATTTGATAGACACATTGAGCATTAATAAAATTACTAAAAGATCACTTAAGCAGTTGCAAACACGAACATTAGTGGAGAGTTCACAGATACAAAATGAGTTACAAGACTCTTGCTTCAGCACAAAACCAGACTGCTACCACAAGTACTAGAAGTTACACGATAATTGCTGTACTTGACTACTCACAGACAAAAATTCACTGTAAATGTTCACAAGCTCGAAGGCCTTCTAAGCAGTTTGATATTAGCCTCTGTCAATGGCTCAATCATGCCTTATTTTTTCCTTACAATGATTACTCGGTTAATGATTCTAACACTGCTTTTGTTGCTCTAGTGTACACTGTCGATTGCGTAGTTTTTTATGGTTTGTAATATAGTTTTACAATGCCTTTCCGTTTGCTGGCATAATGTCTAAGCCAACATGTCATTTTTTTGCTTATGTATTGCTTTTGTCTTGTCCTGAATCAGTGCCCGTGCCTTCTGCTGCTGCCCTGAGTCCGGGTTTAAGGCCCGTCAAGCTGCTGCGAGCAACTTTTTCGTTAAATCCCCCATAAATTGTATATTTGTGGAAATAAAGGCATATTGCATTGTATTGTATACTGTAAGCATAAGCTAAATGCGACCTTTCGTTACTACTGAAATATTACTGAAGCCGCCACAGGTACTAAATAATGAACTAAAAGCTTGCAGCATACTCGTTTGACCAGTCATAGGCACAAAAAGGCATTGTATGAGTTCACCCGTGCGGCCACATACATACACAAGTTCATTCTAAAAATTCACGGCTATCTACCAGCCTCAATGGAAGTTACCAGAGCCAGAGCGTGGCTGTTCTTCCATGGCAGCAAATACAAATACTTCTGAAATGATTAGAGATGTCTTTATAACTAAACATTTTACTAAGCGCTGCAGGATGGCTTCAGCGGTCTCAGACATTTGCACTGTAGTTTACATGAAGTAAGAAATTTAGTGGCGCATGTCTGTGGATTTGCTTCAAAATCAGAGACAAAAATTTTACCGGAATTTACAGGTACACCGGCCCATAAGAATGTTACCACTCGCTGGGTGCAGCCTTTCATCTATGGTTGCAGGTGCAGAATAGAAGAGATCACGGGTACGGTACACAATTTACTAGTCATCCTACTGGATCAGTTCCAGTGGTCGCAGACACGAAAATGCACTGCTAAGATAACAGGTACTGAGAAAGAACATTTCCATGGGCTTCTTTCTGTGCTGAACATCAACGTAGAATGATGTTCCACCCAATGTGGCGCCAGGCTGATGGCAGGAAAACATCATGGCTTTAAATCATGCAAGAAATACGTGTTAGAAATATGTACGAAAATTACTATCCACCCTGGGCATGGTAACAACCTCCACTTTTAACAGCAATCTGTTGGTTCTGACAGCACATTTGCTTCCGTGATGCCTTCTACAAACTTTCTGAGCTGCAGTCATCAGACAAGAAGTTGTACTAATTTCAGTTCTGTGCAAGCATGAAAGGAACTCTTCTAGTCTCTACGTCAATATAGCTTTGTCAATCGAGCTGATAACAGTAGAAAATGTAGCTGTTTCGCCCAAAGAGAAAAGCAGTGATTCGCGAGCGCAAATGACCAGACAGCAATAATTAGGCAGCCGTACGTGTCATCGCCAGTATACATTACAGTAAACCTTCGCTTGTTAAATTAACGAACTTGGTGTCGTGTGCGAAGCCAAACATAAACCTATCTCACTGATGGTAATCTCGTTGTAGAAAAGCTGGCGTGATGAAGCGAGGTAGCAGCCACAAGCGATCGCTTCTTGCTGCTTGCAGCCACAATGCGCTTCCAGAGCCAAGTTTACGTGACCTTCGACACTATAGTTGCGCGGCAACAGCGCTCACGAAGCCACATCCCACCCCGGCGCACGGCAGGATTACGTAATTTAGTCAGGAGTGTCCCTACAATTTCTATCGCAATAAAAAAAATCAGGCAAATGTTGATAAAGGCTGTGTGGCGATGCAAAAGTCTTGTAATCTTGTTCAGTGCATCGCACACACATGTCAGCACATACGCTGGTCCAGATGATAGCAAATGCGAGAGGAAAGAAAACTGATGGAACCCGGTTTGTCAACCGGCCTGTGTGAGAAGTGTCGCCATTGAAATACAAATGCCTACAACAGCTGCGTTATTTGGCACTTCCACGGTTTTCGATTGCTCTCGCAATCGCGGGTACGCAAAGGACACTCAAACGAAAGAAAAAAAAGAAGCTTAAACGAGATGGCAAATCACCTGACAGAAATTCAATTGACAGTTAACAAAGGCAAGCGCTCTCCATTACTAAAAAAATTAATTGTTCCGTTTTACGTGCCAAAACCACGATCTGGTTATGAGGCATGCCATATTGGGGGACTATGGCATAATTTGGACCATCTGGGGTTCCTAACGTGGACCTACATCTGAGTACACGGGTGTTTTCTTATTTCGGCCTAATTTGAAATGCGGGCGCCGTGACGAGGCTCCATTGGTAAAAATACGACAATGCACGAAGGAGCAATAGTCTAGTAAAAAGCGCAAATGTTTCTATCGTTACAGATAGCTGAGACGTAAGCTTTACCTCACTATCATACTAGCATGCGCTCGAGAAAGTATAAATGAGCACTACTTTCACAGTGGCCCAAAACCTTCATTATTAAAAGAAATGCAAGTGTAGCACACTCAAAGTTTGCGCAAGTGTACGACAAAGAAAACGATCGCTCAAGCAACGCTCTTCCGGACAGTGAATGTCGGGAATACTTGTTACGAATAATATTGATTTTGTTATTATTTACCACTGTTCAGGAACCACACAACGATAACTCTCGCGGACCCATCCTGTAGAGTGCATGGATGTTAACGGTTCTAAAGTTTAGAATTTAAGAAGTTCACTTCGGCGGATCTCAGCGCTGTGCAGAAAAAAATAAAGGACTAAGTAAGCTCGCTCGAAAGTTTGCACGAAAGTACACACTAAGAAAAAAAGGAGTATCACTTACTCTTTTCGGAGAGTCTGGACTCGCCATGTATACGACACACTTCGTGGGAGACACCTGAACTCCCTTTCGGCATAAAGTCGCGAGGCTATCTGTGCTCGATTCAAGGTGGTTACGTGACTCCACACACAATAGTCATGCACACTCTCTTCTCGTAGTCTCCTAACCCTCTCAAAAGGGTTAAACGACTAGTGCTGAGGGAGTCCGTTAACTATTCGACATGAGTCAGATGACTCAAGATAAAGGTTCACATGACCATTGCTGAAGGATTCGGGTAACTATTCTTGACGAGTCTGATGACTCCAGCAGTGTGTGTCAAGTTACCCTTAGTGCGTGGAGCAGGACTCTTTCAAATAGAGTAAAATAACTAATCCATGTAAGTCGTTTGACTCTCGGATGGCAGTGTCGAGTCGCTTTTCAAAATGTGTCACCAACTTTTGCTGTAAGTACACACGACTACGGCTAGTCCTTAAGATGACTACTTTGAAAAGACAACATATACAAAAGAATCTATAGCAAGCTTGCCAAAAAGGACATGGCAGGTTAGCAACAAAAAGTTAATATCATCACCCTTTGTTATTGTCTTCTCAAAAATTCAATTGTATCAGTCAGCACAGAATTACTATGAAAGCAAGACAGTTCTCATTACTATTAAACTGGCATCAATAGCCAACCAAGCAAAACAGTCCTAAATAAACACCCAATATGTAGCCTGCAGGTGCATATGCATCACACTGCAATGCCGCTCAGAACCATAATGAGACCCCAAAATATTATGTAACTCATGTGGAAGTTCAATTGACCATTCCACAAGTGCACAAGTCTCTTATAATATGTCCAAAGATTTATAAGTTAACCCTATTGGACTGTTCTCCGAGACGTGTTTTTATTTAGAACTTACAATTTAACATCCTAAGCAAGTAAGCTACACATAACAAATAAAAAAGGTTGCACTTATGTACAAAGGAGACACAGATAATGAAGTGCAATAAAAATAATGTTCCAAATTAGATATCATAATCTACGTGTTATACTATGCTTGCTGAAAACAACTGGTTGGCAATTGATAATCCAATGTAACAGTAAGAACAGCTGTCTTACCTCATGTACTTTTGTTGGCACTTTTCCCACACAACTTGAGCGTGTTCTCGTCTGTTGAAAATTGATCTGAAAAATACCACATTAAAATGTTGTGCATCAATTTTATTCTGTCATACAACATGCAACAGTGTATAAAAACTTCATAACTGACAATATTACAAAAATAAATACAGCAACACTTATACTAATCGTTTGATTATGTTCACAAACATGCTTTTCCAAGACGAAGTATAATAGCTGACACAGACTTCATTAACAGATTGCAATAACCACTAAAACAAAACTTGCCATGATGCAAACACGCTGACAAAATATCTAGCACAGGTAGCTGCATTTTGTTACGGCAGAGATAGCGCATGAATGATGAGGACAAGGGAGAAAGCGAAACGCATAAACAAACTATACCCAGCTGCATGCACGCAGCTGTAACAATACACATGATGTACCAAGATCCACAAGAAACAGAGGAAGATGTGAGGAAGGCTTCTTTTACTCATCACAAGTCATCCTGTAAGAGCAGATTATGCACTGGCTGCAATCTATCCTCTGCACATACATAAATAAGTTACATTAGGTGCCACATTTACAAATCACTCATACAATGTTCTTGTGATTGTCCTTATTCCAATTTTTAACTTGGAAAGCATGACTCAGTTATGTAAAGCCTCTCTACGGCTTGGAACATATACAGAAAGAAGTGTTTCTATAAACACTGGAGGTCACGGACGGATGACTGACACATACCTCTTTTAATTCTTTTGTCTTTGTCTATGATTATCTACGCCAGTAGTCTTTTGTAGAGCGAAACACATCCGGATAATACACTGTGGGCAACAAAGTGTGAATACCTGTTCTTTATTTCTACCTTTCTCTGGTGTCCCGCTAAGGTAAGATTTGTGCAAAAAATTTTCTCCCCAATGCATACGTTCCCATAAAACAAAACAGGAGCAGATGATATGCCACATTAATGGTGCGTGAAATAAAACATCTGTTCTTAACTTACAACTGCCATTCCAATCTGGTGCGATTTTCTGCTTTTTTGTGTACTCTAGCACAGGTGCTATGCAGTTCACTTGGTGGCCAAGGCAACTCTCACACCATAGCAGGATTTGAATTTTGTTTCTCAAATTCTAAGCGAAACTCTGGTTATGGGGGACAATTGCAAACTTATAGTTTTGCTTTGTATCTTCATTATGCTGTAGAGCTGGGTAGAAAGCAAGAACAGATATTTATAATTTGGGCTCCCACTGTGCATTGCATGGGTATGTTTCAATTAATGATAAAACTTATGGTAGATAAACATATGAAAGATAAGAGAATTAAGCTCGAAGCCCACCATATCAGTAACTGGGAATTTTATGTGTAAATGAAATTTTGTGATTCCCAGTGATTAAGAAACAGTTTTTACAATATGTGCGAAGGCAACCAAGTCACTCATGCCCACAAAGGAAACAAAATAAAAACAAACAAGCTTACAAGAAGTTCGAACTTGCAACCTAAAGTGAGACACCTCACATGACTGATTTATGTATTTACTAAGCATAAATTACATCTGGCGCATAATCTGCTCGTACAAGATGATGAACAATAAGTTACTGTTGCTTTCTCTCTGGGGCATTTGGCTCTTCTGAACACATGCACATTGTATGGCACAGCTGCGTGGATGTAGCTGGGCACAGCTGTTATTCAGCATCAATCTGCTTTTATGGTCCAGTAATATTAACGTTGTAATTTATAATTATTAAATAGCCTAACTATTGGGTTGATCAGCTGCATTTTGAACAAAACATGCTGACACATTTTCTTGTCTATCGCTAACAAAGAGATGGGTACATCACAGCTGTGGAACAGAACAAATGCTGAAGACAGAAAATCTACAATGACCAGCACCATTTTTATTAAAGGCCATGCAGTAGCACTTTCTGCAATGAATACCATTATTAGCAAAATAGTATCCTGAAAAATTAATAGGCAATTATTTACAAAAGTGACAGAGAGTAGAACTGCATGATAATTGCAAAGGTCTTATTAAACAAGATCACAATAATTGAAGTTTCATTAATTTCTGCAAAATGCTGACATCCCATTATTGAAGCTAGTCAGTGCTTAATGTATTGTTAGTTTGCAGGAGTCCTCAGACTGGCAGCTCTGAAATATTTGTCACCCTACTTGGTGGAACATGCTTGGCTCTTTCATATATTACTTTTCCAAAAAGCCTTCTGTAAGCCTTGTGGGTCATTTCTGTGTGGCAGAGAAATCTATTTGATCATTACTTTTTTGAGGATGTGCATCTCAGAACTGGTGCTAGTCTGAGTTCTTACAAGGTAGACGTTACTGAGTACTGTAATTTTAATGCCTGCGACTGCTATAAATTTCTGTTAGTAAAAATTGTCGCACTGTCATGAAGCAGTTATGTGCAATAATTAGTGGCAGTTAGAGCTGGAACACTTAGTACAAAACACAAAATAAATATATGGAGTCAAAGTGTAAATGTCGAACAAAGTTTTGAGGAAGTCTACATTTCACAGAACTGTCCTTTTTTCCGTTTGTATGCCAATACCAATTCCACATTCACAAACATTTTAGTATTGCACTTCTGGCAAATGCAGGAAAATTCACCGTCTTTAACAGAAGCCCTTGGGAAGACAGCCCAGATTCGCTTCGACAAGAGGATTTGCCTTCAACTTCGTGTCGCTATGCTGTAGGTCACTGTAGCAAGGGGAACGTTTTGCTGATTGAATGTTACTCGAAATATTTTTATTATTTGTACTAGAGGTTTGAAAAGAGAGCCAATTGTAGAGTTCTTCAAGCAGATTTCATGTATTCCATTAGTTTTTGTTTAGCTGCTTCTTGAGTTATGTCCTACACAACGGCAAAATACATAGTGATAATTGCGGGCACTTTCTTGTGTGTTAAGTTTTCACAAAAGGCAGTTTGCTGCAGCTAACTCAGCTCCCTGTAGACTGCAAGGTGCCGACATCTATTCAAATAGCATGTAAAGCTACTAGAAGTATGCAAGATTAGTAGGCAGGCAGGCAGGCCTGCCTACTAATCTTCTACACTTCTCATGTACTGTTAAAAAATTATTGAGAATACTTCAATAATTTTTTCTCACAATAGCATGAGAATATCCTTGTGCACTTATAATTGTCCTATAGAAATGAAATTTGGCATACATACTCTTCAAGATATGCAGAATACTGATATCTAATGGAAATTACAATCTGAAAAAATTTGTCAAAGTGGCCTAATATTTTTTGCACAGTTCCAGTAATTGTACAAGCTGTTTGGATAGGTATTGCCACTTTGCGGTATTCAACTAGCTAAATAAGATATAGCATGAAACTATTTGCGAAACTTTTATACACAAGAAAGTGCGCATAAAATATTTTGCCACTATGTAGGACATAACTAAAGACACCAGCTATACAAAAACCAATGACAATTCAAATCGACATAAAACTCCCTGTGAATGGCAGTATATTCAAATCTGTAGTACAAATAAAGAAAAAAGTTGTTTCGAGAAGCATTTCCCCTTAATAAGTGGGTGTCAGTATTTCTACAAAAGCGGTAGAAAATGCCTTCAGGCCTACCATAGGGAGTTTTACAAATAGCACATGCACGCATCTGCCTAAAAAGCCCCACGCCCTGCTTGTATTCCTTAGTCATTTTTCTACATTCTATTGTACCGTTTGGATCCCTTAACACTGAGTGCGCAAAACCCCAAAACAGCCTATTAATGAACTGAATTCTTAGTCTGTAAAGGGGTTGTATGCCAATGGGGGCGGCCAGCTCTAGTGTGAGAATAAACAAATATTTGTTCTCGCATTAGTGAAACTAGTCAAAACATAATCTCACAAATTTGGTAACGAATGCACAAAGAACCTTGCTGATTGTAGCATTAGTGTCCCGAACAAGATCTTTTGATGTTTATAATTCCTAGTTTCATTCACTTTCCTCTAGTAAATGGGCTCTCACCTAGAATACTCTGTGTAGCTGACTAACCCAGACCTGGAAGCCAATATTTAAATCTGAAATAAAGGCAGTCATCCCCCAACCACATGGCACTGCTACGTCATCAGAAGAAGCATGCATCCATGGACATATAGTCTGTAAAATTATTTTTACATGATCTGTAGCGTTAATCTTGCATTCACAAATTCTGAAAATTAGGAAATACATCTGCTATTTAAAGCACTGCTGTAAACCTGTGTGTTTGAGAAATGCAATACTCAAAAGGTGGAATACAACCAATGTGTGCATGAAACCTATGCTGCCTTTAACATTCGTCAGTGTGGCAAATAAGCACTGCGAAATGCCAAGGGTATCATAGCCTTCATGTCTCACACCTTGTATGTGAGTACAACTGGTATCATTGCAGTGAAAGGAAGTCACAATATTACCAGACTTATGAGGGGAACCCATGTTTCTCTAGTTTAATATTTTCTTTCTTGTGCTCCTATATCCTTGAGTGTTTCAAAAATAATGGTTACTTGAAATAAGTACTCTATATTGCTCTTAAATTTATCCTGCACAAGAGTCCGTGTTATGTTACATTTCTTGAACACATTGCAGTGCTGTAGGTTATCAAAGGAAGAAAAAATACCGTAAGTTTGTATTTTAGCCTTCTGTACAGCAAGAATTAAGAACCCACCAATTACATCCACAAGTACAAAAGAACTATGAGAAATGGGGCATAAAGAGAGGTATACATTATAATAGCAGGAGTTGATGGTGAGAACTCTAAGAGAAAGGAACTATTAAAAACTAGGTACTAAAGAAACATATGAATTATAATAACAGAAGTATTTGCAAAGAATTTGAAGAGACAAAAGGAATGTCTGTTCAAATCACTCCACCCCAACATTCATCCATAGTTCAATAAATGACCACAACTGGTGATGCTGTTTAGATAGTGGCAGCTGAGGTGCAGCTGTGAAGTAGATGGAACACGTAGAGGGGTCACCAAGTGTTGTGCGCTGGTTGCATAGCAGGTTTCCTTGATCTCCGGATTCACTCGACACTGATGGGTTGAGCCTGGTTATACGTTGTTCGCAAGAGGCCTGGCCCGAGTGTGTGGCATGGCTACGGTAAAATTTCGAGGCAACCTGAAAAACACAGATCCAAATATATAAGCACCAAAGTATTCTGCACCATTGGGCAACTCTGAAGTTTACCATCTGCACATAGCAGATGATAAAAACAGACAGAAGTCACCAGACTCAAAGTATATAAATGTACAAATGTGAAGAGCTGCTTATAGGATGGAATCCTTCATTTTGTCTTTTGTGGATCAATAATAGTATATTAACATAAAGTCAAGTGTACATGACCCTCCCTATTTGTGTAAGTAGGCTATTCCATGCCAGCTGCTCCAACCTGGCACATGACCACTTGGAATTTCTTTTTGAAAACTGGGGGCCCTTTAATATAGAACAAATCTGAATTTCACGCAATACTTAAAGCAAAAAAAATATGTTACTACCATAAACACTATGTCAAATTTTTTGTAACGCACCAAACTAAGCATCATAAAATGGCAGAGCCAAAAAATTGGTTCCTTCATTAAGAGGGCTAAATTTTTAATGACAATGAAGAGAGGCCTTACACCACCAACTTAACTGCTTATTAGCCGCTGCTCAGTTTATTACGGCTGATTAAATGTGGACAAAATGGCTTATTAACTTTATTTTCACTGACGTGACCTACAGCAAAAGCTGCAAATTTATGTTATCCACGTGTTCAGGACTTGTGCTGTGTGCAAGAATGGTATCAGAAAGATACATTATGCAACAGTGCAGAGAGAGGAGGATGAACTTGGAAAAGAAGTCAGTTTTGGCGTACGTTTATCGGCCTACATACCATTGAGGCAGCCCTAGTAAATTTATGCCAAATACCATGTATGAGAGTACATTGTATTGTTTTTAAATTGGTACAGCTTTATCGAAGTAGTTTTTGTGTTAAGCAAGAAAAAAATTGTACCAGTGCTCTCTTGTAGTTTCAAAACTTGCATCGTGTTTCGTCTAATACACATGGCCTCTTGGCAGCTAAGACAAAATGCATGGACTTGGGCATCCCTGCAGAAATAGCAGGGAGTCTAAACTGCTTCGAAGTTACTTTCATTGCTGAGTGGCTACAAGCCACTTCACTGAAAAAGACGCCGCTTAATTACAGGTATTTACCTGAGTCTTTCTGTCGGCTGTCAGCCTGCTTGGCATGATCACTAAGGCTGCCAACTCCCTAGTGGACGTGGTCGGGAAATGGTGGTGGCAGGATGCAGTGGCAGAAGCCGCCAAAGGCTCCCAACTCCCTACTAGACGTAGTCAGGACAGGGTGGTGGTAGGACGCAGGGGTAGGAGCCTCCAGAGTGTACCTGCAACAAATTTGCACAAATGTTCTTAGTCCAACCATGTCACGATTTACAATAAAAATTAAGCTGTCTGTGTAACATGGCTACCAATACAAATAAAGCCAAACAGTTAGGTCCTACGACACAACTAGAACCACGACAAAAAAGAAACGGTACTCAAAGGGACACTAAAGCGAAACAATAAATCAGTTTAGACTAATGAAGCATTGTTTGAGAACCTTGAAGGCAGTCATTTAAAGAAATAGTTTGATTATTCGATGAGAAAATGAAGGTCCAAGTATCAGTATTTAAATTTCGTGCCGAAACCCCAGCGCCGGTACGTCAGCGTGAGGTCAGGGATTCCAAAGTATGTTTTCGCATTTGGGCTGTGTTGGCTGAATAAAGGTTCCCGAAACTTGCCATGTTTAATATTTGGTTCCTTTAGAACACGATGTAGTCATTCTGTAGCGCTATATATAATTAGTAGGCCCTGGAAGATGCCATCAAAATCCAAGACGTCACAGGCCCCAGGTGCGGGAACTTAAGTAGGCGTCGCCAACCGTATTTCGTCCTTGCACTTTTTCTGGCTTACCAAACGTCTTATTGTTGTAGGAGTGGTGTTTTTGGTGTTGTATAATGGTACTTTACTGATGCAGAAGAAATAATTTTTTACTTTAGTGTCCCTTTAAGTTTATGATAATCCAAACAATGAAAAAAAAAAATGTGCAACTGATTTGTGCACGGAAGCTCGGTTGAAACCTGAGCTCATACCATCAAGTGATCTGCTAGTCAACTGCAAGCCTGCCACCTTAAAATGTCATTGTAAATTTCTTTACATGCATTATTTAAGCTGCATTAATACAAGTTCCAAATCTCTTAACATAAGTAAATCACCAAGCTAATTCAATGCAAGCTCGGAATGAAGTTGGCCAAACTAGGCAGTGAAAAATAACAATGGGGTTCTCTACATCTTGTTTTTCTGGCTTTCGCTTTAGCATTGGAATATACAAGAATTTTGACATTCCTGATATTTCACCCTGCTAATCTTCATTCCATAATGCATTTGTATGCGCGCGAGTGCGTGTTTGCGTGTGTGAGGATTCGCGGCCAGTAAATGTGTGCATTTCAGTGCGCGCGAGCCTACGCGCTTTAGTGCGTGCGTGCGTGCGCTTGCGTGCTTGTGGTGCATGCATGAGTACCTGTTAATGTGTACGAGTGCGAACGTGTGTGTTCAAGTTTCAATATGCATGCGTGCGTACAAATGTTCTCGTGTTTGTGTGCGCATTGTGTTCGTATGTGTGTGCGTGTGAGGGGGAGAAAGAGAGTGTGTGTTCGTGTGTGTGCAGGCGAGGGATTACCTTCTTAACAAGCTTAACGTTAACCAGGCAGGCAGCCTGGTTAACGCTGTGACCAACCCAGTGACTAACTCCGGCTCCTTAATTTTCCGTGCGACCTCTTTCTATCGTTCGATTACACCTTAATCACACGCCAATTACCTTACTGAAGTACATTGCCCCCGTTACATACAAACAAGCTGCAAAGCATTGTGCGTTGCAGCTAGACCTGGGGAGGACAATCATTCAACAAGTCACTGTATCTGAGATTGTAGTCTGCTGCAAGACAATCCCATCAATAACGCCAATCTGTGCATTGAACAATAGCTTTGACGGCTCCAGTGGAGATAAATGCGGTATTTAGGTCTCTATAGGTGCCCTTGAAAGACCGTTGATCTTGAGGGACTTACATATCAATTCGAAATAGACAAAAAAAGGCTCATGAAGATTATAAAGTATAAAAGCCGGACTGTTAACGCAGGTTACTCACAATTCGCTCGACACAACCGGAGAAGCATCCTGTGGACTTCTGCTTTAGGTAAGTAGATATACTCATACCTTTCTTCAGTTACCTTGCTTATGTGAGAAGCATTCAAGTTTACAAATATAAAAAGCTACGAGATGTGACCTATATGAAATACAGCCCTCTTTTCTTTGGACATTAGTTAAGAATGTAGAGTCTACAGAGAATATATTCTCAACGTGTGCTAGCCTTTGTTGTACAAAGCTGCTTGCTTGCTGTCATGCGTGTGACGCGGTCAACCTAAGTGAAAAAAAAATTGGGGGTAGGAAACAGTGCTAGGTTCCATAATGAAATATTCTGTGAATAAAAAGTCTCTCTGAAAATAAATAGTTACTTTCAGGCAGTGGAGGAAGGTTACTACATACCGGCCGCGTTGGTTAAAATTAGGTTAATTATAATTTATTTCATGGAAAACGCACGCCTATATATTACAGGTAGTTTGCTTGAGAAAGTGGTGTTGACAGAATAGCCATGCTTTAAAGCACTGTAGACGTGTGTTTGCGCATAAATGTGAGACCCTGCCACATAGTAAAGTGGTTTTTACATTTCTCACAGACATCATGAGGCTCATTTCCGCAGCCATTTTTACCGTGGTCCTCGTCGCATTTACGGGTACGTATAAATATTTATTCCACTAATGAACAAAGAGAGCTAAATATATGGAATTAAGGGCGCTATAACGTAAAACTATTCCTAACGATTCTATTCCAATTCTGCAATCAGCAATACGCGATTGGTTAAGAACTTTCTTGGACAACCCCCACTTCGCCTGACAGTCACGGCATGTCACGAAAACCGCGATAGCTCCCCACCTTATATGACGCGCGCAAACTGATTATGCATGGCTTGACCGAACATAGGCAAAACAGTTCTTTCAGGTTCGACGCCTTTTCGTCATTAACCCTGGGCTATTGGAAAAAGACTTCACCTGCCTGTCACGCGACGTCACAAAACCACAAAATTTCACCGCGTCAAAGGGACGTGTACGCATTAAAGATGCGTTAATATGCGGAAAAAACTGAGTTTTCTTCGGAATAGACGCGCGCTGCCCCATTCCGAAAGGAATACAAAATGGCTTCCGCCGATCGCCCAGGCACTGGCTACTCGCACCTACCGGAAAGCATGAGTTTATATGCGTATAACACTTTTTGCGTGGCCGCGTGACGTTTTAGAGCACTTTCGGCACGTTAACTACCTCGTTCTGCTAACCCTTTTTTGCTGAGGATCCATTTTAGCGTCATTCTTAAGCTTCCGTTGCATGCCGCCGTGATTTTCGACCAACCACCGCGAGTTAAATAAGGGATAGCGGACCAATCGCAGACGCCGGCACGACGCTCTTCGTCTGGTTATCGATTTTAAGTGTACTGGCTCGGCCCCATCAAATCCCTCTCCACTTGAGCCTCATGTCAGCCAAATACATAAGACAAGCCACTCAGGGTAGGCAATGTTATTCGTTTTTGAAGCAAGCAGATGTGACCTCCTATGAAGGAGGAGAGCGTTTGATTTGTCTGTTTAGACAACCCTGTGGGTGACCGCCTGATGCTTGCCTCGGTGGTTACGCAAATTTGGCGTCAGGAGATTGGAATCAAGACATTTTGGAATAGTTTTACGTTCTAGGGCCTTAATTTTAGAGAAATGCACCCATGAAAATCAAGCGACAATAAACGCAGCAATCATATAAGCACAAGCAAGCTTTGTGGGCCGGCTACAGGTCTTTGTTATGTTGAAGGTTTCAATGCGACAATTTAATCTGTGTTGCAATGCGCCAGTTATTCACTTTCAATTTAAAGCGCTTTCGAACGCTACTATGACTTGAGTGTGCCCCGTAGTTACACTTCAATCTTATTACATTCTCGAAATCAACCCTGGCGCCAGTTTCAACAGACGGGACGACAGGTCTCAATCTTGCTCCGTTGACAGGATAATACATAATACTAAAACTTCTTAGAAGGTATTCTTCAAGCACACCGTTACACACTGCCACTTGCGATAACCATTTAATTTGCTCTAAGTCACCTCACGCATCACCTTACACGAGAATGCCATCGATGACCCAAAGGTTTCTGACATTTTCCTCATTTGCCGAGACACCTAGTGCTTTCTAATGTACTACAAATATTTGAAGCGAAACATTCCTTAGCCACCCATAAACGTCTAACATACATTCCTGTCCATGTCATTACAGTGGACGCACACGCCATTCCCGAAGAGGAGTCCAACCTTGAAGCAACATTCGAGAGGGCGGCCAAATGTGCCGCTCAAGATGCTGTTTATGTGGGTGAGATCCTGCGAGAAGTGGCCCAGACCCTAGCTGCTGACGAGGAGATAAATTCGGAGGTGCGTCAAAAAACCACAGCAAGATTTATGTGCCAAACATTATTTTTTTTTTGCAGGAAGAGTTCTCAGCTACTTCTACTAGCAGCTGTAATATGCTGTCTATGACAGACTTAAAATGCGTGGTATAGGGAGCGTTCATATCAGCGTCCCAGTGACGTTCCCTTGTAATAGAAACTAATCTGGAACGCTATGATTTTCCTGATTGCATGGACGGGAATCAATTACAGGCACGAAAACACGTTGTAGACCTGATATTTTTAACATTGCCTACTCAGGCAGGAGGGCCTTGGTCTATCAAATCAAATATGGCTAGGAGTCCGATATTGAGGTATGTTTCTTAATACAAATTCACACATGTCATTGTTACTTTAATGGACTCCATTATTTGATTTATTTATGAAAGTGGCAAAGAACAGCTATACGTTTTATTCTTGATGCAGTCATGTCCCAGAAAGAAGTGAAAACAAAACACGATACCTCAAGGAACTGAATGATATGCACTTCCACGCACAGTTTAACGTGTCAAGATAACGATAGGAGGCACTACTAATTTCTGAAGGTTTAGTCGACATGATCACTGCAGACGCAGGTGCGTTGTATTTTAGAAGAGATATTGTGCAAGGTCGCCAAGTGGAATCGCCTGTATACAGTGCCGTTAAGAAATCTTGAGTACGGCAAAATAATTTTGTTAGGTGGAATATAGGCTTTGTGCCCGTATACTACTTTATGTGGACAACTAACTTGACAAAGTAGCGGTGGCATTCCAGTGCAACCGAGAACAAACAACTGTTAGTTTTTCACTAGTCGCCTGAAGCATTATGCGTAAATATATGTTAGTAAAAACGTGACTCTGTTCATTATTGACTGGTGTTATACTAAAAACCGTAGAGGACCCACCGTACAAGGAAAAGAAGTTCGAGTTCGTGTTCGCTTACTAGAAATGAACAATTCGAAAGCCTGGTCTTTTCCTTCCATCGTTTACGATATGACCAATGAGGTGGCCGTCCTGTTCTGTTATATCGCACCGTTCTCTCACTGGCCCGCTCAGTTTCAGTAAAAAAAAAATGCACGCTGCTCACCTGGTTTTACAGAAATGTGGGAAGGACGTACTAAGGATGGGCGGATACGCTCCCTGATCCAATAATGTTGGCTGAAGAAATAGGTAATAAGAAGGTCAACCTCGGTGCATTTGTGGCCCTATTTCATTTCTTTGAATACGCTAAGATGTGCCCTGTATTGCATGCGCATGATTCATGCGTACTTAATTTTCTTTCTAATCCTGCAGTTTCTACACTGCGATCAATGTTTCCAACGCCTCCCAAAATGCATACTGAGCGCTGCAACGGATTTGAGCAATTATTATGAGTAGGAGTTATGCTTTTCATAGATTAGAATATACAAAATTAGAGTGATTTACAAACTCCTAATGAAAGCAACAAAAGTTATGTTTTATCGTCTCCCATAATAAAATAATAGTAAGTTCTTTTTAGCAAAAGTGTACAGTTGGTACAAACTCTCTAGATCTTTAGAGTTATGTAAGGAAACATTTTACACCCAAGCCAAGTGTTCATACTCTCATGGGCTAAGCAAAGCAACTCCTAGTTGCAGTATACATATACGAGAACAAAGGCACGGAAGGAATTGGAACTACCATTTGCGCAGCAATTCCCCGCATTTCATCCTCTAACACTTACGTGCTTTCGATTTTCAGAGCGATGAGTACTTTTTCCGTGCTCTGTGGGAGAAAACAAAGGAAGCCTTGAAAAACGCCACTGAGAAGGTGAAGGTAACCGTAAAAGGCGCCTACGACGATGCCAAAGACCGCATAACGACAGCCGCTAAGGACGCCAAGAAGAAGATCCAAGAGAAGACAGCCGAGATCCTCTCCAAATTACTAAGCAAAGTTACGAGTGGCTATGCCGTGGAAGATTCTGCCAATCGTGGCAACTTTATCAAGATGTTTGTCGGTGCCGTCATGCGAGCTGCCGAGCGACTTATGAAGATGGGCAAGGCTTTGGAAAGCATTCAGAACTGATGAAAATAAATAAGCTTAATTGCGAAACTCATAAAGAAGCTTTGGTGTTATCCTTCTTCTTTTACTTCGTAATTGCTGTGACACATTTCCGAAAATGAAATAGCCAGGAAAAATTTGATAGGGAATATGGTTGACGAGGTTGCACATGGTTAGCTAGCACGCGGAGGTGGAGGCGGAATCGCAGGGAAACGGAAAGAACAAGAGCAAGTTACAAGAAGTTTTACTGGCCCAGTGGTGACACTGTTCACCAAGCATTCAAAGGCGGTCACTCAGTCGTATGCTTTACGCAGGCTACGCACATGAATAAGTATATCTTCTTATAGATAAGTTGCTCTAAACGCAGGCGGTACTTTTTCGCCCTGACAGACAGCATTCACCCTATCTCATCCGTTGTTGCTCAATAACGTACATATTAATTTCTACTCTTTTGGTGAAACCTTGTGTGCGTTCTTGCACGAACACGTGTTATGCGATCAGCACTGCACAAACCTGAAGTTCAAAATATGCAAAGCTGCAGAAATTCTTAGAAATCGCCAAAATTTTCAACAGATTGAACAAAAACTTACTCTATACAACGCACTCTTCGACTCGCACTTACGTTCTTGCAATTCATCCTGGGGCAGCGATACCAAACCACCGCGACTGAACTTAAGGTCTTGCAAAACATTATGTGACGGGCCGTCACTATGTTACCTTTAAAAAACCTACGATTTGTTCAGAAAATATAGTCTAGTAAACATACTTCAGTCGTCGAGTATATAGTATTTCACTCTTCGAAGGTGGAAATCCACAATATGAGAGGTTACCTATGATCTACAACCAAATAATGATGAATATGTCATCTCACTCCACAAGGCATATTGAACAAGGGTCTATTTCCAGGCTTCGTTGAAATGAGGGATTTCAGATGTTGTCCTATACTGTACTAAATACAGCCAATAAATTTAACCTAACTGAAGAGCAACCACGTGTCTTTTCAAATTTTTTTCTTGACTGCTTATCACGCTACGCCTTACATGTTGAGAGAAATCACCTCAAAATTCAGGAAACTTTATTTTAATAGAGGTTTTAGAAATGTAGTTCTGCAGTGTTTGATGGTATTGGGTGTCTTAGACTTCCACAGCTTTGAAGTGATATATTCCCGTGAGCTGAAAATTGACTTATACGAAAGAAAGCTGAAGTCATTGCATGAACATTTCATCCTCATCGTCATCATCATCATCAGCCTGGCTACGCCCACTGCAGGGCAAATGCCTCTCCCAGTCTTCTCCAACTACCCTGGTCATGTACTAATTGTGGTCATGTTGTCCCTGCAAACTCCATACTCTCATCCGCCCACCTAACTTTCTGCCGCCCCCTGCTACGCTTCCCTTCCCTTGGAATCCAGTCCGTAACCCTTAAGGACCATCGGTTATGTTCTCCCTCATTACATGTTCTGCCCATGCCCCCCCCCCCCCATTTCTTTTTCTTGATTTCAATTAAGATGTCATTACCTCGTGTTTGTTCCCTCAGCCAGTCTGCTCTTTTCTCATCCCTGAACGTTAAACCTATCGTTCTTCTTTCCATAGCTCGTTGCGTCGCCTTCAATTTAAGTAGAACCCTTTTCGTAAGCCTCCAGGTTTCTATCCGTACGTAAGTACTGGTAAGACACAGTTGTTATACACTTTTCTCTTGAAGGATAATGCAATCTGCTGTTCATGATCGAAGAATGCCTGCCAAACGCACCCCAGCCCATTCTTATTCTTCTGATTATTTCAGCCCCATGACCCGGATCCGCAGTCACTACCTGTCCTAAGTAGATAGATGTATTCCCTTACCACTTCGAGTGCCTCGCTACCTATCGTAAACTGCTGTTTTCTTCCGAGACTGATAAATATTACTTTAATTTTCTGCAGATTAATTTTTAGGCCCACCCTTCTGCTTTGCCTCTCCAGTTCAGTGAGCATGCATTGTGGTTGGTTCCCTGAGTTACTAAGCAAGGCAATATCATCAGCGAATCGCAAGTTACTAAGGTTATGTCCATTAACTCTTATCCCCAATTCTGCCCAATCCAGGTCCCTGAATACCTCCTGTAAACACGCTGTGAATAGCATTGGAGAGAGCGTATCTCCCTGCCTGACGCCTTTCTTTATTACGATTTTGTTGCTTTCTTTATGGAGGGCCACGGTGGCTGTGGAGCCGCTAGAGATATCTTTCAGTATCTTTAGATACGGCTCGTATACACCCTGATTCCGTAATGCCTCCATGACTGCTGAGGTTTCGACTGAATCAAACGCTCTCTCGTAATCAATCTCGTAATCTCGTAACCTCCTATATGAACACAGCATGAACGTTTGACTTGACCAAATCAAAGAGTGCGCCATGAAAACTAAACTTTGATGAACTGATATTAACCACTGGCAGTATACTTTTATGGTAAGTTCCAACAAGTATTTGCTTAGGAGAGTGTCATGTCAGAAAGTGGGAGATAAAATGAGTAATGCCGTGTGTTTGCACGCGTCACACGCTTCCCAGCATATGCTTGCTTGCGTTCTTTTGGCTTTGATAAGTCAGAAAAATAATTATGTTCAAGGTTTTTAAAACCCTAATTATTTTATATTTTCTCAGAAAAATTTTTCCATTCCTACAGGGCAAGTTATACCACGCATTTCTAAATTTAGATAAGCTACAGAACACAAATACATCAATCGACTGGTTTGCAATGCTTTCCCTATTTTGCATTCGACTAATTTTCTCCCTCGAGGATTTTTTCATGGGAATGATAAATTTAATTGTGATAGTCAACTAAACGCCCGCACAATCATTTGCTACTTTTGAGCAGTAATTGCCTAATTAATTTAGGCTTTGGGTGGAATAGATGAAGGGCATGTGTACTTGCTAGAATTAGCCAGCCACAAGATTAGTTTTGATGAAAGACTCACGAACAAGGGTGAAAATAAACGGGCCGGTAAAGTGTAGAAGTACTTGTACGTGAAAATCGTGGACACAGAATGGACGAAGAGATCAGGGAAGCGGGAAGCGAAGCACAGGAGAATTGAAATTTTAAAAAGAAAACTAGGAGTTATCAAAAAGAAAGTGAAAGAAACAGAGAGTGAATTGAATTTGAAGAATGGAAGCAAAAAGAGAGCACGGTGATTGGCATGAACGGGAAGAAAAAAAATAGAAAGAAAATATCTAGAATATCACAAAGGAAGTAACTTGCTATTTGAGTCCCTAGCTGGTTACCTAAATACGAAAACCTACCACAGCAAATAATCGCAACAAAATAAGCCATGTGTCTGCTTCAAAAAAAAAAAAAACAACTGCGAACTACTCATCATATCGTAATGAAACGCGAATATACTTACCCAGTGGGACCCTTAAGTAACGCATAGCTTCCAGAAACACTTGCTTTCTACAAGCACTCGGTCAGCTTTGAAGGACTACCTCGCGTCTCAGAATCGTGGCAAGAAAGACAAAACCCACATTACGCTGCCTGGGAAGGATCTTGTAAAGTAAATAAATGTGCCTTTCTAAACACACAGCCTACACACGCTCCTGAATATGGAGGCACAAAAATTAAAATGGAACTACAACATAACCTCTAAGTTGTCGAGTAACTACTGCGTAAGTGTAATCCAATGCATCTGTGTGTCCAAGACATGCATTAAAACTCACAAACACCGGTACCTGCCGAAATTCGCTATTCTCCGCAAGGACCGTGAAGATGCTCATGGTTCGTCCGGTGTTGTTGCTATTGTAGGTCGTAAGCGTCTAGCATGTCACACATCAGAACTCCAAACACCTCTGGAGGTCGTAGTGGTTGAGCCTTGCTGTATCGAACATTTTTTTGCAATCCCTTTCGTGTGTATGCCGCCAAGTATTTACTGCAAAGAACAGAATTTCTGAGTCTAAGCGATGAGCTGCCGGAGCCTTGAGTACTCCTTGGCGATTTCAACGCGCACCATACTCGCTGGGGACACTTTCCTTGTGACGCAAAAGACTGGCTACGAGAAAAATCTATTCTTCATTTAAGTACATGCTAATTAAATAAGAGCCGACATTCTTTTGTGGAGCACATGACACTTTCTCTTCATCAGATTTAGCTATCTGGTCTGCCGCACATTTGCCACGGCTAGAATGGCACGTAGTTAAAAACCCACAAGGAAGTGATCATTTTGCCGTCTGCCTCGAAATATTGGAGCAGCCTGAATGCATCCCGCACCTTCCTCAAACAAAAGTTACACCCACTGATTGGGAAAAAAGTTAAGAGAATCAACTATACGGACCATAGCGCTTTTATGAATTTTAGTGTCAATGATGCCATTGCCTATTTTATCGCTTTTATAGTTGACGATGCATTAGAGTGCATTCTGCAAACGAAGGAGACTTCAAAGAAGAAGCGACTGCCGCGGTGGAATTAGTAATGTAAGAATGCGCGTAAGGAGCGAAGCAAAGCTTGGGGCTTGCTACTTCAACTACAAACGGCACAAAACCATATAAACCTCACGCACGTGAATTAGTCTGCAAAGTTACTTCCTGACTTCCATCGATGATCAAGGTAAGCCTTCAAGACGTGGCCAACATTCTTGGACGACATTTCAAATGTGTGTCCAGTTCTGCGAACATGTCAAAGACGTTCCAGAAGCATAAAGATATAGCAGATGTTAAGGCACTGAATCGTAATTGTAGTGGAAATCAACCGTACTACTAAGTTTTTAACATTGCCGCGTTCAGAGCTTCTTTGCACGGCTGTCAGAAATCTGCACCATGAGATGATATTAATCTACGTAATGATAAACCATGTTCACCTTGACAAGCTGATGGCAATGTTACTTATGTACGACATTACCTCAGGAACAGGAAACATCCCATTCACATAAAAAGAGGCTAATGCAATCCCTGTCTTGAAATAGGGCAAAGATTCGTCCTCTGTGGCAAGCTATCAGCCAATAGCACTGATACCTTACTTATATGAACTGTTAGAAACATCAATGATAAATCGCGGCCTTTTACAACTCCTTGGATCAAAGAAGCCCCTCGATATGTACAAGTACGGCATTAGGGAAGCCTGGTCGGTGACAGACCACCTCGTTCGCAATGAAGCGTTTATTCGGCCCCACTTCATACACACGAAGTAATTTTTTTGCGTGCTCTTGGATATGAAGTCACCAAATAACAAGCAACGGCGGTTGGACGTCATCGGATAAAGCGCCTATCAAGACAGCACCGTAACAATGCGTGTCCAGTGGGCACGGTGATGACCTTGGGCTCAGGTGGCTGAACAGGAGTCGTCGCTTTGCTTACAGGCCAGTTGCAAACCTATAGGCACTGGAGATAAATTTCTTGCTGTTCTGCTGCGCCCGAGAACGTGCCTGAATATTTCCTATGAATGTATTTGTGCATGCAAGCTTCTTGCACGCGGCAACATTGAGGACAACTCTGCGCCTACCCTCGAGGATATGTTTCAACCATCTTTAGAAGGAAAGCAGGCTATCCGGGCAGACATTGCTGACCTAAAACTCGGCTTCAGATAACGGAGTACACTTTCAGTTGCCTTGGTGGACGTCTGAATGACACAGAACTATAGGTAAACTAAATGCAAACTAATGTAAGTGAAAGAGGGCATTTAAGTACAAGGGTAGACGCGCCGGAAGCGACCGTTAAACTGCAACAGGGAAAACATGTTGATTTAGAAGATCGCAGCCGAAGGTCCAATGCTGTCGTTTTCGGCATCCATGAAAAAAAAATGGAACAGAACTGGATTGGCGGAATAAACGTGTACTTATCTTTGAATAATAGACCAATATTGTATACCTTCAGGACTAGCTTGAAAAAGAAATTGGTAAAGTGAAACGACAAGAAGTTGAAAAGAAGTGGTATATCTGTACAAAACGATTACAGTGCAGTAACGCCGCGCCGGCGCAAACAACTCTGGGATAGAGGAAAAGCAGTAAAAACCATGATAAAAATGTTCAGCTTGTCTATGATAAACGTGGAATAGATGACCAATATTTTTTCTGGGCTGACGTGGCGCACGGAGGGCGAGAGGTTTCAAGCCTAAGCTAACGTCACTAAGCTAACGCTTAAAATCACACAAGCAGCGATTCTTATCTCTGAACGCGTGAAGTATACCCAACAAAAGTGATGCATGAGTTTCTGCATGAGTTTCTGCATGACTAACACGTATGTGTGTTAGCAAAAAGTAGTAGCATAGCTAAATTGGCGGTCATGAGGTTGTACCGCCAGGTTATAAGTTAAACAGACTCGGCAGAGTGTCTCACGGTGACGGAGTAGCCATCGTTACAAAGCGTTTTATTGATGGCGTTATCGCTGATCAAATTGCCGGCCATGAAAGCTTGCTCTTGAATGTCCCAATTTCGCAGGCGTCCTTTTTTCTAAGTGCAGTGTAACGGGCTCCTAACTTCGGTGATATGTGCCTGTTTAAGCCTTGTGGTCAGTTGCCGAGATTACGTGGGAAAAACAGTTGTAACAAACGATTTCGACTTGCCTGTCATTAATTGGAATAGCCTGAGATACGATTACTCGACAACCCATGAGGCAATGTTCAACATGATGTTTTCGCTTAACTTCGATGACCTTAAAAAATAACCTACCCGTGAATAATCTATTCTAGACCATTTCTTTGTCAGTGACGTGTTTAGCGGAAGAACTGCTCAAGTTGAGGCAGGTAATTCTCACCACAAATAATACACTTTTTCTACATGAAACCTTTAGGGAACACACCTGAAATTTCAACATTGATTCTGGTTCAGGATTACAGCAGGGCAGATGGCATTCCAAAAATCGAATGTTTAGACTTACACCATTGCACCCCTAACGGTCAAATTCACAGTTCTTGGCAACGGTGCCGTCGGATCATTAAGTTTTGAAAGGATAAATTTGCACTAGGAAAAAAATGATGATAAACGCCGTTTTATTCCTTGGATTACTGGAAGCGTTATTTATTATAAGCGTAAAATTAAGTGACTGAGGAGGCAGCACAAGACTGCAGCATAACAGTCTTAGGAATTGAAACAGCAATTACGGAGAAAATTCAGATATACTATAAATACTTTTTTTCGGCGAAACTCCAAGCGTTCGTTAAAGCTTATCCACAAAAGCTCTGGCGTCACTTAAAGAAAACTAGACCGCAGATAACAATAATAAAGTATATGGTTCAATTATAACCTGTGCAAGCTCAAATGCAACGGGCTTTATTAATTATTTTCTTTGATTTTTTAGCATGTCTAAGAAATACTAGCCCCTAAAATCTTTTGTTCCGATAAGCGACCTACTTGTCACCCGAGAGGGTGTGGTGGCATCTGCACTTAATCATTGTGCGAGGAAGCCTGTTGGACCTGACAGTGTTTCGAATGATTTTCTTACACGGTATGCCTAGCACATAGCTGGGTTATCAACGAAGACCTTTATTTTGTGCTTAACAGCTGGTGACATACCGGACGATTGGCGTTCAGCTTGTACAGTTTTGATTTTTAAGAAGGGTGACTGCTTATACGTCTGAAATTGTCTACCCGTGTCTCTTGAGAGCACCTGTTGTATATTGTTCGAACATGTCCTTGCCTGTTATATGCAAGGGTTTGTGACAAACCATACTATTTTGTCGGATTTTCAATACGGCTTTAGCAAAGGGATATGTGCTGTTACTCAGCTTGCGTCGACAGTTCAAAACTTCTAGTGAGTACCAGATGGCGCTGGACAGATGGATGCCTTCTTTTGGGACTTTAGCAGGAGATTCGGCAACGTGCCTCATGAGAAGATGTACGAACTGGTATCCATAGGGCCGCCGTTCAGAATCACTAAGTGAAGATGCGCGTACCGTAGGAACTGGAGCAGATGCGTCGAAATTAAAAATGGCCCTGCATATGTGCTTTCTTTAGTTCTGGAGTTCCCCAGGGCAGATTGTAGGGCCCTCTGTTTTTTGGCGATAGCAACATATGGACACTATAGGTGCATTTCTTCCGTCGCTGTCCTCGTAAGGTTTCGTATGAGTGAAAGCGTGTGAGGGTGAGCCGGCGAACGTGGTTCTATCTCGCGTCAGTAAGCGATGAACGCCGCCCAGATGCATGCGCTCTCTTGAGGCGCGCTTGACAGGGGGGTCAGGCGAGAGACGAGGAGCGTTCTTTTACAGCGGCTGCTAGGGTGCCTCGATGTCCGCCTCGCCCACCGCTCCTTACAGAGGGGAGACAACCGCGGCGTGTACTGCGGCGTTAGCCTCACGAATCGCGGAAGCTGAAGCAGACGCCTTTGGTGGACGCCATACAGCCGCGTTGCCGGCGCTCGTGCGTCTTGAAAGCGATCTCCGACGTGGCCAAAGTGGCGCCCGCGCGGGCCTCATCTTCAAAACGATCTGCGAAGTTTGCAGAGGACGCGTAGTGTCGGTAGCTTCATATGCGCTGTGCTTTCGACATTTTGTTCGTGTTGAAGTGAAAGATGCACGGACCTCAATTGGCTCGCGGCTGCTGTCGCTATTTCGCAATCATCAAGCGAAATGTGTTCATGTTTACCTGTGCGCGCGTGACACCGTGCTGGTTAATTTAGTTAAAACACGTTGACGGGCTAGTTGATTTGACTGCATGATGGAATGTGTAAGCACGACTGAACAGGGACGTAGAAAGAGGCAGGTACACAAAGGCAGCGCTTGTTTATACGGCCGATAAAGTTTAATAATAATAATATTTGGGGTTTTACGTGCCAAAACCACTTTCTGATTATGAGGCACGCCATAGTGGAGGACTCCGGATATTTTGATCACCTGGGGTTCTTTAACGTGCACCTAAATCTAAGCACACGGGTGTTTTCACATTTCGACCCCATCGAAATGCGGCCGCCGAGGCCGGGATTCGATCCCGCGACCTCATGCTCAGCAGCCCAAGGCCGATGAAGTTTACACTGCCGATAACACACGAAGTTTCAATGGACTTCGAGCATCCCAGAGAACTGGAAGGATGTCAGCATTATACTAATCCACGAAAAGGTATACGTTAAGGAATTGTAAATGTTTAGGCACGTTAGCTTACTAACAGTATTATGCAAAATATTCAACAAGAGAGTTTCCAACAGAATGGGGGCAACACTGCGCTTTAGTCAACCAACGGAACAGGCTGGCTTCAGGAACAGGCTCCATCCATGTCTATAATCAGGTAATTGAGAAATATGCACAGTACAATCAGCCTCTCTATGTGGTTTTCACAGAATACGAAAACGCATTGCATTCAGTAGACATACCAGCATTCATAGGGGCATTACGTAATCAAGGAGTACAGGCCGCTTACGTAAATATCTTGGAAAATATATGTAGAGAATTCACAGCCACCTGAATGCTACACGAGAAAAGTAGGACGACACCTATAAAGAAAGGGGTCAGACAAGGATGCACATCTCTGCAATGCTATTGACAGTCTGCTCGGAAGAAGTATTCAAGCTTTTAAACTGGGGAGGCTTAGAAGTAAGGATCATTGGCGAATATCTCAGCAATCTTCGGTTTGCTGATGACACTGCCTTGTTCAGCAACACTGGATACGAGTTACAATTAATTATTGTGGACCTTAACATATAGAGTGTAAGAGTGAGATAGAAGATTATCACGCATAAGACAAAGATAATGATGACGAGCCGGGCAAGGAAACAAGAGTTCAGGATCGCCAGTCATCCTGTAGAGTCTGTGAAGGAGTACTTTTAGCTAGGTCATTGACGTAGGTAAACCTAGATAGTGAGAAGGACATTTAAGGAAGAATAAGAATGGGTTGGAGCGCATACGGCAGTCATTGTCAGCTCCTGAGTAGAGGCTTACTATTATCATTGAAAAGGAAGGTGAAGGAAGGTGAACGGAAGGAGGAGAAAGTTGGAGACTGACAGAGAAGCTTGAGGAGAAGTTCAGGAGCGCTCAAAGAGCGATGGGGCGTGGAATGCTAGGCATAACGTTAAGAGACCGAAAGAGAGCGGCTTGGATCCGGTATAGCTGGTATTCCAATTGACGTTAAGAGAAAAAAAAGTGGAGCTGCTTAGGCCATGTAATGCGTAGTTTAGATAACTGGGGGACCATTAGGGTTGCAAAATGGGTGCGAAAAAAGGGGAAGAGCCGTCGAGGATGGCAGAAGTCTAGGTGGGGCGATGAAAATAGGAAATTTGTGGGGTTCGTGACGCAGAACAGGGGTAATTGGAGATCGCAGGGAGAGGCTTTCGAGCTGCAGTGGACACTAAATAGGCTGATGATGATGATGATGACTTAGACCTTACAATGATTTCGCTCATGTGGTCCTTGGTGTAATTTCTTGGTGGCTTGATATGATACGATTAATAAAAATCGTGTCCCTCCGTTAACGCCCTTTCTTCTCGTTTAAAACATGGAGTAGTGCTTTGAAATGCTTTATGAAACTACGCAAAAGCGTCTCCCTACGCGCTAAGACTTCGGGGCCAAGAACGCCGGGTGTAACCGAGGAGTGCAGACGTGTTCGCATCGGCTCCGTCAATAATCTTGCCTAGTAGCGGTCAAAATCATGTGACCACCACGGAATTCGCAGGATTTGTGTAGGAAGACAACAGGAACACGCTGATACCCCCTTTTTTGACAAGTGGACCCGGCTTATTCCAAGGAGATAAGACCACCGCCCGACCATGCCGGCCCGCCACGCTAAGCCTAACGGCGTAGCGCGGACCGCGGGCAGTCAGCTCCCGGCCCAAGCGTAGCGCCGCCACGGCCCAACTTCAAACGAACAATGACCCGGAACTAGCCCAGGACACCATGGAAAAGGATGACCAAGCCATCGAAACCCAAGCGGGATTTGCGGCCGATGCTGAAGAGGACTTCCTCTCGCCTGACGAGGTGATACAGGGGGAATCAACCAGCGATGCCGACGAGAACGAGGAGAAAGACTCAGCAAAGGAATACGACGAAGCCAAGAATGGTCAGTGGCAACTTGCGATTAAGTGGCAGCTTGCGGTTAAGAAAACAATTGCGAGCGGCCTCTAATGACAGCGGAGATCGATGCGGCGGTGAGGGAAACAGCAGATGCATTGCCGGGGTGCCTGCGGGAGAGCGAGCGAAACGCGGTCTAGCGTCTATAAGAGCCCGACGTCGAACGGGTGCGGCGCCGCTGCCCAGAAATGACATGAAAATTATCATGCGTCCCAAGTCAGGGCTAGTTGTAAAAGAACTTAAAATCTGCGAAGTTGCGCGAGCGATAGAACGTGCAAGCGGCGACCCGGAGACCTGCCGGAGCGATAAATTTCTGCTTCGCCTCCGCAACGGGTCAAACATAATCATTGTAAGTACACCATACGAACAAGTGGCGGAGAAGATCGGGAAAATCAAGACGCTGGAGCTCAACAGCACTAAACATCCGATGAACACGTACATAACCACCCCTGAAGGGTACCTTAAAGGAGTGGTACGCGGACCGGAACGCGAAACCCCCGAAGATGAACTTTTAAGTCATCTTCGAGTGCGCACTCAAGGAGTGACAATCGTCCAAGCCCGGATGCTCGGCAAGTCTGAAACCACAATGATAACATTCGATGGACCGATAGTGCCACGCTTCGTCTACTATTACGGTGGCGAAATGCTACGTGTACCTTATCAGCCCACGAGACAATACTGCAAACTGTACAAAAGCAAGGGACATAGAACGGACGTTTGTCCAACGCCCACGGCAAAGGCGTGCAACAATTGTTGGCTAAGGGACGCTCCTGAGGACCACACCTGTGATCCAGAGTGTGCCCTGTGCGGGTGGGCTCATCCCACGGCGGCATCG
The DNA here is from genome assembly GCF_050947875.1 of Dermacentor variabilis. Taxonomy (NCBI): domain Eukaryota; kingdom Metazoa; phylum Arthropoda; class Arachnida; order Ixodida; family Ixodidae; genus Dermacentor; species Dermacentor variabilis. The sequence goes on along the minus strand of NC_134569.1, from coordinate 162,722,465 downwards.
GAGTGCACCAAGAAACTCAAACGGGTCCCCCAAAGGGGCAGGTCACCACTGTCGCAACGTCGACGCCGACCACAAGCCAACTGAATCCTCAAGAGACGCTGGGTCAGCACGCACCGTGAGGGCTCTGCATCACCAGACGAGGCCCGTCAAAGGTCCCGATCCAGTTCCCGATCCAGGTCCAGCTCCCGAGACCGCTCCAAGTCCAGGGAGAATGGCCAAGAGAGCGGCCAAACAACAAAACAACCGCAGAAGAGCAAGAAGACGCTGAACAAGGAAGGCGAAAACAAGGTGAGCTGGGCAGCAATCGCCTCCCAACCCCTACACCAAACAACACAACTCACACGCATAGAACGCGAACTAGAGCTAATGCGAGTGCAAATAGGAGACCTAGAAAGAGAAAATAGGCAATTGAAAAAGCAACAAATGCAGCAACCACAACGAGAACCTAAACCAGTCCAGACAGGACAGAAAGGACAGAAAGTACCGAATTTAGAAGGCGACACCTTAATTATCTTGTCGATATTGGAAGAGACCATAAAAAAAGTTATACCCACAATCATAGAGCAGGTGATGATTCAGGTAGATCGAAAACTAGAAGCTCTGGACAAGAAAATTCAGGCACAACAAATAGAATTTACGAAAGCATTGAGAAAACATGCCACAGGCAGCAGCATAAGAGAAAAAGCAGAGAAAGTATACAACAGGCCAGGCCTGTCGGCAATGACCCAGGCGACACACAATGCCTAAACATCAAAAGCACGGTTCCGAAGAGTGCGAAATATGGCAGTGGAACTGCCGCGGGTTCCGGCGTGAAATGGGACAACTGTCGCAGCTGGTGATGACACAAAAAAGATCACCAGCTATCATTGCATTGCAAGAAGCCGGAACAAACCCAAAGTTACCGAGATACGAAACCTTCAATACTGAAGGTGAAAACTGGAAGGTCGCAACATTGGTGGAAAAGAAAGTCACGGCAATATGTCACAAATCCATAGGAGGAACAGACATTCCGCATATAATAACAGAAATCACATATAAAAGCACCAGAGGAAAGATTGCCTTCGTAATTAATGTCTACAGCTCACCGAGTCAGAAAAGAGCAACATTCGACAAACTATTCCAAGAGACAGCAAAAGTGGCGTAGGGGAGACCTATAGTAATAGTTGGGGATTTTAATGCCAGGCACTTAAGCTGGGGGTATGCAACTCAGAACAATAAAGGCAAAAATATCATCGGACAAATAGAAACACTCGGCGTGACACTTCTAACAGACGCTGCAATGACAAAAAGAACAGCGAATAGTATCTCCGCAGACACAAGTCCAGACCTAACAATAACCAAAAATTGGCCGAATGCGGAGTGGTGCAACACCCTCGAAAATCTAGGAAGTGACCATTGCATTATAAGCACCACAATCCGCACAGCTCAAATCCGCAAACAAATAGGTACAGCTAAAATTACAGACTGGCGGGCGTACAGAGAATCGCTTAAAGAACATACCACGGACATAAATGATTTAGATAATTGGTGCGAACGCATACGAACTATAAAGCAGAAACATACCAAAACCATCACCAGGACGGACAAAACACTTGAAGTGGACCCTCACCTATTGCATCTGTGGGATGCAAGACGAAGCCTGACGAAAAAGTGGAAGCGACAGAAATGCAACCGCAAACTGAAAATGAAAATCGAAGAAATAACCCAGAAGGCCGAGGAATACGCTAATCAACTTACAACAGCCAACTGAGAACGCTTCTGCGGATCAATTAATGGAACCTTAGGGACGGCAAAAACGTGGAACATCCTCAGAGATGATTGACCCGCTCAAAACCAGACGCGAAGGACACAAGAACTTGGAGGGATTCCTACACTCGTACCCAGGCACAAAAGAAGAACTCCTTCAGGCAGTTCATAGAAAATGCTTCGGTAACAAAGCCCCGTTACCCCCATACCCAGCTGATTACACTAGACACCCAACCCCAGAAATGGATGAACTCTTCACGGTGGCAGAAGTTAAAACAGCAATCAATACAAAACCAAACACAGCGGCAGGGGCGGACCAAATATCAAATGCATGATTAGAAACATGAATGATGAAGCCATAACAGCCCTTACGATCTTTATAAATGACCATTGGGTCAAAGGAACGATACCACAGCAATCGAAACACGCTGTGATAATCATGATTCCAAAACCAGGGAAGAAATTTACTTTAGACACCCTTAGGCCCCTCTCTTTTACATCATGTCTAGGAAAGGTGTTCGAAAGATTAGTAAACACTAGACTCCAACGTCATCTTGAAGAAAACAACTTAATGCCTGACACCATGTTTGCCTTCAGACCACATCTGTCAACACTGGACATACTCCTGCTTTTAAAAGAGGAAGTATTAACGAACGTCCCCAAGGCAGGACAACACATTGTCATGGCTGTGGACATAAAAGGGGCCTTCGACAACGTAAGTCGCAAAGGGATACTGGATGGACTTGCAGAGGCCAGCTGCGGCCAAAGGACGTACCAGTACATCCGAAGCTTCCTCAACCGGAGAACAGCAGTTATAAAAGTAGGAAACGATGAATCTCAAGTCATCCATCCTCCTAACAAAAGAACGACACAGGGTGCGGTGATTTCGCCTACAGTCTTGAACATAACCGCGATTGGACTAGCTAAAAAACGCCAAGAAATCCCCGACGTCCTTCATCCCCTATACGTGGATGATATAACGATATGGATAACCAAGGGCAACTTGGGAGAGAAGGAGGAAAAGCTCCAACGGGCAGCCGATATAACAGAAAACTATACCCAACAAAGAGGACTCCAGTGCTCGGCGGAGAAATCAGAACTCTTTCGCCTCAGAAAAACCAAAAAACAAAGAACTGACCCGAGACTCAAACTCGAGATCAGACTGGAAGGGAAAATTATTCCTGAGAGGTCAGTAGTAAGAGTGTTAGGGATGTGGCTGAAACCTAATGTCAGATGTTCACACACTTTAAACACGATCAGAAAAACAACGGAACAAATTAACCGGACAGTAACCGAACAATTAATCGGACAGGAATGGGCGAAGAAGACACCCTCAGACTGGTGAAAAGCCTGGTCATTAGCAGACTAATGTATTCCCTACCTTACCATACCATGAACAGAAAGGAAGAAGAAAAGACTGATACAATAATAAGGATGGCATATAAGATAGTCCTGAGGTTACCACGCAACACTTCAAATGAAAAGCTTCTAGCCCTCGGCCTCCACAATACATTTCATGAGCTGGCTGAGGCACAACTCATAGCGCAAACAACAGTCGGCAGAGCTCTTCTTCAAAGAGTCGGCCTTGGAGAATGCATACAAATATACCAAAACGCGAAAGGTCTACCCTGCCAGATTCGAGCTTTGTATGGGGTATCACCAATACCACAAAACATGGATCCGACATTACACGCAGGAAGGAGAAAAGCTAGAGCAGAATACACAGACAAAAGAACAAAATACTTGGACACTGCACGATTCACGGATGCTTCACCATATCGGGCCAATGCAAAGAATATGGTGGCACTTGTCGTAAACCGCAAAGGGAAAATCACAGCCTGTGCTTCGGTTTCCCGAGCAACCATTTTAGAAGCCGAAGAGATAGCCATCGCCTTAGCTATAAGGCATAGAGCGCAATGCTCCACCAACAACAGTCACAGATTCTCAGGCCGCATGTAGGAACTATCAGAGGGGACAAATCGGCGCGAGGGCACGCCGGATACTTACCGAAATCAACAGAGACCTTGACGTAAGGTATACGCAAAGGATAACGTGGGCCCTGGGACATGAGGGTGTTACTGGGAACGTCCATGCAGACGAGGCGGCTCGAGGTTTCACTAATTGCCGAGCTGCCCATGGCAACATGGTGGAGGGCCCGATAACTATCGATCCAAGTTATAAAGCGATCTTGCAACACTACAGGGAATTCAGAAGGCTCTACCCGGCCCCGCATAGGAACCTTTCAGCCGTGGACTCAGCGACGTTACGCAGGCTCCAAATGGACACATACATAAATCTACATAAATTGCACATATACTGCCCAACAGCATACAAGGACATATGCCCGTGGTGCGGGAGCACACCAACACTCTACCACATCACATGGGCGTGCACAGCTCACACAGAAGAACAAGAAGATAATAACACAAGAGCGAGGTGGGAGGCCTTCCTATCCAGCTCCGCCCTCGGGGATCAGCTCAGGCTCGTCTGAAGGGCAGAAAGGATGGCGAGGGCCAGCAGCGGTGCCTTGGAATTGGTGCCCGACTACACGGTGTTACCCCGTTTTAAAGGCAACGAAGTTCTTTCGACCAATAAAGTTTCGTTCTTTTTCTTATTCCGGGGCCAAATTGTATCACTCTGTTGCTCGAAGGGCCTTAAATACGCTGGACTCTGTTCCCAATTTAGGTATCCACCTAGCTAGGTAGGAGCCAACGAGAGGTCCCTGCATCTGCAACACTCATACTCCAGGTTCACGTTCGTTCTGACAGTTAAGGTGAACTGTGAGCACCCTTCCGGCATAACCGTAAATGACGGGACATGTACTGTTCTGTTTGATCATATAATGGCAGCGAAAAAAAAACAATTCATCAGTGCGTGTAAGAAATCTCAGCCAGAAAATGGAGATTTCACTCCTTGAATATCGCCTGACACCTTCTGCTAAGTCATTGCCGCCTTGGCAGTGGCAGCTTACGGAGTGTGAACCACCATTTCTGGAGGTCACAAAACATGCTGCGGAGGCAGATATTACAATGCGTTGCCAAGAAATTCAGTCCAATTACTCATGCGTAGAGTTTTACGCTGACGCTTGTAAATCACATACCGAATTTGTTCATCCTTCTCGGAATCTGACGCACTGCTCCCGTAAACAAACGTCTTTACGGCTAAGCCCTATGCACAATTGTCGGTTGTGAAACTTTTAAGGAAATCAGAACCTAAACGAACAATATATACAGACTCCCCAAACGTAGTAAAAGCCTTAATGACACTCCGTAAATACAAAATAAATTGAGGAGCTATTCCACCATGTGAAGGTGGATGACCGTGACTAATGACGCTCAGAGAATCAGTAATATACACTGCTTGGTTCGTTTACGACTTGAGACAGATTCTTGAACTAAGTTATACCTCTACACGGCCGTCGTTGAGTAGCTAAGTGACAGATTGGTGTGGCACTTCAAACCAAACTCTTCTAGCAAACGCTGAGTGCCCTTTTTATTTCTGGTTTTAAAATGCACATATTCAAGTATCCAATAACGATCACAGACGCAGTGTCAACAGGGCTTACCTACGCAAAGTGCGTGGTCATGACCTTCTCGATATCACACTTGGTGTACCTGCAGATATATACGCAGTGGACATCAGAATCCCGTGTTTTGTACCGGCGGCATAAACATGGCCCCAGTCGGTGGCATAGCATTCTTGCAAGTAAAGAGTGTATGGTTGTACATACATTTTTCCTTTGCGTATATGGCAACGTCTCCTGCTCGGGAGTCCATGTTCTGTTCAGAAACGATTCCGGCATAACCATCGACTGATTATTAGGTGTGGAGCACTTGAAACCTGATTCACCTCCTCCGTGAGACGGTCTGGTATTGCACAATCTCCGCGATCAGACCATGTTTATTAAGGTGTATTTTTATTGTTGACGCACGAACAGGAAAAATACACGTAACCCCCACCCCCCATATACAGCTTTACTTTAAAACCCGGCACTTACTGGAGCTCGATTCCGTCCTGCGCATAGCGTATATATCTAACCAGCTTATCTCTATATGCTCAGTACCTTGCCATATAGGCATCGAGAGTAAAATGCCAGAAGACCAAATCGACAAATGAATTGCAATGCAAGATAAAATTTAGCTCTTAAACACTATACAGGCCATATATAAAACATTCGTGGTCACATATCTTACACGAAGGTATGCTTTATAGTCAGGATAGAGTAACATAAATCTAGGAAAAATAATTAGAATATGTTTTAAAGGAACATTGGTACAGCTGTAAGGATAGAGCTAGGGCTCTATTCATTCAGAAAATCAATGCCGACTCGCGTGATAATATGTGCTTCAGAACGTCAACAACAGCACAACACTATCTCACGGTGGCTAAGGAAATATAACTTGTTTTCTAAGGGTGCTCGGGCAGTGTTCGAGCATGCATTTTTCAGTCTCGGGAGACGCATCAAATCCGTCAGTGATGAAGTTGGCAGAGACTTCGCAGTCAAGGGGAATATGTTGTATGCTAACTCAGTCGCTCAGCACAGAACCACTAAGGCTCGAGATAACATGCAATTAGTTTTTCGTGCATGATGACACGATGCGGAACCAGCAAGGGTAGGCCAGCCAGGGTAAAGTGGAAGTAAAAACAGCAGGCGAAATACGACGATCGACTATAAGACTTCTGAGACCCCAGAAGAAAGTCATGTGTAACGGCTGGTGTAGTAGGCCGTGGTTAAAGAGTATAGGGAAATAAGAGTAACTATCTACGACGTGGCGTCACCAGTTGTAAGAAAATGTCAGAACGTCTAGAATCAAGTCCCATTGCCGATAGTCTGAGTTGTACGAAAGGAAATATTGTCGTACCCCCAAGTGTAGCACCGAAGCTACAATAGAAAATCTTACAGGTTTCTCAAAAAGAAGGCTTCGTACCAGAGGAAACTTCTTGCTGATCTGGGATTCGATACTACGACTATGTTATTCCAGGCCAATTTCCTCAGCTGAGAAGCATAGTTTCTGAGGAAGCTGTATGGGTTTCTTTGGTATCGCCTTAGTACATTCGGGAGGATGATAGTTTTTCGATTATTGTTACGATGGTGATGATAATGATGGTTATGATGATGATACATTCGCATCGCTTTAGAAAGGGGGCGGTCAGAAATAGTCAGCTAGCCTAATTGACTTAATCAAGTACGCTATAAACGCTTTCAATTCTAGGATTTTTGTATACATCTCCTTCATTTATTTTTCTACTTTCCGTACCTCTAAACTTCTCTACCTAGCGTGAACTGCTACCATTGCCTGCAACGGCTGCGGTCATATAAATTTTCCCTGCTTTTTTCCACCTATACAGAAAAATCTTTGTTGCTTATCTCGACTGCAGGCTCGTTGATGCTTTCGCCCACATGAAATCTAAGTACATTTGGAAGGTAAAAGTTACCTACGGGTCTCACTGGGTGAGTACACTCGCATTTCATTACGATGTACCTAATAGTTTCCGCTTTTTTTTTTAGAAGCAGACAGATACCTTATCTAGTTACGATTATTAGCGTAAGCATGTTTTTGTGTATAGTCAACCAGCTAGAGCCACAGACAACAAGGCATTACCCTTTATGTTATTATACAAATTTTTCCTTCTAATTATTTTCTTCCTGTTCTTTTTAATCACCGTGGTTTTTATTGTTTCCATTCTTCAGATCCAATTCACTCTCTGCTTCTCTCAATTTCCTTTTTATGTGTTCTGGTCTTCTATTTATATTTTCAATTCTCCTGCTCATAGTTGCCCACTTTCCTGACCTACTGCTCCATTTGGTGCCCACGTTTTTGAGGTAGAGATATTTGTGCACTTTAGCCGCCCGTTTATTTTCAGCCTTTTTCCTGAGTCTTTCATCAAAACAAATTTGGTGGCTGACCATTTCTGACCAGTACACATGTTGATTATCTATTCTACGCCAAGCCTAAATAAATTAGGCAATCACTGCTCAAAGGTATCAAAAAATTGAGTAGGTTTTTAGTTCACTACGAAAATTAAATACATCTTTCACATGAAGGAATCTTAAAGGCCGGAAATTAGTGGAAGGGAAAACAGCGATGCCAATTAAAACCAGTTGATCGATCTATTTCTAATATGTAGCTAACCTAAGTTTAAAACAGCGCCCAATCAGTCGCCCTGTAGGTACAGCAAAATTGTTCTTGGGCAAGAGAGGTTTTGAAATTAATTGAACGCAATAATTTTTCTCACTTAGCAAAGCAAAAAGGAGATGGAGAAACATATGCTGGGAAGCTTATGATGCGTCGAAGCAGGAATTCCTCATTTTATATCCCCATTTCTGACATGACAATATTAGACAATACTTACGGGCACGAACCGTGAACATGTACCACAAGAGTTTAAATTATATTCACTAATGTTTTACATGGCACAATACTTAATTGGGTTTAGCCTAGATGTCCATGCAACGGCTTGTGCTTTTTTGTATAGGTCAAACTTGAGCTTACAGGGATATATTGCTTCTAAGCTGTAGAAACTCAGAATACCAAATACAATCGGACTTTGCAGAAAGATCATATTTTTAAACCGTCCACGCACGATCCACGATCATATTTTTAAACCGCAGCCTTGAAAGAAGCCACTGTTCTCTCTGTCTTATGATGTGATATGACATATAAATTATTAATTTTGTTGCAGATCATGGGTAATCTGTCTCCTTGTGGATTTCAACCTCAAAAGATTGCAATGCAGTATACTCAGAGAGTGAAGCCTCTTTGCTACTCGGCATTGTCCAAATAAATTGTAGGGTTGGGCTTTATAAGAAAAAATTGTGAAGACCCTTAACATATTGTTTTGCAAGATCATAAGTTCAACTGCGGATGTTTAAGTACCGCGGCCTCAGGCGGAACTGCAAGAAAATAAGTGGGAGTCGAAGGGTGCGTTTTATGGAGTGTCTTTTCAATCGGGTGAAGAGTTTGGCGCTTCGTAAAAATTTCTGCAGCTTTGGGTAACTTGAACTTTGTGTTAGTGCAGTGCAGATCGCATAAAACGTGTTCGTAGATGAACAAAAATAATGTTTATGGGAAATTCGGCGTCGGAATCAGCAGTCGAGGAAGTGGAGGACAAAGCTACTCGTGAGCTCGAGCGGTGGTTTGAGGCTCGGCTTGGCGCTCTTGCGTGCGGCCTGCTAGGACCGGTGCCTGCTGACGTAGAGAGAGAAAGCATCATTCCCAAATTGGTGCCCATAACGTGGGGCCCCGGCTGCGTTCCGGGATGGGCCATGATCGGGGGGAAGGCGGGCTGCGCCCGTTTCACGGCCAGTAGCGACGCCCAGCGGTATGGTCTGGTGCATGAACATCTCCGCGGTTCGAGCTGCAGCTCTGCCGTCTGCTGAGAAGTGTTTCCGCCCAACTGCTCCTTCGTCACCGTCATCTTTTCTGGTATGGGACACGGGAGTAGAGCTATCTCTTACGCGCTGCTGAAACTGCCGGCGCCACCGTTGGAGAAGGGTCCTGTCGGCGCCGTTACTGCGTCAACGCGATGGAGTGCTTCCTCAACGCGAGAAGTTGTCGAAGCACGGAGACCACTCGTGGCTTCAAACGCGGCGGCGCGGTCGCGAGCAGCGATTTGAAGACGTCGGAGAGCGACGATGACTGGACCGTTGAATATAAGGGAGCACCAAGGCGCGCAACAACAAGCTGGCAAAGAAAGCGGCTCGGAAGGACCGCTGGTCGGGTAGCGAAGCCGAGAAAAAGAGCGGCGTGTGGTCCTCGTCCCAGTCGGAGGAGGGCGAAACGCGCACTCTTGCGGTGGTTCCTCGGCGCCGGCAGGCGACAGTGGTAGCAAAGACGACAATGACTATGATTCCTAAGAAGACGAGTTCAACGATGGCAGGGACGAGAACCTTATGAGGCGCTTGAGGTCAGTTGCCAACGGCAGTGGAAGCGGCAGCGCTCGAGCGACGATCATCACCATCTGTGATCTACCATTGCTGTTAACTGCGGGGTGCGGTGCTGTGTTGTCTCTGTGCGGTTGAATGGCAGCGGGTGGGCGGCTGCTACTTCCGGCGACCTGCTGCGTGCACTCGTCGGAATGAGGTCGAGGAGGAGGAGGAAGACCGGACCAGGTGTGCCTCCGGGAATGGTTTAGAGCATTCTTGTTCCTGCGAAATCTCGACAACGCAGAGGCTCCGCCACCTTGTCTGCCGCATCTTTGTGAAGCCAGTTTTAGGGTCTTCGAATTTCTGGAAGACATTAGTGACTCAGACCTTGCCTGCTCCGCCCGTTCTCGTTCGGTGCACCAGTTTACAAGCCGACGTCGCTGTAAGCCGCCGCGGTCCATTGTCATCGTCGCCTTCGCAGAGGGAGGGACACTATGGCAACTCCGGCTACGGAGCCAGCAATCGAGGAAGGGGAGGACAAAGTGACTCGGTAGCGCGAGCGGTGGTGCGAAGCTCGATTGGGTGCTCTTGCGTGCGGCCGCTCCGTACTGGGGCCTGCTGGCGTATACTGAGGGATCCCGCCGTTCTAACAGGTTTGTCCGAGAGAGTATAAATTAATTTGAACCTTATTGAGCAACAACGGATGAAATAGCGTAGGCTGTGTCTCTCTGGGGTGAAATAAACACCCCCTTGGTATTATAGCACTTCATTTCTAAGCAAACATAATTGATCATGTTCGCAATGTTAAAGGAAAAGACTAAGTGTCCACTTTTAAATGCGTGGCGAACACTGTTATGACTGGGCTTGCAGTATTTATTATGGTTTGCGCTTGTCCTATCCCTTTCTCTGCAACTGCACCTCCTCCGTCGCTGGACAGCTAACCATGTGCAACCTCGTTAACCATATTCCCTATCAATTTTTTCCTGGATATTTCATTTTCGGGAATGTGTCACAGCAATTACGAGTTAAAAGAAAAAGGACAACACCAAAGCTTTTTTATGAGTTTCGCAGTTAAGCTTATTTATTTTCTTCAGTTCTGAATACTTTCCAAAGCCTTGGCCATCTTCATAAATCGCTCGGCAGCTCGCATGACAACACCGACAAACATCTTCATAAAACTGCCACGATTGGCAGAATCTTCCACGGCATAGCCACTCGTAACTTTGGTTAACAACTTGGAGATGACCTCGGCTGTCTTGTCTTGGAGCTTCTTCTTGGCCTCCTTAGCGGCTTTCGTGATGTGGTCTTTGGCATCGTCGAAGGCGCCTTTTAGGGTGACTTTCACCTTTTCAGTGGCGTTTTTCAAAGCGTCCTTTGTTTTCTCCCACAGAGCACGCAAAAAGTACTCATCGCTCTGAAAAATGAAAGCCAGTAAGTATGAAAGGGTGAAATACTTACTGGACTCGCTGCGTAAATGTTAGTTCTAATTAATCCTGTCCCTTCCTCCGCATATATTTATACTAAAACCATGAGTTGCCGATTTACTGAATGCAACTATGCTTAACACGTCAAGGGTATGACATTTGGCAGGGGTGTAAAATGTTTGCTTATATAACTACAATAATTTAGAATGTTTGCACAAACTCTACGCTGTTGAGACAAATAAATACCAATTACTATACATTAAATCTCATTGCTATATATATATATATATATATATTGATTGATTTATTGTTTTTTGTGTGTCTACAATATATGCCCACATGTAAAAAACCCACGGCGATTGACTGTATCTGACATAAATAAATAAATAAATAAATATTATGCCAGACGATAAACAGCATTTGGTGAAGCTTCTTTTAGGAGCGCGTAAATTAGTGTAATTTTCTATATTGGAACTTATGTAAGGCATAACGGCTTCTCATATTATTTACTCGAATCCCTCTGAGCGCTGAGGAAGCATTATGGGAGGCACTGCAAACAATCGTCGCAGTGTGCAAACTGCAGCATTACAAATATAATAAAGTACGCATGAACGATCGCATGCAGTAAAGGGCATTACATACAATAGCCAAAGAAAGGAAATAACGACACGAATGCACCGAGATTGAGGTTCTTGTTACCAACCTCTTTAGCCAGCATTATTTCACCAGAGGGCTTATCCACCCGTTCTGAGTAGAACCCACCGCCATTTCTGTAAAACCAGCGGATCAGCGCGTATTTTTCTCGCTTGAATTGAGCGGGGCAGTAAAAACAGCGCGATATGATAGAAAAGGGGCCACCACCTCATTGGCGATGTTGCAACTGGCGGAATGAACAGTCCACGTTTTTGATGTGTTGCTTTCCATTAACCGAATATGGCAGCAAAGACACGCATTTCCTTGGCTGGTTGCTTTATGGTTGCTTGCATAGGAAAGATTACTAATGAACAACAACATTTATCCGAACATATACGTACCCATTATTCTTCAGGCTACTCCTCAACAATTGAATGTTGTCTGTTCTTCGTTGTCCTAAAGTGTCAATGCACCTTAGCCAAATAAGCAGCCTACACATATAAGTATACAGGCATAGAGTCCATATTCCACATACTACAATTCCTTTGGACAGAAACCATCAGTTAAGCCCACTACGCACATCGATTGCAGTTTGCGATCGTGCAGAATACATGTACTGAAGTACTACGCCTATCTGGAGTGATAACATTTACGAAATATTAAGAAATTAGTTGTGCCTAATGTTATTATCGGAACTCGTGAAAAAGTGCGTAGAGGTGCATATGATACGTTTTCTTAAGGTTGGCTGCTTTCTTTTTCTGTGTGACACGAGTGCGCCAACACTAGGCCGTAGAGCTGTTGTTTGGCACTTTCAGAAACAAATGAAATGATGGAGTCCATAAAAGGAAGAATAAAATGTGTAAAAGTTTTTACAGAAACATACGTCCAATATCTGACTCACAACCATATCTGCTTAGATAGAGAATGGCGCTTCTGCTTCGGTGGGTCGTGCTCAATATATGATGTCTACAACGTGTTTCCGGGAATGCAATTGATTCCGTTGCATGCAGCCAGAAAAGCATAGCCTTCGACATCACTTTCTAGTACGCTGAAGGGGCCGTCGCTAGGGCACTGACGTGGACGCCCAATCTAACACACAATTTTACCGCCTTTTGTAGACGGACCACAACAGCTGCTAGTAGAAGTAGACGACAGCCATTTATGGAAAAAGCAAGTGTTTGGCGACCTCGATTATACTCTGCTTTTTCTACGTACCTCAGAATTAATGTCCTCGTCCTGAGCTAGGGTCTGGGCCACTTCTCGCAGGATCTCACCCACATAAACAGCATCTTGAGCGGCACTTTTGGCCGCCCTGTCGAATGTTGCTTCAAGGTTGGACTCCTTTTCGGGAATGGCGTGTGCGTCCGCTGTAATGGCATGAACAGGAGTGCATGTTAGACGTTTTTGGGTGGCTAACGAATGTTTCGCTTGAAGTAACTGTAGTACATTAAAAACACGAGGTGTTTCGGCAAATGAGGAAAATGTCAGCAACCTTTGGGTCACCGATGGCATTCTCGTGCAAGTTGACGCGTGATGCGACTTACAGCAAATTATTGATTATCACAAGTGGCAGTGTCTAACGGTGTGCTTGATAATTACCTTCTAGCAACTTTTAGTAATACGTATTGTACTGTCAACGCAGCAAGATTGAAATTTGTTGTTTCTTCTGTTGAAACGGGCGCAACAGTTGATTTCCAGAATAAAAACGGACTGAAGTGTAACTATAGGGTACACTCATGTCATAGTTAGTAGCGTTCAAAAGCGCTTGAAATTGAAAGTGAATAATCGGCGCATTGTAACACAGAATAAATTGTCGCATTGAAACCTTGAAGATAACAAAGATCTGTAGCCGGCCTGCAAAGCTTGTTTGTGGTTATATGATTGCTCCATTTACTGTTGCTTAATTTCCATAGGTTCATTTCTGTACAATGAATTTGATGTATTTTTTTACTGTGTTCATTAGTGGAATAAATATTTATACGCACCCGTAATGGCGACGAGCACCACGATACAAACGGCTGCGGAAATGAGCCTCATGATGTCTGTGAGAAATGTAAAAACCATATAGCTGTCTGTGCACAAAGACACATCTACAGTGCTTTAAAGCACGGCTATTTGTTCAGCACCATCTATTCAAGCAGACTACCTTTAAATTAGGGATGTGCGTGTTCCATAAATATTTATTAACCTAATTTTAACCAACACGGCCTGTATGTAGTAACCCACCACCACTGCCTCAAAGGAACTGCTTATTTACGGAGAGACGTTTTTATACGCTGAGAATATTTCACTGTAAATCCATCGTTGATTCCTACGCTCCTACCCCAAATTTTATTTTCACTTAGGTTGACCGCGTCACACGCATGATAGCAAACAAGCACCTTTGTACAACAAAGGCTAGCACACGTTGAGAATATATTCTCCGTAGATTCTACTTTCTTAACTAATGTCCAAAGAAAGAGGGCTGTATTTCATATAGGCCATATTTCATAGCTTTTAATATTTGTAATACTGAATGCTTCTCACATAAGCAAGGGAACTGAAGAAAGGTATGAGTATATCTACTTACCTAAAGCAGAAGTCCACAGGATATTTCCCCGGTTGTATCGAGTGAATTGTGAGTAACCTGCGTTCGCAGTCCAGCTTTTATACTTCATAATCTTCATGAGCCGTGTTTTTTTTGTCTATTTTGAATTGATATGTAAGTCCCTGAAGATCAAAGGTCTTTCAAGTGCACATATAGAGACCTAGATACCGCATTTATCTCGGCTCTGGCCGTCAGAGCTATTGTTCATGGCACAGATTGGTGTGATTCACCGGGATTCTTCTCATGGAGTAGAATACAATCTCAGATAAAGCGACTTATTGAACGATCGTCATCCTCAGGTCAAGCTCGAACGCACAATGCTTTGCAGCCTAGTGGCATGTAACGGGAACAATGTACTTGAATGATGTCATTGGAGTGTGACGAAGGTGTAATCTAACGATAAAAAGGTTGCACGGCGAATTTAGGTGCCTGAGTTTGTCGCTGAGTCATACATAGCGTTCCAAAAGCCACCAGCAAAAGGCAATCCCCTAGCGTTTATGTCCGCTTCTTGCAGCTGACATACATACATACATACATACATACATACATACATACATACATACATACATACATACATACATACATACATACATACAAACATACATACATACGTACGTACGTACATACATACATACATACATACATACATACATACATACATACATACATACATACATACATACATACATACATACATACATACATACATCTTTATTTCTGCAGCTCACAACTTCTTACACATCCTGCCCGCATAAGCGCAAGTCGCTTGTAGGCGGGTCACGGCAGACATAAGGAGCTAGCTCGCTGCTAGCAAAAGAAGTACCACGTATACGTTACATATCGCAACAGCTTGAACAGAACACTGAACAGGAATATTTTACTGTGTTAGTAGCGTGAGAAAAACAATTAATTTGAAAATATAATTGTGACTTTTGGCTTTCTACAAGGAAGGCTATCAACTAAGAGTTGAATTCTGTTTTCCTCAAAGAAAACTTCACTCAGGTTAGTCGGGCACTACTTTTCTGAAATGAACGTTGGGCAAGGACAATCACTTGAAATATCCGTGGTACTACAATGACAACGTTTATTTTCGAAAGCATCACGGTCAGCCTGTTGTGGCTATAAAAACCAGGCTTATCTAGAGCGTACGTGTACACAGTAGCCTCTAATTCTACTAGTGCGCTTTATCAGAATGTGTGATATATTCATAATCACGTCTGCATTGGATCCGCCGCTTAAGCAAGAGGTGAGTTTTGCTCACCTCTTACTGTTCTACATTTGAATATGCAATTAAGTCCTGGGAAGGATGAACCGTTTTGCATTGTTAGAACTTTTCAGCTTGAGGTCATCTATTATATTGATGACTATAATGTGGTACTGTAATGAAACGGACATCATACATATTGAGTAAGACACTTTATTTGAACAGAAAATCTAGTGAGGTGGCAGAATTTCTATTTCAGCGCAGATTGAAAGGATGAGTCGATTGATAGACTCCCTATATCAAATTTAAAATTGCGAAGTAGTTACTGTCATATATTGAAGTATTGTGCGTGTGCCATGCAACAAACCTCCTGACAGCAATGGCGCCGATTTCTTAGCATTTCTACAAAAACCATTATATTTTGCCATCCTCTATATCTACACAGTATTATTCGGTGGGCATCTTAACATCGACATGCTCGAACTATTTTAAAAAGATGAACCATCTATTTTCGGATACCACACCATGTCGAATTCCACGTCTGCTCCTACGCGGATTACCCTAAACAACGCATGGCTGAACGACTTTCCGTCTATGTGTAAACTCCATTACCATTTCCGCGCAATATCAGTCACAGTGGTCACTCTAAATGCTATGATCTTATTGACCATGTTAGGACGCATGACTTTAATGGCCACATAGAAAACGTGGGATGCCCGCGCTCTTTCGCTCCCATTAAAGGGTAGAAAAGCACAATAAAGCGCACTAGTGTAGCCATCAATAGCCGACTTCAACGTGGACCTAGCGCGACTCGACGGCAAGTGGATTGTATCGTTCCTGTTGGAACGGTTTGCATTTGAGTGCGACACGGACGTCAATGTGCCGACCACGCGTCACCGGTCGTGTGTGCATGTAACCTTTGGCAAGAACTTGTGTAGCATAGCAGTACATCCGATTGCGATGTACTACACCAGCCACAAAACTATGGTCGCTGTGGTAACGAATGTGTCAAAATAAAGGCGATGAAAAACCGCGAAGTTAGGTGTATCTTTATACATTCAATACAGAAATACTTCGGAATAGGGAAGTGCGTAACAGGAGGGATCTTGCCTGGGTCCCGTTACACTCCGTTCGCGTCAACGAGATGTCCAAGGACGGTAATCTGGCGACGGCCGAATTGGCACTTCGATCCGTTGAGTTGCAGACCGCCTCGACGAAACACGTCCAGGACTGCTGAGAGGCGCTCGAGGTGCGTAGCGAACGTTGGGAAGAATACTATAACGTCGTCCAAGTAGCACCGGCACGTGGACCATTTGAAACCGCGAAGAATGGAGTCCATCATGCGTTCAAAAGTGGCAGGAACGTTATAGAGACCGAACGGCATCACTCTTAATTGATAAAGACCGTCGGGTGTGACAAAATCAGTCTTCTCGCGGTCGTGATCGTCCACAGCAACCTGCCAGTAGCCGGAGCAAAGGTCAATAGAGGGGAAATAGCGAGCACCATGGAGGCAATCAAGGGTGTCATCAATCCGAGGTAGGGGATACACGTCCTTTTTGGTAACCTTGTTAAGGTGCCGAGAATCCGCGCAAAAGCTCCATGAGCCATCCTTCTTTTTTAGCAGTACAACAGGTGACGCCCATGGACTACATGACGGTTCAATAATGTTCTTGGCAAACATTTTGCGAACTTCTGCGTGAATAACTTGACGCTCAGCCGGTGACACTTGATACTGGCGGCGATGAATAGGAGGGGCATCGCGGGTAGTAATGCGATGTTTAACAGCTGTACTTTGGGCCAAAGGACGATCGTTAAAGTAAAAAATATTGTGGTAGGTAAACAGAACGCGGTAGAGCTCACCAGCGCGCTCGGACGGCATGTCGGACGCAATCATTTTCTGGAAGTCGGCGATGGTACAAGTTGCCGAGTGCGATGGTAGAGGAGGATTCGGCTGTATTGTCGTCTACTGCAATACTGAGTGATCCTCGAATGAGCAAAGCTGGGCGAGAGACATCCCGCGTGGCAGCACTTGGGTCGTCAAGCCAAAATTGACCACTGGCAGGCAGAAGCAATTCGCCGTAATAGATAAAACTGTATGAGGTACTGTGATCCCGTGTGTAACGAGGACGTCTTGCATAGGATCCATGATGTAGTGGCCATCGGGCACTGGTGGGGATGACACTAAGTCAACGTAAGTCAGTGCCGAAGGTGGCAAGCGAACGGAGTCGACGGAACTGGGGCGAGTGGGGTGTGGTTCAGCGTGATCCAGAACAGGCAGATCAAGGTGGAGAGTACTGGCGGAACAATCGATGAGAGCAGAATGTTCGGAGAGAAAGTCTAAGCCGAGGATGATGTCGTGGGGACAGTGGGCGATGACTGTGAATAGCACGATACTGGAGCGATCGGCGAAGGTGACGCGGGCGGCACACATACCAATTACTGTTCCGCCCTAGGTGACATGGACAACAGGCCTCGTGGCGGGCGTGATTAATTTCTTCAGGCGGTTAAGAAGGTCAGCACTCATTACCGATAAATGCGTACCAGTGTCTATAGAGCAGATACAGCAATACCGTCGACTTGCACGTCAAGAAGGTTCAGTTGAGTGGGCAACGTCAGTAGAGTATTTGGCGGCGTAGGGAGCCATGCAGCGTGCCCTCGAGGTGCTGCATCGTCTAGCTTTCCCGCTGGTAGCGGCGTCCGAAGGCAGTCGGCGAAAAGGAGCGACGGGGCTGGGGAGACCGAGATTGTCGTCGGTTGGGCGGAGGCGAACGAGAATAGGTGTGGTTCGGGGCATGAGAACGGCATTGTCGGAGCGTGTGGCATAGGGACGAGAAGGGCCACCTGGGGGTGAGAGTAGGCAGTATAAGGAGACCGGGACGAGGAACTCCAGCGACTGCGACAGTACCAAGAAATGTGCCCGATTCGATGGCAGTGAAAACAAATGAGCTTGTCGTCAGCAGTGCGCCATTCAGATGGGTCACGGAAACGTGGTGGGTAATGAGATGCGGGACGAGGCGGCATCGAAGAAGCCGAGTGGGTACTAGGGCGATGGGCCGAGCAGATGGTGTGAACTCCTGGCAGACAACTGCCTGGATCAGGGAAACCGTGACTGCAGGTGCGTTGGTGGAGCAGCAGTCGAAGGCAGCCGGATAGGCGGCCTCGATCTCACGCCGGACGATCCTGGTAACATCGCCAGTGTTGTTGGGATGAGGAGCCTCAGCACAGGAAGATGTCGCGGGGGTGTTGGGCAAACGGGCAAACTGCTGGTCGATACGTTGGCTTTTATTTTTGGTTGTTTTTTTTTACTCTTTTATAACTGCATCCACCGTTGCGACGTTGTTGAATACGAGCAAGTTGAAGACCTCGTCGGCAATGCCATTGAGGATGTGGGTAACCTTGTCTGACTCAGTCATCTGTGCGTCAACCTTGCGGCACAGAGCCAAAACATCCCGAATGTACGTGACGTAGGGCTTTGTTGACGTCTGCACACAGCATGATAACGACTTCTGCGAGGGAAGTTGGTTACCGTAGGGGTTGCTGAAAAAGTCTCCGAGCTTTTGGTTAAGCGAATCCCAACTGGTGAGCTAATCTTTGTGCGTCCGAAACCAATCTCGAGCTGTGCCAGTGAGGTAAAAGACCACGTTGGCGAGCATGATAGTAGGGTCCCACAGGTTATTGCGGCTGACGTTCGCGTACAGGCTGATCCAGTCCTGATCCAGGCCAAGAGGCAACAGTCCAAGCTAGCCTCCAATCGTCGTCGTCGTCTTC
This sequence comes from Dermacentor variabilis, assembly GCF_050947875.1. Taxonomy (NCBI): domain Eukaryota; kingdom Metazoa; phylum Arthropoda; class Arachnida; order Ixodida; family Ixodidae; genus Dermacentor; species Dermacentor variabilis. Next base: position 162,703,236 of record NC_134569.1, on the reverse strand, counting down.
ACACTGTTCGCCTCTTGTCATCGCAAATACTGTTCCGTAGCAATATAGTAATCAATATAAATCAAAATACTCGTTAATATAGTCATCCTAATACAGCTTCGCTTGTTATCCTTCTTCATAGAGTGCGAGGACACGCATTTTTTTCTTGTGCAGGTCAGTTAGAGTTATTCTAGACGCAGTGGAAATATTCCTTGTAGTTCTGCCGTACCCACCTACTTGTCTGAATAACGCTTATGAATTTATTCGTGCATGCAAGCATATTTCATGCAATGACATTGATGAGAACTTTGGGCCTACCGTTTAGGACTTGTTTCAAAGGCTTTTAAAAGATCAGCACTCCATGAAGGCAGGCATTGCTGAGTTGAAAGCCCTACTTGAGATAACGAAGAGCGTGTTGACTAACTTTGATGGATATTTAAATGATATAGCAGAAAAGGTGGAGAAAACACAAACTAAAACAAGTGAAATAGGCAATAGGGTTCAAGGGTACCCTCGCTGGAAGACACCCTTAAACTTCAACAGGGAAAACATGTTGATACAGAATGTCGCAGACGAAGGTCGAATGCTGTTGTTTTTGGAATCCGCGAAGAACAAAATGAAACAGAACTGGATTTGCGGAATATAGTTCTAATTGAGGTGTTCGAAGGAAAACTGGGCGTGAGCTGCTTTTAGTCCCAAGAATTCATAGAATTAGGAGATCTTCGAAGAATATACAAGTAATGTATACTTTGAGGACTACATTGAAAAATAAATCGGTTATGCGAAATGACAAGAAGTTGCAAGTACAAAACTACTACAGTGCAGTTACACAGCGCTGGCGCGAACAACTCTGGGAGAGAACAAAGGCAGAAAAAAACGGCGGCAGAAAGGTCCAACTTGTCTATGATAAACTTAGAATAGATGACCAATTTCTCGCCTGGGACTACGTAGCCGATTGAGGGCGGGAGATTCCAAGGAATGGCAGTTCACAGCCAGGAAGCTAGCGAATAAAATCGAAATCGCACCAACAGCGCTTCTTATCTCTTAACCCATGAAGCACACTAACCAATACGCATAAGCTTCTAACACTCCTGTTGCATGATCCACATCTGTGTGTTATAGCAAAAACATGGCTGCATTGCTTGACTGGCGCTCATAAGTTTGTACCACCGAGTCATAAGTTAAACAGATGCGAAAGCAGGTCTCGCGGCAGCGAAGTAACCAACATTACTAAGTGCTTTGTGGGTGCTCTTATCGGTTATCAAATTCCCGACCATGAAAGCTTGTTCTTGAAAGTGTCAATTTTAGAGGTGTCCTTTTTTCTATGTGCAGTGTACCCGGCTCCCAACTCTGACGATAGGTTCGTGCTTAATCTGTAAGATCATTTCTTGACATTACATGGGAAAAACAGTTGTGACAAATGATCGCGACTTGCATGCCATTAGCTGGGATAACCTGAGGAGCGGGTACTCTACAACCAACGACGCAATACTCAACACGATTTTCTTCCCTTAACCTTGATCAGCTTGTAAAAGAGCCTACCCGGGGAGAATGCATCAAAGACCTTTTATTAGCCTGTAAAATCTTTCCGGGTGAACTGCTCAGGATGAAGCAGGTATTTCTGACCATAAATTAATGTAATTTATTTGCATGAAAGCTTGAGGGAGACACCTGAAATTTCGACATTGATTGTGGTAGGCAATTATAACAGGGCAGATGACGTTCCGAAAATCGACTACTTAGACTAACCCCCCATCACACCCTTAACAGTAAAAATGAAAGTTCTTGGCTACAGTGCAGTCGGATGAATAAATTTTTAATGGTTAACTTTGTAGGAGTAAAAAAGGTTCATAAAAGCAGTTTGAATTCTTGTATTACTCTAAATGTTAATTTTGATAAACGTAAAATTTAGCGACCGAGGAAGCACCGCAAGACAGTACGCAACCGTTTGTCGAAATGATACAGCAATTTCATAGACAATTAAGAAGTCCTAGAAACATAATTTTTCGCCACAAGCTCGAAGAGTTCCATAAAACTAAACCCGAAAAGTTCTGGCGTCACCTAAAGGAAACTAGACTGGAGATGACAAGAATAAAATAATGGTTCAGTTATGGCCGATGCAAGCTCAAATGCCACGAGGTTGAATAATAATTTTCCTAGCTTTCTACAAGCTCTGAGGAATGACAACCACTAAAGCCTACTGTCCCTGTAAGTGACACACTGGCTACCTGAGAGGGTGTTGCGGCATTTCTCCTTAGTCTTGATACGAGGAAGCGTGTTGGCCCTGACAATGTTCCAAACGCTTGTCTGAGGCGGTATGCTGTGTAAAGAGCAGGCTTATTGACCAAGATTTTAGTATATTCTTAAAAACCGGTGACATACCGGTCGACTGGCGCACAACTCGTGCAATTCAGATTTTTAAGGAGGGTGACTGCTTATACGCTTCCGATTATCTACCTGTATCCCTTACGAGCACCTATTCTAAGGTGTTGGACAAGTCGTGGCGTGTTATATAAAGGAGTTTTTTGTCAAACCATAAAATGTTTTCGAATATTCAGCATGGCTTTAGAAATGGGAGGACCACTGTTACTATTGTGTCGACAGGGGTAGAATTTTCGAAGGACTCCATTGCGCTGAACAGCTGGAGGTTTTGATTTTGTGTAGAGTAGCAGGCCAGAGCAAGTTATAGCTAATGCCTACCTCTCTTCCTTTGTGTATATCTTTCTCTCTCTCTCGCTCGCTCTCTTCTTTTTGGACTTTTGTAAGGCATTTGACTAGGTGCCCCATGAAAAGTTCTACAAACTGTAATCCATTGGGTTTCCGTATAACGGTAGAAGCTTCAATATGCCACCGCGGTATGGGATCCACATTTTAGTAAATGCGTCAAAGAATTAGTGTGTGTTCGAGGAAAGCTGGATGGTTTGTTTAGGGAAAGTATTAAAGGGAGACTCGGCAACTATATTAAGGCTACAATACAACATCCAAACAATGGAAACAAGCAGAAAGATTAGCCGATCAACACTACTTCATAATACATTTCTGGGCTACTTAATAAAACTTTACCAGTTTGTCTCAAGCCGACTTGCACAAGAAGAACAAGGCATACTAAGCAGAGCTTGGTAACTATAATATTAGCCATGACTAACACATACAGTACAATTTCTTTCCGAGAGCCGTAGATAAAGGAGAATTCTCACGCGGAGAGCATCGTTGGTTCCGGTAACATTGCAATTGAGATTGATCGAACTTTCATGTGATTATTCTATTTCCTAAGTATCCCTTTTTTCGTACCGTAATGTCTCTTGTTTCTTTTGTCATGCATCGTCTGTTACTTGCGTGTCATTCAGTTTATCACCCTGCCGGCTTGGACCAAAATGTCGGCCTACAGTATGTGTAAACAAATAAAAATAAATAAGGTAAAGGCCTACGATACCACGTGTTGGGGTGGACTATGCACGACCTGTTTGAAGTTGGCATTGGCGGACAAGCACTTAACGGAATCGAAAATTATATACCAGACCGCACATTCCGTGTTAGAATTGTAAATGCTCTATCGAGATCATGTATGCAGAAAACGAAGTTACCGCCAGGTGGTGTACTTAACTACACGCTTTTTTATCATAAATACGAATTCCTTCCTTTCAAAAGTACCACGTAGTATATTTTATTCGGCATCTATCAGTGACGTGCCTGTTAGATTTAGGCCCTGTAGCTTTGCATCAGTGAGCGACAAATTCAGCTAAGTATTTAGAAGCTGTCTAAATGGACCGATCAAAATGGCTTCACCTCAATGCTAACAAATACAGCTTTGCTATTTTCAGAGGAAAGAGACGCCTGATTACAAAATCTTATGCAGAACCTCATGGACCGCAAATAACCGTGAACTCGGAACATTTTGCAAATCATACTAGACAGAAAAATTTCTTTTGTGCTAAACATAACGTTTTCTAATTATAAATGTCTAAAAACATTGAGCGTTCTGTCGCGCAGAACATGATGTAGTGATAGGAAATACCTAATGAACATAAAGGAAAGCTACTACGTACACGCTCAGACTGCGGGGTCATAGTGTATCAGTCTGCTACTACGAGTGCCTAGACGACGCTGGAGCCTGTTCACAATTTAGGTATTCACTAGGCAACCGCCAGCTATCCGCCTGGCTACGTAGAAGCCAACGAGCGGTCCCTTCATCTGCAAGGATCATACTCCAGCTTCACGTATTTTCAGGCTGTTAAGGCGAGCTGTGCAGCGGCGGCGTAGAGGTAGAACACCCGCCTCGCATGCGAGAGGTCCTTGGTTCGAATCCCGGTGCCGGCAATTTTCCACCGGATTTTAAAAAAAAATCCGCGTGTTGATAAAATTGCACAGAGGCCTGGAGTGTGGCCTGATCCCGGTGACCAGAACCGGTAACGCACTCCTTCACCAGAGCAGGATTGGCCACCCTGGTGCAGTACTTGGCCACAACCTCCTATATGAACATACCAATCAAACTCCGGCCCTCAGGCCCCAGCAGCTGCGAAGCAACTGACCACGGCGGCGGTCAGACCTGCGACGCAGCAGAGGGTGCGCCATTGGAATAGGAACCTGGCAACGTTCAACGCTAGAACGTTATCTAGTGAGGCGAGTCTAGCAGTGCTATTGGAGGAATTAGAGGGCAGTAAATGGGATATAATAGGGCTCAGTGAAGTTCGGAGGCCAAAAGAAGCATATACAGTGCTAAAATGCGGGCACGTCCTGTGCTACAGGGGCTTAGCGGAGAGAAGAGAACTAAGAGTCGGATTCCTGATTAATAAGAATATAGCTGGTAACAGAGAGGAATTCTATAGCATTAACGAGAGGGTGGCAGGTCTTGTTGTGAAACTTAATAAGAGGTACAAAATGAAGATTGTACAGGTCTACGCCCCTACATCCAGTCATGATGACCAGGAAGTCGAAATCTTCTATGAAGACGTGGAATCGGCGATGGGTAGAGTGAAAACTAAATACACTATACTAATGGGCGACTTTAATGTCAAGGTAGGCATGAAGCACGCTGGAGACAAGGCAGTGGGGGAATATGGCATAGGCACTAGGAATAGCAGGGGAGAGTTATTGGCAGAGTTTGCGGAACAGAATATTATGAGGATAATGAATACCTTCTTCCGCAAGCGGGATAGCCGAAAGTGGACGTGGAATAGCCCGAACGGCGGGACTAGAAATGAAATAGACTTCATGCTCTGCGCTAACCCTGGCATCATACAAGATGTGGACGCGCTCGGCAAGGTGCGCTGCATTGACCACAGGATGGTAAGACCTCAAATTAGCCTAGACCTGAGGAAGGAACGGAAGAAACTGGTACATAAGAAGCCGATTTATGAGTTAGCGGAAAGAGGGAAAATAGAGGAATTCCAGATCAAGCTACAGAACAGGTATTCGGCTGTAAATAAGGAAGAGGACCCTAGTGTTGAAGAAATGAACGACAATCTTGTGGGCTTCATTAAGGAGTGTGCAATGGAAATCGGTGGTAACTCCGTTAGGCAGAATACCAGCAAACTATCGCAGGAGACGAAAGATCTGATCAAGAAACGGCAATGTATGAAAGCCTCTAACCCTACAGCTAGAATAGAACTGGCAGAACTTTCGAAGTTAATCAACAAGCGTGAGACAACTAACATAAGGAAATACAATATGGATAGAATTGAACATGCTCTCAGGAACGGAGGAAGCCTAAAAACAGTGAAGAAGAAGCTACGAATTGGCAAGAATCAGATGTATGCGTTAAGAGACAAAGCCGGCAATATCATTACTAATATGGATGAGATGGTTCAAGTGGCTGAGGAGTTCCATAGAGATTTATGCAGTTCCAGTGGCACCCACGACGGAAATGGAAGAAAAAATAGTCTAGAGGAATTCGAAATACGAAAGGTAACGCCGGAAGAAGTAAAAAAAGTCTTGGGAGATCTGCAAAGGGGGAAGGCAGCTGGGGAGGATCAGGTAACAGCAGATTTGTTGCAGGATGGTGGACAGATTGTTCTAGAGAAACTGGCCACCCTGTATACGCAATGCCTCATGACCTCGAGCGTACCGGAATTTTGAAAGAACGCTAACATAATCCGAATCCATAAGAAAGGGGACACCAAAGGCTTGCAAAATTATAGACCGATCAGCTTACTGTCCGTTCCCTATAAACTATTTACTAAGGTAATCGCAAATAGAATCAGGAACACCTTAGACTTCTGTCAAGCAAAGGACCAGGCAGGATTCCGTAAAGGCTACTCAACAATAGATCATATTCACACTATCGATCAGGTGATAGAGAAATGTGCGGAATATAGCCAACCCTTATATATAGCTTTCATTGATTACGAGAAAGCGTTTGATTCTGTCGAAACCTCAGCAGTCATGGAGGCTTTACGGAATCAGGGTGTAGACGAGCCGTGTGTAAAAATACTGAAAAATATCTATAGCGGCTCCACAGCCACCGTAGTCCTCCATAAAGCAAGCAACAAATTTCCAATAAAGAAAGGTGTCAGACAGGGAGATACGATCTCTCCAATGCTCTTCACAGCTTGTTTACAGGAGGTATTCAGAGACCTGGATTGGGAAGAATTGGGGATAAAAGTTAATGGAGAATACCTTAGTAACTTGCGATTCGCTGATGATATTGCCCTGCTTAGTAACTCAGGGGACCAATTGCAATGCATGCTCACTGACCTGCAGAGGCAAAGCAGAAGTGTGGGTCTAAGAATTAATCTGCAGAAAACTAAAGTAATGTTTAACAGTCTCGGAAGAGAACAGCAATTTGCAATAGGCAGCGAGGCACTGGAACTCGTAAGGGAATACATCTACTTAGGGCAGGTAGAGACGGCGGATCCGGATCATGAGACAGAAATAATCAGAAAAATAAGAATGGGCTGGGGTTCGTTTGGCAGGCATTCTCAGATCATGAACAGCAGGTTGCCATTATCCCTCAAGAGAAAAGTATATAATAGCTGTGTCTTACCAGTACTCACCTACGGGGCAGAAACCTGGAGGCTTATGAAAAGGGTTCTACTCAAATTGAGGATGACGCAACGAGCTATGGAATGAAGAATGATAGGTGTAACGTTAAGGGATAAGAAAAGAGCAGATTGGGTGAGGGAACAAACGCGAGTTAATGACATCTTAGTTGAAATCGTGAAAAAGAAATTCGCATGGGCAGGACATGTAATGAGGAGGGAAGATAACGGATGGTCATTAAGGGTTACGGACTGGATTCCAAGGGAAGGGAAGCGTAGCAGGGGGCGGCAGAAAGTTAGGTGGGCGGATGAGATTAAGATGTTTGCAGGGACGGCATGGTCACAATTAGTACATGACAGAGATTGTTGGAGGAGTTTGGGAGAGGCCTTTGCCCTTAAGTGGCCGCAACTAGGATGATGATGATGATGATGATGATGATGGTGATGATGATGAAGGCGTGCTGTGAACAACCTTCCAGCAAAACCGTAAATCACGTGACACGTACTACACTGTTTGATAATCAACTGGCAGCGAGAAAACCGTTCTCACTGCGTCTAAGAAACCTCAGCGGAAAATGGGGATTACGCTCCTTGTATATCGCCTTATGGCTCCTGCTAAGTCATTGCCTCCGTGGCAGTGGCAGCTTACAGGGTATGATCCACCATTTGTGGAGATCACAAAACATGCTGCGGAGGCAGATATTACATTGCGTTACCTTCGAGTTCAGTACAATCACTAATGCCGAGTTTCACCCTGACAATTGTAAATAACGTACCGAGTCGTTCCATCCTTTTTTGGAATCTATTGTACTGTACCGTAAACAAGTATCTTTACAGATGAGGTCTATGCACGATTGTCAGCTGCGACGAGAGACAAGAAACTTTATTAATGAAGGGTCCGGCAGTTTCGCTGTGGTGACCTCAGGTGGCAACTCGAAGTCCTTGGACTCCGGCGGCATCTTCGTCTTGCCGGATGGCCCAGAGCTGGTCTGCCAACTCTGAACTTTTGAGATCCGCTTCCCAGCGGCGGCGACGCCGATGGAGAAACTTTTCAGGAAATCAAAGCTTAAAGAAACAACTTTATTTACAGACTTCCCAAGCGTCGTAAAAGCTTTAATCGAAGTCCGTAAACGCGAAAAAACTGAGGTGTTATTTTACATTGAGCAGGCGGATGACCAGTGAAGCTGTAGCGTATGACACATGTTAAGACAAGGGTGCCTGTATTTATTTTCATCATATGGTAATGGTAGTAATGACACCTTCGTAATTACTGTGATATACACTGATTGCTTCGGTTAGAACCCTGGACAGATTCTTGACCAAATTTGTATCTCTACGCGACCGTCGCTGAGTAGCTGAGCGACTTGGATTGGTGTGGCGGCTCTTCAAACCAAACATTCCTACAGCAAACTGAGTGAACCACGTATTTTAGGTTGGGAATGTCCACATAGAAGTCTCCAACAATGATTACAGATGTAGTGTCATCATGGCTTACCTATGGAAAGTGCGTGGTGATGTCCTTCTCGATATGACACTCAGTGTACCTGGAGCTATATACAGAGCGGACATCCTAATTCCACGCTTCGTACGCCCGGCACAAGCATCCCCACAGTCGGGGGCATTGTCTTCTTGCCACTATGGGGTGTATGATTGTATATTCATTTTATCCTTTGTGTATAAGGGAATGACTCTTGCTCGTGAGTACTTGTGCTGTTGAAAACGAATCCCACCGACTTGAAACAATGTACCTTGATTTATTTATCTAATTTATTATTATGGTTTTTATAATATTTATTATTATTATTATTATTATTATTATTATTATTATTATTATTATTATTATTATTATTATTATTATTATTATTAGCGCGGTGCTTGATGCCTGCTTCCCCTCCGCCATCGGTCGACCCGGTATTCCACAAATTCTGGGATCGCGCCATGCTAACCAGTGTATATTTAATGTTTTTCTTTCTACCTTCTTTATTTACGGCCAAACAGAAAAAATACATGGAACTCCAGCAACACATGGCTTTGCTCTATTACTCTGTACTTATGGAAATTTATTCCGTCATGTGCATAGCGTATATATCTGACGAGAGAGCGACTGATAATTGGGATGGGAAAGACAGGGACGTTTACTGAAAGAGATTCTCGTTTGCTATCTTGCACTGGGGCGCGGGTAAGGGGAAATAACAGATGGAGAGAACAGTGGAGAGAAAAAGGAAAGGAACACAAAAAATGTATGGAAGGTCGTGAACGTCTATGAGGAAGGAAGGAAGGAAGGAAGGAAGCAAAAAGTGGAGAAGGAAGACAGGGGGGTTAACCAGTTTAGCCTAACCGGTTTGCTACCCTACACATGGGAGCGGAATGGGGGGGGATGAAAGATGGGAGGAGAGAGAGAGAGCACATAACACAGCAAACACATCGTCAGTTACAGTCCATCACTCTTGCGCGGTACGTGACATAACTGTCACAGCCGCTTGTCCAAGCCCGTATCCTTCAGAAACCGAAGTAGTCCCTTCGTCGCCTTCAGCTGTGATGTCTTCTGTCGGCGATATGAAAAAATGGTTGCAACTGACAATGGTCTATTGTCCAGGTGCGCTAGAACGGACGCCATGGACTGCCTCTGAACATTATATTCAGGACAGTCGCACAGAATGTGTTCCAGCGTCTCCTCGCAAAGACAGGCATTGCAGCGAGCGTAGTAGGCCATTCTAATGCGAAACGAGTAGGATTTCGTGAAGGCCACCCCTAGCCATAAGCGATAAAGCAGCGTGGCCTCACTTCGGCGGAGTCCAGTTGGCATACAGAGATGCATCAATGAGGGCAGGTCGTGTTGATTGCTGCGGTTGGTCTGGCTGCTTAGTGTGCACCATAGAGAGAGCGTGACCTCACGTGAAGCACTTGAAGTCTGCTGGCTGCGTCGGACCGTGAAAGTGGTATGGCGTCTTGCTTTGTGTCTTCAAGCGCTGTCCGAGCGGCTTTATCGGCGTCTTCATTTCCTATGACGCCGCAGTGACTTGGCAGACACTGAAACGTCAGGTGATGTCCTTTCTCATGTGATGTATGGAGTAGGCATGTAATATCAAGCACAAGCTGTTCGAATGGCCCGCGACGCAGAGCTGATGGCACAGATTGTAGGGCTGCCTTTGAGTAACTGAAAATTGGCCATTGTTGAGGTGATTCCCGATTGACGAAAGAAAGTGCAGCGCGAGGACCAGCTAGTTCCGCAGATGTAGATGTCGTTGGGTGGTCAGTCCTAAAGCTGATGATAATACCTCTTGCTGGGACGACCACAGAACCGGATGAACACTGGATGTTTGTGCAATCATCAGTATAAACATGTGTACTGTCCGCGTACTTCTCGTGCAGAAGAAGCAGAGACAGTTGTTTCAGCACAGGCGACGACAGCTCAGACTTTTCCCGATTCCTGGTACGCTGAGATGGACTGTGGGGCTGACAAGGCACAAAGGAGGTATCGATGGTTTAGATGCAGCGGTGAAGCCCGAGGAAAGTTAGTCGTTGTACTTGATGATAGTTTTAGAGACTGATGCTTCGTGCCTGTCTGAAGGTAGTGTTGCAAGGTGGTGATAGGGGGCACGTGCAAAATGTCTGATATGCGTTCTCAAGGCTTCCACCGTGATGTGAGTTTGCATTGGATGGTCCCGAGCAATCGCAATAATGGCCCCAGTTGACGTGCATCTGGGCAAACCAAGACAAACTCTGAGTGCTTGAGCTTGTGCTGCCTGCAGAACACGAATATTTGTCTTGCAGGTGTTGTTCAGTGCAGGTGGACTGTATCTTAAAAGCCCGAAAAAGAGAGCCCTGTAGAGTCTCAGCATTGCGTCTACTGACATCCTCCACGTCTTTCCTGTCAAGTATTTAAACAATTGGGAGGTTGCTGTCAGGCGCCATTTCATGTAGGCCACATGCGGGCTCCAACTGAGGTCTCGGTCGTTAATTACGCCAAGAAATCTGTAGGTTCTTACATAGGAAATGGTCCGCCCATTGATTGAGAAACGTCTATGAGAATTTCAGTCTCTGCAATAGGCTACTAGAACGTAAAAATTTCAGCATTGCCTTCATTGTTTTGTGAAAACATGGGGAGGGCGGGAGATGAAAATTCATTATGATCAGCAAAACGAGAGCAATGGAAAAGTGCGATGCAACGTTTCGACGACTGCACTTGTCTACTTTCAAGGCGACATAAGCTAAGGTGATATTGTGCCGAGGAAACCATATGTCGCCTTGAAAAACAGAAGGCCACTTGTCGAAACTTTGGCTCCCGCTTTTACCTTTTTCTCGTTTTGCTCATTGTCTTGACTGTCTCGTGGTGTTACGAATGTATAGGTCGGTGTACCAAGACTTCTGCTTCGAAAACGGCCGCTCGCCCAAGACGCACTAGCGCGGTCGCAAGTGACTGCATGTGCGCGATGTATCGGGCACACAGACTCAGAAAGTGTTTGATATTTTCCTCGTAGCCGCAGTTGTCACACGCACCACTATCCTCCCACCCGATCCGGAAAGCAAACGAATTCGTAAATGCGACGCCAAGCCACAATTGTTCAAGTGCCTTTGTTTTTGTTTGGGTTGGTCTAGGTGGAGTCTGAGGTTGCAGAGAGGGGTCCAGTGTATGGAGACGTGTGTACTACAAACTAGGCGTGTTCCACTACGATTCTAAGGGATAATATTCAAGCAGTCGAAATTGTGCTGCTGTATCGATTCTTGATAGTGGGATCGGCTCTTGCACGCCGTCTTCATGAGCAGATGGAGCAGCTTCATCGGCCTGTTCATACCCCATTATGCCACAGCGCCAATTTTAAGTCGTGTCTTGAGGGAGCTCTCGGACGGACGGACGGAAAAAACTTTAATGGAAAAAGGACCTGCGAGGTTGCCAGCCCGGGCTCAGGCCACCCGGGCATTGTGTGCGGTGAGGCATAGCCTTTCCACCGCTGCCCGGGCCCGCTGGATAGCCCATAATTGGTCGTGTAGTTCTGAGCTAGTCAGAGCGCTTAGCCATCGCTCCTCGAGAAGGTCCGGTTCTATCTTGTCCTCTACGTATACTGAACTGATCTGTGTGCACTTCCACAAGATGTGTGCCATGTCTGCGTGTTCATGTTTGCAGAGCTTGCAGCTTGCGTCTGGATATTGTGTTGAATTTATTCTGTTTAAGTGTACTGGGTTTCGGAACGTTCTGGTTTGCAATCTTCTCCAATCTGTTTCTTGAGACCTGTCGAGTTGTTTGTGGGGTTGTGGGTATGCTTCTCTTTGTTTCGTGTAGTGTGTCAGTATGTCGTGGTACGTGACCAGTCTGTCCCTGTCGTCTTTAATCGCTTCTTCGTCGTCGTCGCCTCCTCCGTCTTCTGCATCGCCTCCGCCGCAATCCTTCCCCCTTCCCCGGGGGTTGCGGGGTGTTGGGCCGTCACTGTCCGTGCCGCGGTGGGTTAGTTTTCGCGCGACTCGGTGGGCCTTCTCGTTGAGGTTGGGAGGGGCATTCATGGTAACTTCTCCCATATGTGCCGGGATCCATTTGAGGTATTTGGGTGTAATTGTGCCGTTCTTAAAGTCTTCTGCTCTGTGGTTCAGGATTTTGGCCGCCTCGGTGGAGACCCAGCCCTTTGTGAAATTCCTAATAGCCGTCTTGGAGTCGCTGATTATTGTTCTGTATTGTTGCCGACCGCTGATTATAGCCAATGCGATTGCCGTTTCTTCCGCTGCCTCCGACGATCTAGTCCTTACGGAGCCGGCAGTCACGGTCTTTCCTTTCGTGCATACGACCGCCATTGCGAAGAGGGAGTTACCTTTGTCAGCGCCGACACCACCATTGTCGTCCCTGTGTCGGCGGCACCGCGCGGCGTCTACGAAGAGCACCCCCTCCCGCGCGCCGTGGTTTTTGAGAATCGTTTTCGTGCGGCATTTTCTTCTCTCGACATTGTGCACGGGGTGCATGTTCTTCGGGATATTTTTCGTGTTGATTGCGGCTCGGACGTCTGGGTGAATCTGCATCTTGGGGCCGTTCATTCCGTGGTAGTTTATGCCGATCTTTTCCATGATTTCTCTGCCCGCATTGGTGCCGGAGAGTCTTTCGAGTTGCGCTATTCTCTGTGCTTCTGCGATCTCCTCCAGCGTGTTATGCACTCCGAGTTGTAGTAACCTTTCGTTTCTTGTGTATTGGGGGAGACCCAGTGCTGTTCTGTACGCTTTTCTAATGAGCGCGTCGATCCTGTCTTTCTCGGCCTTGTTCCAGTGGACGAATGCCGCCACGTACGCGACGTGGCTGATCGGATTTGTAGCAATAGTTGCGGAAAACTAGCAATGTAGAACTGCCTTAGGATCGCTCAAAATGCTCCACTTTCGAGGTCGTTCATATTTATCTATGCGTAATACACTACGAAAAGCAGCAAGCTCCACGGCTGCGCACGTAATCTGATGCGATGTCTTGAACTTGAAGGTAGTGACACTCGCTGGAAAAATTACTGATCCTGCAGGTCCGTCCCCGGTGGTTGCACTATATGTGTATATATTGTTATGACCGTTCTATTGGTGGTACAGAAAGAGAAACGAAAGCTGCTTGAGAGCTGGTGATCATAGTTCTGCGTTCGTTCGAATCCCTGATACTGTCAGTCCAACTTGAGGTTTAGCCAAGCACAAGGGCAAAACAAATCTCTCGATGCAGCTGTGTAATCTTATGGCATCATTGACAGGATCAGGCAGTATCGTCTGACAAAGAAAAGGCACGTGGTCAGTTGTCTGGCAGTCGTCTGGCAGAAGCGCCCGAGCAAGATGTCTGACGTTTGCTCTGAGCGCTTCCATAAAAATGTTAATCTTGACGGGGTAGTCACGCGCAACTGCAATGGCTTCGGATGGTGATATACATCTTGGCAGCTGTAGGCAAACCCTAAGCGCCTGCGCCTGAGCACTTTGGAGTGCATACGAATGAATGGTTGGGCAGTTATCGGTCCGCACTGTCAAGGTGTACTACAGATACCCGACAAACAGCATCCAGTACAACTGCATCATCATGTGTAATGGAGCATGCCAGGCTTTTCGTTCAGGAAACTTGAAAAGATGAGAGGTAGCTGTCCGGTGCTTCTTTAGGTGGTCCACATGACTACTCCAACAGAGGCCACGGACAATTTTTACCCTTAGAAACTTGTGCGTTCTTACATAAAGAGATATCCATCGATCTAACCAGCCTCTCATTTGCTGGGTACCTAGCCATAGAAGCTTCGAGGGTAACATGCTAGCAAACCAAATTGCCAAATGGATTGCATTGCAAGGTAAAATGAAACTCTTCAAACAGTATACGGGCCCTATATAAAACATTCGTGTCCACATATCTTAGCCGAGATAATAGATTATGGTTTATAATAGCGATAGAGTGACATATATGACGGAAGAATATTTAGAATAGATAATAAAGGAGAATCCGTACAACTGTAAGATTAGAGCTAAGGCTGGTGCCTCTACAAGCCTAAAATCCATGCAGAGTCGCGTCATAGTCTGCGCATAAGAACGTCCACAACAGCGCAACAATAGATCACGATGGTAAAATAGACATCACGTCATTTACAAGGGTGCCGAAGCAGTGTTTAAAGCGATGAATATTCAATGGGGGGACACGCACCAAATCCTTCATTGATTAAGCAGGCAATGACTTCTCATACAATGGAAATACGTTGTATTTTACATCGCTTGCTCAGCACATAACTCATAGGGCCGGGCATAAGGTGGAATCATATTTTGCAGGGGATGGTACGACGCTAAGGCAGCCAGGGAAGGCCAACAAGAGTAGGGTAGGTGCAAAAAGAACAAGCAAAATACAACGAACCATTTTAAGAATATAGACCCCCCAGAAGGAAGTCAAGGGCAATGTGAGGCGCTGCGGTAGCACCCATAATGACATCGCTAGTGTAGAAAATTACAGTTGGCATCGGGAGGAAGGAGAGAGGTAAAATAAAGAAGCACACCGCGGTTAATGATCATATAGAAATATGAGTGCCCATCTACATCGTGGCCTCAAAAGACGTGAACAAAGGTCAGAAACTGTAGTATGAAGTACCATTGCGGGTAATCTTCTGAGATGTATGACAGAAAAAATTGCGGTGCCCTCAAGCGTAGCACGAAAGAGCGTAGGTTAGGGCGTGTTGGTATTCCATAACTGAGGTTTTTTAGCGCACGAGAAGGGACGAAAGACAGTGACGAGACGAGGACACAGCGCTAACTTCCAACAATGGCTTTATTCACGCCCTAACCTACGCTCTTTCAAGTTACATTTCTAGTACATCGGGCTCTGTTTTGTGTTCTACGTTGCATCCATCCATACTCATCACCGTCATCGCAGCAGCCTTTTGCAGGGCACGCATGCTCTCGTACTGTCTACGGCTCGACCAAATGCCGCCGGACGTGCAACGCTTTTGCGGGGACCTTGAACCCTCCAGAGGACATGGACGAAGAATTTGCAAGATCCTGAGGTCAGAATGTCTCAGACAAGCTCGGCTTTACAGGGACTTGCTACACGTAAGAGTGTTCCTTCAGGCCAATCACCCTGCAACAAAAAGGAAGAGGTGGCGAGAGTACTCAACAAGAATTGACGACAGTGTGGAAGCCCTCTGGAGACCTCTGCTCAGGCAGCTACGGGAAAGACAGAATCAACAGGAAAAGAATCAAGGGAAACGGAACAATGCAGTCCACATCGAGGGAGACATACAACTGCCTGGGTATGTGAGAGACACCCTGAAGCTGGGACCAAAATTTGCTGTTGAACCTAAACTGTCTGCTCCTGAACTCTTAACCTTGGTTAGATACATTTCAAAGTGCGCTGAGGAAAATGAAGTAGGAAGGTGATTCTAAGTAGGTGTGGATGTTGTGTCGCGAGCTAAGCCATCCAGGCCAGTCGTGAACTTAAAAAGTGGGAAACATTTCCTTCGCAAAAATAGCTTGGCACTGCTTCCTGCAGATAAAGAAGGTGGTTTTGTGGTCATCCCACATAACTCGTTGAAACAGAAGGCAGATGAAGCTTTGGATTCAGTTTTTCATAACAGGAATGATGTCTCACTTGCGAAGGTGAAATTAGAAGCTAAGAAGCTTTGGCAGAAATTAAACCTGAGTAACCTGGTCCGCGAAATCGAAAGTAAAATATCTGGCAGCCTTGAAATGTTTTTTTCGATAAAAACCCATAAACCAGAATGGCCACTGCGTATTATAGTGTCGGAAGGGGGAACTTAGCAAAAGTCCGTAGGGCTTTTCCTTCAACGCAAGTTGAAGTTGCTTGCAGTGAATGATCCTTTTCTGACCAAAAACTCAGAAGAAGTAATAGGGTACCTGAAGACGCATGTAGGCAGCAATTTGAAAGCTTTCTCTATAGATGTAAAAGATGTATATTATTCGCTGCCACATGATGAGTTATTAGTATGTGTTCAAGAGGCTATTGATGCTTACGATGAAGTGAAGTTTGTAAACACCATCTGAATATCTACACAGGGTTTTCTTGAACTATTGTCCATGTATCTATGCTCGACGTTCTCGAAGTGGGATGGAAGTGTTTATCTTCAAAAACAAGGGATTTGCACTGGTTCCTGTATTGCGCCAATATTAAGTGACCTTTACCTTGCTTGTGTAAAGAGGATACTAGATGCCAAATTAGAAAACTCAAATGTAAGAAAGGTGTATAGGTACATTGACGACTATCTTGTTCTTCTCGATCCAAGCCCTAGCGGGGAGGTTTGTCTTGATGTCACGCAAATGCTAGATCTTTTCAGCAAGGGTTTACAACCGCTCACTGTCACGCATGAAATGCCACATGATGATAATTTGCGATTTCTCGATCTAAGAATGTTTTTTGGGGGACACCAGCTGTGCTTGGCATATGATCCAAGGGCGAAAAAACCGCTACTGCCATTTACATCAGGCCACTCTAAGTTGGTTAAGAGGGGGATTACAAAGTCAACCCTAATGAATGCTCTTCGCCGCTCGTGTCCTCACAAGTGTTTGTCCAGTTTATGGCGCAAGTAGATCGCCTGAAACAGGCCGTTGTCCCGCAGCACACCATCACAGCTGTGGCCGAAGGTCTCCTTAAGACGACAAAACGCGGATGACAGGATGAGGAGTCTACTTCACCGGAAAATGCGAGAGTGAAGCAGAAACGCGCAATCATACCGTACATCCACGATATCTCGCACAGATTGAAGAAGATTGGCAGTAACGCAAACGTAAGCGTCATCTTTTCAGCGCCAATCAAGCTGTCCAGCTTGTGCAAGCCCAGCTACTGTGGTTCTGAGAAGCCCAGTTGCCGGACAAATCACAAGGAACGTTACGTTCATTGCGAGAACAATATCGTGTACGAACTACCCCTGTCGTGCGGCAAAAAAAAACATCGGCCAAACGGGAAGGTGCCTAAATGACAGGTTGCGTGAACACGCAAATAATGTGCGAAGTGGAGGAATGGGGCATCTGGCTTTTCACTGCAGAAAGCATGGGTGCACTCCCATTTATAAACAGTGCACGGTGATAGGAAGAAGCCCAGCGCAAACAACACGTGAGATTATTGAAGCGGCGAAGATTGCTAGTCTAGGGAGCGCTTGTGTTACGCGCCTTCAATAGATCTTTCAAGTAAAGAATTCGCGTTTTTAAACGTGACACAGAGGGCGGCCTGATGGAGATTACATTTTAATCTTGCAATTACAAAAATTTTTTTGGCTATGCATGGTCGTTCTTTCATCTTTGATAAGATCTTAACTTTCCATAACACATGTCTCGTTGCAGTCTCATTTGACTAGAAATCAGTACATATGCGCATGCGTACGGTTGTGTGTGTTAACTATATATAGGTGTGTACCGCTTTGTGGAATAAAACCATTGTTGGAAGTTAGCGCTTTGTCCTCGTCTCGTCACTGTCTTTCGTCCCTTCTCGTGCGCTAAAAAGCTCAGTCGTAGCACGAAGCTACACCAGAAACCCATACGGGTTGCTGTGAACGAAGGATTCGTATTTCAGAATTTTTTTTTGTGATTCGAGATTTGACACCTCGAGTAATGCCTTTCCGGGGCAGTTTCTTCCGCTGAGAAGCTACGTTTCTGAGAAAGCTCTATGGGTACATTCAAGAGGATAAATTTTTTTTGTGGTTATGATGATGATGATGATGATGTTGATGATGATTATGATGATATATTGGCATCTCTTATGAAAGCTGGCAGTGAGCAATAGTCAGCTAGCCTGCATCAATTAATAAAGTAAGCTATACACGTTTTTTATTGTGGAATTCTTATATCCATCTCCTGAATATTTTTTTTTCAATTTGTTTGCCTCAAACGTTATCTGTCTACCTTGAACTGCTCTCACTGTCTATAACGGGTTCGATCATATCAGTGTCTTCTCAGCTGTTTTTCCAACGATACTCAAGACGCTTATAGCTTATCTTGCTTGGTGACCTCTGAATGCTGTCAACTTTAAACCCAAGTGCCTTTGGAAGGTCTACCTTACCTACGGCTCCCACTGAGTGAGTACCTTCGCATTGCATTACGATGTCCTGAGTACTTTCCCGATTTTTTTTCGGACGCAGACACATGCCTTGTCTTCTTTTGATTTTTTGATGCTGTCTGCTTTCGTAGATATGCAATCTGCTTGAGCCACAAACAAGGCACTGTCCTTAGGGTTATTGTATAGATTTTCCCTTCTAGTTCATTTCTGCTCATTCTTGTCAATCTGCGAGGTCATTTTTGTTTCGATTCTTCTGATCAGTCTTTGTTTCTTTTACTTTCCTTTTGATGACTCGAGGTTGTCCAACGGACATCTAATTCCTCTGTACTCGGTTGCCCGCTTTCCCGACCACTTCCTCTATTCTGTGTTCACACTTTTCAGGTACAGATACTTGTGAACTTTAGCCGCCTGTTTGTATTCAGCCACGTTCCTGAGTCTTTCTTCAAAACGAACTTTGTGGCGGGCCATTTCTGGCCACTACACATGTTCGCTAGTTATCCTACGCCAAGCCTGATTAAATTACGTTATCACTGAAAAAATACCACAAAATTGTGTGGGTTTTTAGTTGACAACCGCAAATAAATCCATCTTGATATGAAAGAATCCTGGCTGAAGAAAATTAGTGGGAAGCAAAGTAGAAATGGTGTTGTAAACTAGTTGACTAATCCTCTTGTAGTATGTAGCTCACCTAAACTTAAAATAGCGCATCATATGTCGTTCTGTAAAAATAGCAAATTGTTCCTGGTCAAGAGAAAATAATTAGGATTTGAAATAAATTGCATATAATAATTTTTCTTAATTAGCGAAGCAAAAAGAACGCAGGCAATCCTATGCTGGGAAGGGTGTGCCGCATGCCAAGACAGGCATTCCTCATTTTTTCTTCCCATTCTCATATGACACTCTCCTCAGTAAATATTTGTGCACACGAGTTATAAAGAGATACCGCAGCTGCTGAACATCACATTTTACACTGTTTTGTTTTCATGGCGCAGTGTTTGATTTAGTTAAGCTCACATGTTCATAGAACTGGTTGTGCTTTCTTTTGTATAGGTCAAATCTGAGGTCACGTGGACAACCTACTTCTAAGCTGTAGAAATATAACACACTAAATACAATCGGACATTGAAGAACGGCCATGTTTCTAGACCCTTTACTAAAATAATTATTCTTAATTTTTGAGGTCATTTTTACAACGGGTAATCAGTACATGATGTGATTAGAAGTGTGGAATAAAGTTTGAGAATACGCACACTTGATCTTCGGAGAGGTTAAATTTATTGACTGTATTGTTGCACTTTTGCTGCAGATCTGGAAGTCGTCATTTTTATGCAGCCTGGAAACAAGCCATTGTTCACTATGTCTTCTGCAGTGAGATGACATATTTATTATGAATTTTATAGCAGATCCTGGGTGACCTGTCTTATTGTGGAATTCAACTTTAAAAATTTCAATAACTTATACTCGAAAACTGAGGTCTATTTACTACTCTATCTTCCGAAGAAGTAGCTGGTTTGGGTTTATAAAACAAGTAAATGACGACCCCTAACATATCGTTTTGGTACATCATAATTTCAATCGCGGATATTTTAGTATCGTTGCGCGACGCGCAATTGCAAGAACGTAAGTGGGAGTAGAAGAGTTCGTTGTATTGCGTAAGGCAACAAAGCACCGCCTGGGTTTCTGATAACTTTATCTGTAAGCAGATATAATTCACCATGTGTGTAGTCTTCCTAAAGGACAGGACTCAGTGACCACTTTTGAATGTGTGGTGACCACTGTTATGACTTGGCTTGCAATATTTCTTATACCTTGTTCTTGCCCTTTCCGTTTCTCTGCAATTCCTGCTCCTCCTCCTCCTTAGGACAGCTAACCACGTCCAAGCTCGTTAACCATACGACCTTCCAATTGTTCCCTCGCTATTTCATTTTCGCGAATATGTCACAGCGATTGCGAGTTAAAAAGAAGGACAACACCGAATATTTGTATGAGTTTCGGATGTTGAGCTTATTTATTTTCATCACTGCTGAATGCTTTCCAAAGCCTTGCCCATCTTCAGAAATCGCTGGGCAGCTCTCACGATGACATCGAGAAACAGCTTGACAAAGTTCCCGCGACTCTCGGAATCTTGCAAGGCATAGCCACTCGTCACTTTGCTTAACAACTTGGATATGATCTCGGCTACCTTGTCGCTCATCTGCTTCTTGGCGTCCTTAGCGGCTTTCTTGATGTGGCCCTTGGCATCCTTGTAGGCGCCTTTTATGGATGCCTTCACATTTTGAGTGGCGTTTTTCAAAGCGTCCTTTGTTTTCTCCCACAGAGCACGAAGGAAGTACTCATCGCTCTGTAAAAAGAAAGCACGTGGGTATTAAAAGTGGAAGTACGGGGAATCGCTGTGTAAATATCAGTTCAGTTCTTGCTGTCCCTTCCTTCGATTATATGTACGTATGTATACTACAACCACGAGTTTCTGTGCATTGCACGTGAGAATATAAACGCCTGGCTTGCGTGTAAAGTGTTTGTTTGCATAACTCTACAAATCTAGAAAGTGTGTACCGAGTGTACATTTCTGCTATAAAAAGTACTTAGTCTCATTTTGTTGACACACGATAAACAACATTTCGTGGTGCTTTTTAAGGGCTTGTGAACTCGTCTAATTTTCTATATTGGAACCTATGAATGGTATAAGCTCTGCTGATATTGATTGCTCGAATCCCTTCGAGCGAATAGTATGCGTAATCAGAGGCGTTGAAAAAATTGGTCGCAGTGTGCAAACTAAGATTACAAATAGAACGAAGCACGTATGAACCCATGCAATAGGGGGCACAACTTACATTATCCGAAGAAAAGAAGTAGACACGAATGCACCGAGATTGAAATTCTTGTTATCTATCTCTTCAGCTAACAATATTTCATCAGAGAGCTTATCCACCCACCCTTAGTAGAACACTGCAACATTTCTGTAAAACCGCGTAAGAAGTGCGTATTTTTCCTAGTGAAATAGAGCGGGATAGTAAGAGAACAGCGCGTTGTATTAGGAAAAGATAACTACCTCATTGGGCATGTCTGAATTGGAGGAATGAACAGTCCAGGTTTTTGATGTGTTATTTTCCATTAAGCGAATTCGACAGCAAAGAACACACTTCTTGGGCTTGTACGGATGCTGCTGTATAGTTGTTTGTGTAGCACAGGACAGTCATTATTAAGCGACATTTTTCCGAACATATAATTAGCCTTTATCCTTCAGGCTACTCCTAAACAACTGACATTTGTTTGTTCTCCGCTGTACTGAAGTGCCACTTCGACTTCGTCATATGAGTAGTCTACACATAGAAGTGTACGGGCATAGAGGCCACATTCCACCTAACGCAACTTCTTTAGAAATAATAATAATAATAATAATAATAATAATAATAATAATAATAATAATAATAATAATAATAATAATAATAATAATAATAATAATAATAATAATAATAATAATAATAATAATTATTATTATTATTATTATTATTATTATTATTATTATTATTATTATTATTATTATTATTATTATTATTATTATTATTATTATTATTTCCCATCAGAAAGCTGGAGTGGGCTGCAGGTAAAAGCTGCACGAACAAACAGCAGCTTGACAGCTACACGATCACTTTAACCCATTATTCGAAGCAAATGCAGTTTCCGACCTTGCACAATACCCCTTGTGAGATATACCGAACGCGCACCTGGACTAATCACGTTCACGAAACTATCGGAAATTAGTAGGGCCCAATATCATTATCTAAACACATTAAATATAGCGTACGCATATTATGCAGCAGCATGTGATACAGCATATGATACCTTTATTTAAGGTTGTCTGTTTTGTTTTCAGTTCTTTGTGTGACACGAGTGCACCGACTCTAAGGAATTGAGCTGTTCTTTTGTAGTTTGGGAAATAAACGAAATGTAATGACGGAGTCAACAAAAGGAAATACTCACATATACCAATTTTTTTTAGGTAACATACGTCCACTATCTGACTCACATCCATATTTGCTTAGGTAGAGGATGACCTTCAGCATCAATAGGTTGTGGTCAAAATATGATGTCTACAGCGTGTTTCCGGGCCTGTTATTGATTCCAGTACATGCAGTCAGTAATACATAGCCTTCGAGATCAGTTTCTATTACTCTGAAGGAGCTGTCGCTAGGGCACTGATGCAGAAGCCCCCTCTACCAGGCAATTTTGCCGCCTTTTGTAGACTGACTATTACAGCTACCAGTACAAGGAGATAACAGCCCTTTATGAAAACAGTAAGTGTTTGGCCACCCAGATTTTGCTCTGGTTTTACTACGCACCTCAGAATTAATCTCCTCGTCCTCAGCTAGGATCTGGGCCACTTCTCGCAGGATCTCACCCACATAAACAGCATCTTGAGCGGCACATTTGGCCGCCCTGTCGAATGTTGCGTCGAGGTTAGACTCCTCTTCGGGAATGGCGTGTGCGTCCGCTGTAAACGCATAAACAGCAGTTTCTGTTAGACATTTGAAGGTGTCTAACGAACTATTTGCTTGAAGTATTTGTAATACATTAGAAAGCACTACGTTTATTGGGAAATAAGAAAAATCTCAGCTACCTTTGGTTCACCGATGGCAGTCTCGTGTATAGTAACGCGTGAGGTGACTTACAGCAAAAGAAATGATTATCGCCAGTAGCAATGTCTAACGGCATGCTTGATAACTATCGTCTAACAACTTGAAGCAATATATATTATCCTTTCAATGGAGCAAGATTTTGAGCCTTGTATGTTGAAACTGGTGCGGGTAGATTTCGAGAATAAAAATGGACTGAAGTGTAACTAAAAGGCACACTCAACTCATAGTTAATAGCCTGCCAATACCCTTGAGATTGAAAGTGCTTTCTAACTCACAAGTACCTGTGGCGTTGAAAATTTCAAGATAAAGATTTGTAGCTGCGTTCAAATTTCCTTGTTATATGATTGCTGCATTTGCTGTTGCCAAATATTAAACTCGCTTTGTTCAATAATGGAGAAAATATTTATACGTACCCGTAAAGGCAACGAGGACCACGAAACAAATGGCTGCCGAAATGTGCCGCATGACGTCTGTGAGAAATGTAAAAACATTGTGGCTATCTGTGGCAGGGCCTCACATTTATGCGCAAACACACGTATACAGGGCTTTGAATCGTGGCTATTCCTTCAGCACCATCTCCTCAGGCAGAAAACCTTTGAAATAAAAATGCGCGTTTGCCCTAATATAAATTGCGATTGACCTAATTAATTTTAACCAACACGGCCAATACACAGGAAACTCCCCCTCCCCTTCCTGAAATGAACTACTACTTTATTGTGCGCATTTTTTTATTGTGAGATTATTCCTACCGGAAATTTTATTTTCACTTAGGTTTTCCGGCTAACACGCTTGACATCAAGCGAGCCGCTTTGTTTAAAGAAAGGCTTGCACAGTTAGAGAATATATCCTTCTTTATATTCTTTTTTCTTAACTTATGTCAAAGAAAAGAAGGCTGCATTTCATATAGGTGATATTTCATAGCTTTTGATATTTGTAAACCAGGATGCTTAATTCTCACATTACTAAGGAAACTGAAGCATGGTAAATGTAACTTTACTCACCCGGAGCACAGGGCCGCTAGGATACTTCTCAGGTTGTGTCGAGAGAAAAATGTGAGAAACGTGAGTTAACAATGCGCCTTTTATACTTTGTAGTCTTCATAAGCCGTTTTTTGTATTTTTGAATAGATGTGTTAACCCCAAAAGGTGAAGGGCCGCTGAAGCGCACATATCGAGTCCTGCATACCGCATTTATCTCGACTGGGACAGTCAAACCTATTGTTCATTGCACCGATTGGCGCGGTTGATAAGATTCTTCTCTTGCACTCAATTAGTATTTTCATATACAGCGTCTCATTGAATAATTGTCCTCCTCGGATCTAGCTGGCGCGTGCAATCATTTGCAGGTGTAATCGAACGAGGAGTAAGCGAACTGAGGTGTAATCGAACGATAAAAAGAGGTCACACGGAGAATTAACGTGCCTGTGTTTGTTTTTAGTGAGACATTGCGTTCCACAGGCCACCTACAAAAGAAACCAATCCCCTCTCGTTAATGTCCGCTTCTTGAGGCTGACTTATTCTTACTTTCGGCTTTCGGAGAGTAAGGCTCTCAACTACGAGTTGAATTCTGTTTTCCTCAGAGAAAGCTTCACTCAGGCTAGTCGGGCACTGCTTTTCTGAGACAAACGTTGGGCAAGTAGGATCACTTCAACTATCCGTGACACTACAACGGCAATATTCTTTTTGCGAAAGGACGACGGTTAGCCTGTTATGGCCATAAACACCGCGATTATCTAGAGCATACGTGTACGCAGTAGCCTCTATTTCTACCAGTGCGCTTTATCAGAATGTATGGCAATTTCGTAAACAAGTCTGCAATCGAGCCGCGCATTGCGAAGTTATCCTGATCTCTTACTGGTCTACGTTTGAATACACAATTGGCTCCTGGGAAGGGTGAACCATATTGCATTGTTAGAATTTTTCAGCTTTAGGTTTTCTATTCTATTGATGACTATAACGTGGCATAGTGATGACACGGACATCACACATCTTGAGCAATGCACTTTATTTCAGCAGAAGAAAGAACTAGTGAGCTGGCGGAATTTGTATTTCAGCTCAGGTTGCAAGTATGACTCGATTGATACACTCCCAATATCAAATTTAATATTACAAAGTGGTTACGGTGATATATAGAAGTTTTGTGCGTGTGCCATGCAACAAACATCGTGACAGCATTGATGCCAATTTCTTAGCGTGTCTGCAAATACCATAATCTTTTGCTATCCTGTATAACTACACAGTATTAATCGGTGGGATCATAACGTCGACATGCACAAGCTATGTTAAAAACATGAACAGTCTATTTTATTCGTATACCACGCCATGTCAATTTTCACATCTGCTGCTACGCGGATTACCGTAAATAACACATCGATGAACGACCTCTGTATTACAAATATGATACATGTCAATGTAAAATTTGGCACAAATAACGCAGACATTAGTTTTGATTCAAGAAGTATTTCGTTGATGACTGGCATCTGAAATTTCTTCAAAAATGCCGGCCGGACATTGTCATTTGACGTGTTTCTGTACAAACAGTCGCGGCATTCAGAAACTGAGATATCATCCACGAAATATGACGATATACAATTCTGAACGTGTAACGAAATACATAATTCGTTAAAAGATAAATTTTTGGTTAATATATCACGAACACTCCCCAGACAAAAAAAAAAGCGGATATCTAAACGTGCGCGAAAACCATGGCTGACATCGGTACTTCTAGACATGCTACATTTAAAAGGAGAGATTAATTATGAATATCTGCAAGAACATCATTACTAGAAATAAAAAAGTAGTTTCCTAACAGTCATCCTCGAGGGTCGTAGCTACTTTCGATGTGTAAACAAGACATTTCGCTGTTGTCGCTAACACAACAATATCATCAACAAAATAACAGCAACAGAGATTGACAACCTATGAGTCAACAACGAAGTATATAACCATAACCAGAAAGACTGAGCTGTTGTCTACGTCATGAGACTTGCTGAACTTACAGTAAATTGTATAACCTTGCCCCTTCTGTAAAACCGACACCGAGATGTACGCCATGAAACTACCGAGATTTGTGCTGGTGGAGCGGCCAGGACGATATCCTTGCTGTTTGAGAATAAATTAGTTCTTTCAAGTACAAACAATGTCTTGCAAAGAAGAAGGTAAAATATCTCAAACCCGCCATAAAGGATAGAAATCGGGGAATAATTCGAGTAATCGATTTTACGGGCATACATAAATGAAAGCATGCGAATTTCCACTTATGGAGAAAAGTCGCGTGAAGTTTATTGCAACAGTCAGGTTGGTGTTACATGGTAAAAGTATTGCAGCAGGACGTCCCCGAGTTTTGATAGAACTGCCAGAGCGATCTCCTATACTTACATGAAATCGGGTTACTAAACAAAAACGGCAAAAAGGTACCTGTGTATGAACAATAAAATAAATAATTTGGCAAGTTGATTCTCCATAGTAAGAAATTACATGCATGAGTTCATTGTAATAATAATTATTTAAAAACGTGAAAAATAATTATAAGATAGGGAGTAAGCATAATAAAAACATGTATTGCCAAGAATAATAAAGCTGACATAAAATATGAAACTGGTTCCTTTATCAGGAACATCAATTACGCAAAAACAAAAGCTATACAGCAAAATGACATATACATTGATTATAACATTAAGATAAATCGATGCATTCTTGACATATATTTCTTGCTGCGCTCGACGAATGTAGGAACATTGTGTGATGATTTCATTTCGAAAAGCAATGAATTCCCCATGCCATGCTAGATAAGGCGGTTGCGAAGTTGCTGTAATTTGTACTTACGTGAGGCAAAAGATGATTGCGCAGGAAAAACCAGGCGGCGTGGTTATTATTAATGTGTTAAGGATCAGTACATTCGATGTAGATGTGTGCGATGAGCCTATAAATAGTTATGGATAATTTGTAACGCAATAATTGGTGTAAGGGAAGAATGTTAGGTTTAGGGAAAAGTGACCTACTAGCAAATTAAATGCTTCGTGATGAATTCGCTGCAGAAGTTCACTACGCGTTAAATACGTCTCTACTTACGACAATATACCATACGAACGATGGCTATGAATTGATTAAAAATAAAAAGATCGTACGATATGAGGTGTAAAATAAG
The DNA here is from genome assembly GCF_050947875.1 of Dermacentor variabilis. Lineage (NCBI taxonomy): Eukaryota > Metazoa > Arthropoda > Arachnida > Ixodida > Ixodidae > Dermacentor > Dermacentor variabilis. Next base: position 162,676,021 of record NC_134569.1, on the reverse strand, counting down.
TATTGGTGTTCATGACGATGTAAATGCAAAATATCATCTTTTTTTCAAGCGATCGGGCGCGCCCTCAGAATTTGAGTTCCTTATCTATATTTGCAGCGATTTTCCAAGATAGTTACGTAAGCGGTCAGTGGTCCATGATCACGTAATGCCTCTATGGCTGCTGGTATATCTACTGAATCAATTGCCTTTTAGAATCTATGAAAGCCATACAGAGAGAGTGATTGTACTCTGCCGATTTCTCGATTACCCGGATGATATGGATGTGACCCCTTGTAGAGTATCCCTTCCTGAAACTTGCCTGTTCCCTTGGTTGGCTAAAGACCAGTGTTACATTATTTTATTAGAGATTACATTGGTGAATATTTTTTATAATACTGGAAGTAACCTGATGGGCCTATTATTTTGCGTTCTTTAACGTTTCCTTTTTTGTCGATTGGTTTAATGGTTGCATTCTTCCAGTTTTCTGGAACCCTTGAAGTAGATAGAGACTGCGTATAGACAGCCGGCAGTTTTTCAGTTATTATGTCTCCTCCATCTTTGAATAAATCGATGGTTATTCCATCTTCTCTTGCCGCTTTTCCCCGTTTCATTTCTTCCAAGCCCCCTCTGACCTAACGGCTAGTTACAGGAGAAGTTTCTGCAACTTGTTTATTACTGCTTCGAATGGAGGTATAGTGGCTCCTCTGGGTACTCACAGGTCAGTCTACAATTCTAGCGCTGCTTTAACTATAGCTTCCAGATTGCTGATGGTATTACCCTGCTTATCTTTCAGTGCATACATCTTGGGTTGTCCTATGCCAAGTTTCCTTCATACTGATTTCAGGCTGCATCCATATTTTACGGCTTGCACTGTCTTTCTTACGTATGATTTCTAATATCCCCTATTTTCTCCTTGTTGATTAGATTTGCCGATTCCGCGAATTGTGTCTTATCTCTTGAGTTGGATAATTTCATTTTTTGTCGCTTCTTTATTAGGTCATTTGTTACTTGGGGACCTTGCCTACTGGTTGCCTTGCCTCCCACGTCAATTGCTGCCTCTGAAGATAGCCTAGTTACGATTTCATTCATTACCTCTATGTCATCTTCAATCATCTGTTCTAAGGCTCAATATTTCTTTGCAAGTACCAGCCTGAATTAGCTGTTAAACTTACTGTGTCTAGATTGGCCTGTTTCTCCTTGACCAATTTTACTATTTCCATATTTAGGTAAATCTTAGCCCTCACAAAACCTATGATCACTGCACTTTACCCTGCCTCGCACTTCGACATCCTGCACTATGCTGAGATCGGCAGAAAGTATGAAATCAATTTCAATATCTTGTTTCAACATTAGGGCTCTTCCATTTCCAGTTTCTGTTGCTACGCTTCTTGAAATAGGTGTTCATTATTTGAAGCTTATTCCTTACTGCGAATTCTACCAGCATCTGTCATCTAGCATTCCTACAATCGACGTCACAGTTGCCAATTGCTTGTTCTCTGGCCTGCATTGAAGTCGACTTCCGCATTGAAGTCACCCATTATTATAGTATAATGAGTTTGCAGTTTTCTCATCGCTAATTCGACACCTTCATAAAACTCATCTACTTTATATTCATCGAGAGTGGATGTGAAAGCGTGAGCTTGTACTACTTTTAAATTATACCTCTTATTAGCTTTTATTTTGACTACTGCTACCCCATCATTATTGCTGTAGAATTCGCCAATGTTGTTCGCTATGTAATTATGGATTAGGAATCCTATCCCGTATTGCTTCTTATCTGGGAGGCTTCTATAGCGGTTGACATGGACGGGAGTTAGCACAGTATAAGCCACTCCATTTCTTCATATCTCACTAAGGGAGATATCAGACCAAAACAATGTCTGACAGTTCCTCAAAGAGTCCAGCTAAGCTAGCCTCATTCGACAGAGCTCGGGTGTTAAAGGTTGACCGGGTCAGTTACCATTGGCACCCTGTCCAGAACCCGAGATTCTTATCAGCCTCTGCTGCGTTACATGTCTGACTGCCGCCTTGGCCAAGTACTCCTCAGATGCTTAGAACTGAGGGCCATGGGTTAATTGTAGGAATTATGATGGCGGTAGCTGTCAGTAGGGGGCATATATACCGCCGCAAGCTTTTGGAATGGTGGACGGGATGTCATCAGGGCTACAAGACAGGAAGGGCTTTAAACGCCTAAGCATTCGCTGAGGAGCTTTTCGTCAAAGAACATAGCAAAAATGTAGGAATCATGGTCTGCTGCTGACTGACACCAGCGTTGACCCTTGAAACATTGTTTATAAGGGTAAAAAACGGGCAATAATAACAATATATTAAAATATTAATATTGTTAGAACAGAAAAAGATAACATTATTTAGCTGCATTTGAAATAAACCGAGAAAGGAAGCCAAAAGGCTGTACAACACCAGACTATGGCCTGCCATTTCTGTAATATAAAAAGAAAATGTCAAGGTGAATGAGCATGTCAAGTGTACGACAGCTGACAGACGTTCCAAATTACGTTCCACTAGAATGTAGCACGTAAGTCCAATGGAAGGTAATGTAAGTAAACTATGCATTGGCAAACGAAAATGACCTGGAAGGGAAACGGGACTTGGTATGTGATCTTATTGGGTGAATGCAATTGGTGAATAAGCGCACACATGTTATCGGAAGGCATCAATGTTCCCGGATTCAAGACACTCGTTTTATAATAAACCAAAAGAAAGGGGGTAACCCGGGGGGCCCGATTTTTCATAATCATATCATAAGAAACTAGCAAAAAAGACAGCAATGACAACATGCGGTAAATTACTTGTTGAAATTAATAATTGTGTGAAAGAACTGACAAAGTAACGGAAATGAAATTGAATGAAAAACAGCTTGCCGCAGTTGGGCAACCATCCCACATCCTCGCATTATGCCTGCGATGCTCTACCAATTGATCTACCGTGGCGCCATTTTCCCTTCCACTTTCTTGGCTTTTTATGTTTCACTACAATTTGTTATATATTAAACGAGAAAAAGGGGTTAACTGAGGGGCTCGATTTCTATTCATCCTATCATAAGAAGTCAACAAACAATGACACTATGCACAGCACAGGGTAGCATGTTGCTTGAAGGCACATAATCGCACACATGCCTTCAAGTAGCATGTGTGGTTCTATTGGCAAGTTGCCTTTACCAAAGGGGATGACTTACTTGTGACGCCTGTTTCAGACAGGATATTTCACATCTGCCTCCAAGGTTTCTGAGTGGTGGCACTGGCTAACACTCCGCTGGTTATTTCATGTTTTAAAGAACAAATAACGACGCCACGGTAGCTCAAGTTACAGAGCATCGCACGCGTTATGCGAAGACGTAGGATCGTGCGCTACCTGCGGCAAGTTCTTTTTCATCGCCTTTGTTTCCATTATTTGTCATCTGTTTTATCCAGTTATTACGTACATGCAACTTTCACTACGTTGTCGTTGGAGTCATTGTTTGTTGGCTTGTACAGTATGATGAATAAATATGGGGTCCCTCGGTTAACCGCCTTCTTCTTGTATATATATATATATATATATATATATATATATATATATATATATATATATATATATATATATATATATATACTATACTACTACTACACTACTACTATTACTACTACACGCAGAGACAAAGCAACAGCGCCGCGCGCTTTAGATCCCATAGATGAGATGAATATTTACAATTATTATTAGGGTTATAATTATATTCGAGTGCTGATTGCCGTGTTATAGTTTGTTAAGGAAGCTTCCCCTCAAGTATAAATATTGTAAAGCAGTTTATCGTGTGCGTATCATGGACACGCATGCTTATATCGCCTTCCGTTTCCCTACCACGGTTGCGCTTTAAAACCACTGCGCTGCAATATTGCTTTCCTCTCCTTCCTTCTTGTCCGCCCTTAAACTGGCTCTCTTAACTACTACACGCAGAGACAAAGCAACAGCGCGTGCATGCGATCCCATAGATGAGATGAATACATATATATAGAAAAGTATCAGTCATAGCTCTCGTAGTATAGCCTTCTGAGCTGTTTCCTTTTTTTTCTTTTCTTTTTTTTTTCTTTGAAAGAAGTCCTATCGGGTTATTATAATTGCACGAAGGTATTTCGCCCTCGCCAGCAGCAGTACTTGAGATAGCTATTTCGGCGGCTAGCTTCCCACGCTATGCGTGCCGCCCTCGCACCTGTTTAAGCTTTTTCCTAGACGCTAGAGCTATACAATGTCCGCGCAACCTTGAGCGATCGGAAAGCGCGCTTTCCACTCTTGGCCGGCGGAGCAGGGAGGCTTGGTTCCGGCCGCGAAGCTCTCTACATCTCAGTAAGGTGCCTGGTGGTGGTCTCGTGCTGACGATGCCCTCTCGGTGAGCGCATATTTCCCCCCTCATCTTTTAAGCGATTCAATACATATAAGCATTTGTCTCGCAAACCAGATTTATTTCAAGGGAATTTGCCACGTCTCAATAATTTCTCTCGTCGTATTCGAGTGCTGATTGCCGTGTTATAGTTTGTTAACGAAGCTTCCCCTCAAGTCTAAATATTTTAAGGCAGTTTGTCATGTACGTATCATGGCCACGCACGCTTATATCGCCTTCCATTTCTCTACCACGGTTGCGCTTTAAAACCACGGCGCTGGAAGTTTGGTTCAGAGACTTTCCTTTCCTTCCCTCTTCTCCGCCCTTAAACTGTCTCTCTTACTACTACACGCAGAGACAAAGAAACAGCACGCGCTTTAGATCCTATAGATGAAATGAATATTTACAATTATTATTAGGGTTATAATTATATTCGAGTGCTGATTGCCGTGTTATAGTTTGTTAACGAAACTTCCCCTCAAGTCTAAATATTGTAAGGCAGTTTGTCGTGTACGTATCATGGCCACGCACGCTTATATCGCCTTCCATTTCTCTACCACGGTTGCGCTTTAAAACCACGGCGCTGGAAGTTTGCTTCAGAGACTTTCCTTTCCTTCCCTCTTCTCCGCCCTTAAACTGTCTCTCTTACTACTACACGCAGAGACAAAGCAACAGCACGCGCTTTAGATCCTATAGATGAAATGAATATTTACAATTATTATTAGGGTTATAATTATATTCGAGTGCTGATTGCCGTGTTATAGTTTGTTAACGAAACTTCCCCTCAAGTCTAAATATTGTAAGGCAGTTTGTCGTGTGCGTCATGGCCACGCATGCTTATATCGCCTTTCCGTTTCTCTACCACGGTTGCGCTTAAAAACCACGGCGCTGGAAGTTTGCTTCGGAGACTTTCCTTTCCTTCCCTCTTCTCCGAACTTAAACTGGCTCTCTTAACTACTACACCAGAGACAAAGCAACAGCGCGCGCTTTAGATCCTATAGATGAGATGAATATTTACAATTATTATTAGGGTTATAATTATATTGGAGTGCTGATTGCCGTGTTATAGTTTGCTAACGAAGCTTCCCCTCAAGTCTAAATATTTTAAGGCAGTTTTCCTAGTCTCTAAAGCCGCTCGAGTTCACGCTGCTCCTCTGGCGGCCATTTTTCCAAGAAATTATGCCTTCCAACCACTCAGAATCGACTGTCGCGGACAACATCAGTCCCTTTCCACATAAGTATGAGGCTCGGAACAGGAGCTATGGCGCTTGAAAGTAACCGTTGGCTTGACGAACCAACCAACTGAGCTACCTTTCCGGGCAACATTGAAGGATCACGAGTTCAAATCACATGTTATGTTCTTTTTTTCCCCCTTTTTTTCTTTCTTTTTAATGTATTTTCCTTCATTTTATCACTGTACGGAAACCCTCCTAAAAAATTATATATCCTCAATTATGTGTGGCCACACATGTGCAGGTCATAAATACCAGGTTCTCTAGCCGAGTGCCATCCAAGCGGTATAACCGAGCTCAGATTGGTCCACCTTGACTGATCAAATAGGGCACCACTGTAGGTTAAATGAGGCGTACAACTCCTGCGGGACCCGCCATGGTTGCTCAGTGGTTATGGTGTTAGACTGCTGAGCACGACGTCGCGGGATCGGACCCCGGCCACGGCGGCCGCATTTCGATGGGGGCGAAATGCGAATACACCCGTGTACTTAGAATTAGGTGCACGTTAAAGAACCCCAGGTGGTCGAAATTTTCGGAGTCCTCCACTACGGCGTGCATAATCAGAAAGTGGTTTTGTCAAGCAAAACCCCATAATTCAATTTTTAATTGAACTCCTGCGGGGATGGTAGAGTATCCGTCTCCAGTGCAAGGGGACCGTGATTAAAATGCCGGTGCCGCGCAATTTTCCACCGGAAAATACAAAAAAAAACGTGTGTTGAGAAAATTGCACAAACAGGCCTGGAGTGCGGCCTGATCCCGGTGACCAGAACCGGTAACGCACTCTCTCACCAGAGCAGGATTGACCACCCTGGTGCAGTACTTGGCCACAACCTCCTATATGAATACAACAATCAAACCCCGGCGCTCAGTCCCCAGCAGCCGCGAAGCAACTGACCACGGCGGTGGTCAGATCTGTGACGCTGCAGAGGGTGCTAAGAATACCTGGCTCCGTACAGGCCGCCATTGGAATCTGAACCTGGCAACGTTTAACGTTAGAACGCTATCAAGTGAGGCGAGTCTAGCAGTGTTATTGGAGGAATTAGAGGGTAGTAAATGGGATATAATAGGGCTCAGTGAGGTTAGGAGGACAAAAGAAGCATATACAGTGCTAAAAAGCGGGCATGTACTGTGTTACCGGGGCTTAGCGGAGAGACGAGAACTAGGAGTCGGATTCCTGATTAATAAGGAAATAGCTGGTAACAAACAGGAATTCTATAGCATTAACGAGAGGGTGGCAGGTCTTGTTGTGAAACTTAATAAGAGGTACAAATTGAAGGTGGTACAAGTCTATGCCCCTACATGCAGTCATGATGACCAGGAAGTTGAAAGCTTTTATGAAGACGTGGAATCGGCGTTGGGTAAAGTCAAAACAAAATACACTATACTGATGGGCGACTTCAATGCCAGGGTAGGCAAGAAGCAGGCTGGAGACAAGTCAGTGGGGGAATATGGCATAGGCTCTAGGAATAGCAGAGGAGAATTATTAGTAGAGTTTCCAGAACAGAATAATATGCGGATAATGAACACCTTTTTCCGCAAGCGGGTTAGTCGAAAGTGCACGTAAAGGAGCCCGAATGGTGAGACTAGAAATGAAATCGACTTCATACTCTGCGCGAACCCTGGCATCATACAAGATGTAGACGTGCTCGGGAAGGTACGCTGCAGTGACCATAGGATGGTAAGAACTCGAATTAGCCTAGACTTGAGGAGGGAACGGAAGAAACTGGTACACAAGAAGCCAATCAATGAGTAAGCGGTAAGAGGGAAACTAGAGGAATTCCGAATCAAGCTACAGAACAGGTATTCGGCTTAAAATCAGGAAGAGGACCTTAGTATTGAAGCAATGAACGACTACCTCATGGGCATCATTAAGGAGTGCGCAATAGAAGTCGGTGGTAACGCCGTTAGACAGGAAACCAGTAAGCTATCGCAGGAGACGAAAGATCTGATCAAGAAACGCCAATGTATGAAAGCCTCTAACCCTACAGCTAGAATAGAACTGGCAGAACTTTCTAAGTTAATCAACAAACGTAAGACAGCGGACATCAGAAACTATAATATGGATAAAATTGAACAGGCTCTCAGGAACGGAGGAATCCTAAAAACAGTGAATAAGAAACTAGGAATAGGCAAGAATCAGATGTGTGCGTTAAGAGACAAAGCCGGCAGTATCGTTACTAATATGGATGAGATAGTTAAAGTGGCTGAGGAGTTCTATAGAGATTTATACAGTACCAGTGGCACCCACGACGATAGTGGAAGAGAGAATAGCCTAGAGGAATTCGAAATCCCACAGGTGACGCCAGAAGAAGTAAAGAAAGCCTTAGGAGCTATGCAAAGGGGGAAGGCAGCTGGGGAGGATCAGGTAACAGCAGATTTGTTGAAGGATGGTGGTCAGATTGTTCTGGAGAAACTGGCCACCCTGTATACGCAATGCCTCATAACCTCGAGCGTACCGGAATCTTGGAAGAACGCTAACATAATCCTAATAAATAAGAAAGGGGACGCCAAAGACTTGAAAAATTATAGACCGATCAGCTTACTGTCCGTTGCCTACAAAATATTTACTAAGGTAATCGCAAATAGAATCAGGAACACCTTAGACTTCTGTCAACCAAAGGACCAGGCAGGATTCCGTAAAGGCTACTCAACAATAGACCATATTCACACTATCAATCAAGTGATAGAGAAATGTGCAGAATATAACCAACCCTTATATATAGCTTTCATTGATTACGAGAAAGCGTTTGATTCAGTCGAAACCTCAGCAGTCATGGAGGCATTACGGAATCAGGGTGTAGATGAGCCATACGTAAAGATACTGGAAGATATCTATAGCGGCTCCACAGCCACCGTAGTCCTCCACAAAGAAAGCAACAAAATCCCTATAAAGAAAGGCGTCAGACAGGGAGATACGATATCTCCAACGCTATTCACAGCATGTTTACAGGAGGTATTCAGAGGCCTGGAGTGGGAAGAATTGGGGATAAAAGTTGATGGAGCAACTTGCGATTTCCTGATGATATTGCCTTGCTTAGAAACTCAGGAGACCAATTGCAATGCATGCTCACTGACCTGGAGAGGCAAAGCAGAAGGGTGGGTCTGAAAATAATCTGCAGAAAACTAAAGTATTGTTTAACAGTCTCGGAAGAGAACAGCAGTTTTCGATAGGTAGCGAAGCACTGGAAGTGGTAGGGGAATACATCTACTTCGGGCAGGTAGTGACTGCGGATCCGGATCATGAGACTGAAATAACCAGAAGAATAAGAATGGGCTGGGGTGCGTTTGGCAGGCATTCTCAAATCATGAACAGCAGGTTGCCACTATCCCTCAAAAGGAAAGTGTATAACAGCTGTGTGTTACCAGTACTCACATATGGGGCAGAAACCTGGAGGCTTACGAAAAGGGTTCTGCTGAAATTGAGGACGACGCAACGAGCTATGGAAAGAAGAATGATGGGTGTAACGTTCAGGGATAAGAAAAGAGCAGATTGGGTGAGGCAACAAACGGCGGTAAACGACATCTTTGTTGAAATCAAGAAAAAGAAATGGGCATGGGCCGGACATGTAATGAGGAGGGAAGATAACCGATGGTCACTAAGGGTTACGGACTGGATTCCAAGGGAAGGGATGCGTAGCAAGGGGCGGCAGAAAGTTAGGTGGGCGGATGACATTAAGACGTTTGCAGGGACAACATGGCCACAATTAGTACATGACCGGGGTAGTTGGAGAAGTATGGGAGAGGCCTTTGCCCTGCAGTGGGCGTAACTAGGCTGATGATAATATATATATATATATATATATATATATATATATATATATATATATATATATATATATATATATATATATATATATATATATATATATATATGTATATTGGAAGGTAGAAGAGGAGCACGAAGCTTGACTGAAACGTGAGCATCGCCATAAAGGCCTACTTTAAGTTTTCATCTCGCATCTTGTAAAGAAACGCAACCTACGGTCAGCACAGGTTTGGCGTAAGCCGCTACCAAACGATTCCAGAGGAACGACGCGCACAAGGGACGGTAATAGAGTGGTAGAAGCTTCACCGTCTCCGCCCACTCGCCGGACTTGCACCGGTAATCGAAGGCATGAGCTGGGATTGAGACGCGCAGCTGAGGTCCGCCAGGGCGTCGGCGTGCGATGTCTGGGATCGCTGGATCTTTTCTGGAAAGCCCGACGACAAATTCGGCGAGTGGCTCGACCCCTATTAGCGGGTGAGACAATATAAGAAGAGCTGGAATGCTGCTACCCAGTTATACTGTGTTGGGTTGTTTGTTTTGGAAATACATTCGTCTCAGCCGCAAAGAAAATACCTGTATTATTCCTCTAAAATATTCTCAGACAATCATTGGCGATGATGTGTCTAAGGTAGCCATCTTAAGCAATTATTTTTCATCCGTGTTTAGTCAAAGTTCGCGTTGTTAACACGGTTTCCTGAACTGAGGCAGACGTGACACCTGAGGTCACTTTTAGTGTGCCTGGTATTCGAAAATCGTTAGAAAGTGTCAAACCAGCTAAAGAGTATGCCCAGATGATATTCCAGCGGGGGTAATAAGGAACAGTTCGGCAACGTTATCTTTGTACTTTCACGGTTTATTTCAGAAGTGCTTAGTTGAGAAAGCACTACCTCGTGATTGGAAATTAGCGCGTGTTGCACGTGTTAATAACAATGGACCAAGAAATGACGTTGAGAATTACAAACCGGTGTCTTTAACTGGTAGAACATGTAAAATATTTGCACATGTCCTTTATAGCTGCATAATCACACATTTGGTGTAACATAATCTTCTGCATCTTAGTCAAAGCGGATTTTGGCAAGGTTTTTCTTCCTCAACGAAGCTTGTTGAGTTCACGCATGATTTGGCTCTAGCAATAGATAAGCGTAAAGTAGTTGACTGTATTTTCTTGGACTTCAAAAAAGCTTTCGATGTTGTGCCTCATGACCTTCTCATTAGTAAATTACGGGGCTATAAACTGAATAAATCTGTAATTGCATAGATATCCAAGTATGTCTCTCTCTAAGACAGCAATCGGTCGTTTTCGACGGTTGTTCTTCCGGATACGTTACCGTGACCTCAGGAGTTCCTCAGGGCTCAGTTCTGGGCCCCCTTTTGTTTCTGTTGTATTTAAATGATATTGATATTGGCCTCAAATCTTCGTTCAGAATGTTGGTGGATGACTATGTAGTTTACAGGACCATAGGAATGAACGTGATTCCGAATACCTGCAGCATGATTTGAATGTAATAGCATCCTGGTGTGCCCACTCAGAAATGTCGTTCAATGTTAAAAATTCTGTTCAGGTCACATTTACAAGGAAATGTTCGTAGCAGTACATTCATATACCGTAAATAACACTACTTTAAGCACGGCCAGGTAATATAAATATATAGGAGTCTATTTAACGACTGATTTGAGGTGGACTAGGCCCGTTCATGACACCAAAGTTAAGACTGCACGTGTTCTGGGTTTTTTTAGGATGAATTTTCAGCGAACTTCCATTTAACTTAAAAGAACAACTGTATTTCACTCATGTGCGCTCATTATTAGAGTACGCATGCGTTTGCTGGGATCCGTACGCATGCGTTTGCTGGGATCCTATTCGTTCAAGGTAATTGGGATCGTGAACTTAGGAGAAAAAAGCAACAGTAAACTTAAATGGGAAGACTTGAAAGATCGTAGATGAAACCTCACGTTGACATTTTTTCACAATATCTACCATTACAAAACTGGAATCAATAAGGAGAAGTATATTAAGCGCCGTCCTACATATCCCAACGAAGGGACCACAGTCTCAAATAAGTGAATTTTTCTTTAAAGGTGGCGTCTTACGCTACTCATTTATTTGTTTGATGTATGAGAGAGTGGAATGATCTTGTGCCTATGATTGTATCCATTGTCTGTAATGATGATTTTTACCACGCTTTGTGTAACTAGATTGTTTTATTAGTCTCAAATATGATGCCCATTTTTATGTATCCCCCTGCTGTAATTCTTGCAAAGGCGAAGCAGGTATCAAATAAATAAATAAATAAATAAATAAATAAATTAATTAATAAATAAATAAAAGACAATATAAGAGCTGTAATGTTGCTACCCAGTTATCTTGTGTTGGGTTATTTGTTGATTTTACGCCGTTTGTTTCATTTGCGAACCACAAAGACACTTGGCAACTTGGGAACGGCTTGTTCAACAAATTATGAATTGCTTCAGACAACCTGCCCCGAACTAGAAACGAGCCGAACAGTTGTTGTGGCAAAGAGCTCAGGTTACCGGCGAGATATAGCGAACGCACATTCAAGAGGTAATGGAGTTTCTAAATGTTGTGGATGCCCATATGACGCCTGAAGACACAATGGGTCACATTTTGTAAGTTATCGCAAAGGGCATTTATCACTACCCCATCGACAAATACAGTCAGGAGGGGGTGACTCAGGTGATAAAACATTGCCGAACATTCTAGACTCCATAAACCCTTCGCATCATATGGAAGCTAGGTCAGCTAGCCAACGTTACGATGGTCGCTGCCAACGGTGGGACCCAGTATTCTCAGCCTTGCTACCATTCGTCAAATATCCGTTCAATGTTGTGCGAAGAACTGCGGCCACATGTTGCAGTCTTTCCGGTATAAGGCGCTTTTTGAGTGACCAGTGACTACTCCACCGCTCACCGAACGACTCGACTGCGCCTATTGACTTTCGACTGCAGCTGCCCAGCAGACCAGGTATCAGCAGAAGCTGCGTATTTACTCGGCCGCCTCTGTGCGTAGCTTGACGTAAAGTGCTACGCGCAAGCGACAACCTCTATAGCCACGGTCCCGGCCGCAGATTTTATCCCTACCATCTCGAAACTAGCCGGAGCAGCCGACGGAGGCGAGCGGTTTCGTTCGGTTCAACCATGCGTTAATTCGTGCCCGAGGAAGGGTCTACGGCAGAACCCTACAGCCTTTCCCTTACAAGGTAGATGCAAGGCATGTGAATATATATACCGGCTGTTTAAAGCAAACACTTTCAAAATTTTTTAAAGGTTCCATGTGGCATATAGCCCATTCCTAGTTCCAAAGGTGGTCTAGTCGAAGAGACAGGCATTATTTACGCAGAAAATTGAAATGCATAAGCGACTGTTTAAAGATTTAGTGAACCGAGTTTTTAAATATTCGCATTATGGACTGCATTGCAATTTACAAAATCTAGCAGTGGGCCTCGTAACGCGTATACACTTCGAAGGAATTGTGAGGATGGCATCCGTTATGAGATAATAATTCCCAAACTTTGTGGAGTTTCACACATTATTACGCGAACTTTGGGGACAAATGCATTGGAGTTCGAATTACCTCTGTGCTTGAATCCCGAAAACGAATTTTTCTTAAGGAAGTAACTGGAACACCAATGCATTTCTCCCCAAAGTTCGCGTAATAATATGTGAAACTGTTTCATCCTGAGAATTCGCTCCAAGTGGATGAGCTTCGCGAAGTCCACAGCTCTAAATTGTAAATTGCAATTTTGAGCATAACTTATTTACTTACCTTTTAATTAGTCATTTTTCGTTAATTATTCGATTATCCACTTCATTTCCTTTTATGCAAGGAGATCCGCCACGTTTAGTAGATCACCTCACGCACTTGACCACCTCATGCTACAGGCAACTTTAAGAATTTTTGAACGTGTTCTTTGAAACACTATGCTTACACTGACAGCGGAATCTGTGCATTTCGCCGTTGTCATTTCTATACACGAGTCCTCATAATCTCTTGGCTCATATCGCGCTCCAGGTGTCTCGCAAGGGTGCTCTGAAATAAGAAAAATCACATTGGTCCACGTCCCAGAAGTGGTGGAGTGTGCTTCGATTCCCAGATCTTCTATTTCAATTCTGATAGAGCCCCGGTCCACTCTTCATTTGCTCTCGCCACACACGGATGGATGGATGGATGGATGGATGGATGGATGGATGGATGGATGGACGGATGGATGGAATAACTCTAATGAAAGGTCCTGCGAGCTACGAGGCGCAAGGTCCCATAGAGCGGGCTACTCCCACGTTGGAACCGGGAGTTGTAACTCCCTGGCCGCATCGTGGGCTCGCTGGACGGCCCAGAGCTGCTCCGCCAAGTCCGTGCTGCGTAATGCTTCTTGTAGACTGGCGGAGTCTTGATCCTTGTTTGCGAGGGTCCGACCACAGGGTCAGAGCAAGTGATGTACGTCTAGTGTTCTATGGCAAATTTCGCAATATGATGTTTTGTATAGGTCAGGCATGTAGGGATGTAGTCTGTTCTGCGTGGGGTAGGTGTTTGTTTGAAGCATTCTGAACGTCAAACATGTTGCTGGCAAAAAACAAACCATCCATCATAGCTGCTACCACCTCTGCTCAACCAGCTAGCCCCACCTGGACCGTGGGCGCCAAGCAATTTGATACCGGCCTCCGCGGCAACGACGTGGCAGATGGGCTCAGTTACTACAGTGGAGCTGGTGACGTCAACAACTTAGCAGCGCACACAAACTGCGGTATGTCGGTTTCAGTCTCACTGAAGTTCCGAAGAGTAGCTTCTTTAACCTCGAAATTGACTTTTCGGACTAGTCAACGCTCAGTCAGCAGTTTCGCCAGATATTCGGCATATTCTCTGGCCGCTCCGAAGTCGCAAAAACAGAAGCTGGTAAAGCGCACCCGAGAACCGGACATGTCCAACACATCCTATAATAAAGACGACCTCGTTCTCTGCCACCATGCACAGAGTGTCATGGCGAAAGCTGATCGCGTTCACTACATACTGAAGGGTATCAGCTCATTCGCGTTCATTTCTCTCGTTATTCAGAGCCCAAACCGCGTTCGTGATATCACGCCATGCCAACATTTTGACACGCACCAGTACATTCGCTTTCCACGCACATCTTGCGACGGTCCATTCAACGATGACGCCCAGCTGCAAGCGCCGATACGTACTCTAATCAGGGAGCAGCTTCAGGGACATCTTTCTGGATCTGCAATGCTTGCGTCCGTTCTCCCCACTACTTCTGGACTGCGTGACTTTATGAAGGATTAACTGGTGTCGATGACAAGAGCCGAACTTGACAGCTCCACCGGAGAATTTTGAGCGCCCGGATAAGGGGACATTGCCTTCTGGCCTACCTCAACCGGTTATTATCCACCTACACAAGGTCACAGCCACCATCTCGCTTCGATGGCAGCGAATACTCCTGCACCAGAGTACCACTCTCCGCGGTGCTCGTCACGCCCTTTTTGCTTCCACTGCGACATTCGCGGGCGAATTTCTAGCTTCTGTCTCCGGCGTCAGCAAGAAAAAAGACACGGCTACGGTACCTTTCAAAGAGACAGGACACCTGGGTTTTATTCCTACGATCCCGGCCTTCAGGAGGATAAAATCTGAGTCTAAGCTGCCTTTGAATGAGAAAGGGCACTTAAGTTGGATTCCTACGTTTCCGCACCATACACAACTTCTTCTGGTCACTCGCCCTCACCTACCCAGGACATGTCTCGAGCTTCCCGCTCGCCCCGTGGTCGCTTTCCTCCACCTTACTGCCGTCGCTCATCGCCCTTGGGTGCTGCTTTCCATGTTGTGGACACTCGTTCTGAAAACTAGAGGCTGCAGTTATTAGAGGAGAAACTACGTCGTATCGGACTGTCCCAATTCCTTCTGCTCCCCTATCAATTTACTCTCGGTTTGTGTGGAGGGGGGTTCTGTCGACGTCCTTGCAGATATTGAAGCCGTTATTTCTGTTATGCGAACTGTGATTCCGTCTGCGAAAAGTGCAAACGCCGTGTGTTGGTCCGCTTTGATGTGGTGCCAATTACGCTCGCATTTATACCGCTGGATAGTGCACAGCTCGTGTCCTGATAGACAGTATTCGTAATTACGCCCAACTTACGATGCCTTTGATGTGCGCTCATGAGGTGGTGTTATGATAGCAATTCCTGACCGCTGTTTCCGCAGGCACCAACAACTCTGAGATAGAGGAAAGGCAGAATAAACGGTGGTAAAAATGTTCATCTTGTACATGAGAAACTTGTAGTAGATGGCGAATTTATTTCCGTCAGACGACGTACCCCATTGAGGGCGTGAGGTTCTAAGGAATAGCAACTCAAAGCCAGGAAGGTAACAATTAAAATCACAGCAACAGCACTTGATATATATTAACCCATGAAGCATAACAAACAGAACTCATAAGCTTGAAACCCTCGAGTTGCTGCTTGACCAACATGTCTGCGTTATAGCAAAAACGTGCTTACATAGCTTGATTGGCCGTCATTAGATTGTACCGCCAGGTTATAAGTTAAACAGACGCAACAGCGGGTCTCGCGGTGATGGTGTAGGCATCATTACCAAGTGCTTTCTTGAAGCTGTTATTAGTGGTCAATTTGCCGACCATAAAAGCTTGTCCTTGAAAGCGCCAATTTTGGAGGGGTCCTTTGTTCTAAGTGCCGTGTGCAGGGCTCCTAACTCCCATGATGCGATTTTGTTTAATCTTTATGACGATTTCCTGAGATTTCGTGGGTCGAACATTGCCGAACCTTCTAGACTCCATAAACACGTTGCATCATATGGAAGCTGGGTCAAGTAGCCAACGTCAAGATGGTAACTGCCATCGGTGTGACCCAAGATTCGCACCCTTGCGACCATTTGTCAAACAACCGTGCAATGTTATGCGTGGTCGAACATTGTAACAAATAATTTCAACTTGCGTGCCATTACCTGGAATAGCTTGAGGCACGGTTACTCGACAACCGACGACGCAATACTCAACATGATGGTATCCCTTAACCTTGGTAAGCTTGTAAGAGAACCTAACCATGGAGAATGTTTCCTAGGCCTTTTATTTGTCAGTGAACTTTTTCGCGGAGGAACTTCTAAAGTTGAGGCAGGTATTTCTGACCATAAGTTATTATCATTTTACTATATGAAAGCTAGAGAAAAGACCCCTGAAATCTGCACATTGGTTGCGGTTCGGTATTACAAAGTAGTCGACGTTACAGTAACCGGTTTTTTAGACTTACAACACCATACCGCTAACGGCTAAATTGAAAGTTCCCGGCAACAGTGCCGTAGCTTCATTAAGTTTTCCCATCATAACTGTGTACTAGTAAAAATAAGTTCACAAACGCCGTCTTAGTCCTTGGATTACTCGAAACGGTATTCCTTACAAACGTAAAATTAAAAGACTGAGGAAGCAACGCCGAACAGGACAGAACAGTTTGAGGAACCGATAGAGCAATTACAGAGAAAATTCAGAGATGCTAGAGACAATTTTTCGCCACAAACTTGAAGCGTTCGCTAAAAGTAACCCCCAAAAGCTCTGGCATCACTTAAAGGAAACTAGACGGGCGAATTCAAGAATAAAAGTAAATGGTTCAGTTGGTACCTATGCAAGCGCCCACCCAACGAGCTTTATTATGGATTTTCCGTGTTTTTTTCGGAGATCTAAGGAATATCAACCACTAAAGGTTCCGTCCCGGTAAGTTACCTGCTGGTCATCCGAGAAGGTATTGTGGCATTTCTACTTAGTCTTGATACGAGAAAGCGCGTCGGCACTTACAATGTTCCGAATTCTTTTATGAGGTGGTATGGCGAGCATATAGAGGGGTATGAACGAAGATCTTTAATTTATCCTTAACAGCTGGTGACATAGACGATTGGCATACAGCTCGTTCAATTTCCATTTTTAGGAAGTGTGGCTGCTCATCCACTTACAGCTATCGACCTGTATCTCTTACGAGCCCCTGTTGTAAATTGTTAGAACATGTAGTTGTGCGATGTATGCAATACTTTTTGAGAAACCAGAAAACCTTGTCAGACTTTCAACATGGCTGTGGTAATGGGACGTCCACTGTTTTTCTTGTGTGGACAACATTGGAATTTTCGCTAGTACTCGATGGAGCTGGAAAGACGGATGCCTTGTTTTTGGACTTTTGTAATACAATCGATAAGGTGCCTCACGATAAGTTGTTGTACAAACTGGAGTCCATTGGGATTCCTTTCAGAATTGCTCAGTGGATCAACGCGTACCTTAGAAACAGGCGCTATTATATTGAAATTAGATATTGCCCTTCAGATGTTAGTCTCGGAGTTCCCATGGTAGCGTGTTCAGCGCGGTGCTGTTCCTATTATATGTTAACAATTTGGTTGATATATACGATCAAGAAGCATACATAAGATTCTTCGCAGAAAATTGTGTTGCTTGCCAAGAAATATCAACTAAAAGTTACCATATTATTCTGTAGAAATCCTTTTACGGATTAGTGGTTTATGTGTGCATTGGAGGATGCAGTTAAACAGCGAGAAAACTCACAAATAACTCAAAGAGAAACTCATAAAGAAAGACTCATAGGAGAGACAAAGAAAACAGAAACACCGAAATAATTTATTTACAGATTAGCGAAGTGTCCTATTGCAGAAGTCGACAAGTGCAGTTATCCAAGCGTTACCTCAAGCAGTAAAATTACCTGCCGTGCACATGTGCTTGATACGAAAACATCGGCGTTAAGAAAGCTATGGGGCTCTGAAAGAAAACTGAAAGACGCACCTATCAGTACAAAACTGGCATTCTATAACGATTGTAAGATATCGAAGCGTGAATACGCCTGAGTGGTGTGGGACCCACATTTCAGTTACGGCAAAAAACAATAGAGTGCGTTCAGAGGAAAGCTGTGCGGTTGATCTATGGCAAGTAGAAAACGGAAAACACAGCAACTAGAGCAGTTCATCGGTGAGCAGATATTAATTACCCACGAGTGTGGTCTTTCTAAAATTATGCCTCGATTGGTTAGTCGCACGGCAATTTTGCGTCTATTCGCGGGCATCTTTCGCGCTCGGGAAAACTTTCATATAGCACGTATCGAGCAACAGAAAGTTGCATCCGCTGTTTTTCATGTTGCTCGGCAATTTTCGCACTGACCCTTTTCATTGATGTATAATACTTCAGCCGTTGACTATTTAATGAAAGCTAATTATTTGATTAGGCATAATACAAAAAAATAAACTAAGCACACCCAAGCACCGACAAACATTACCTTGGTTTTATCCAGCTACGTGGTATTTGCATATTCTTAAATCTTGGTGAGTTATAGTTGAGAAGCTTGTAGGCAAGGAAATTACATGCACCAGTACCAAGACCAGCAGGCTGCTCCTGGACTCGTCACTAAAATTTATTGCTTGTTAAATATAATAAACTTTGAATAACGATATTACTACTATGATTAATATTATTGAGATAATTGTGGCTTTGAGTTATTCAGTCATATGAGAAGAGGACTCTAACGGGCCAAAGGACTTTTTAAGGTGTTTTCATATGCGCTCCAAGAAACGTGCGGATCTTATCCATCTGAGCAAGTCTTTCGGTCGCCTGTTGCAAGCACTCTGATTTTATGACTGTTCATTTCTCCACAGTATAGAAACCGTCACCTGGTAGCGCTGTTCAGGAACCATGCCCTTTTTGCAAAATTGCCAGCTTAGCATTTTCTGAATACAATCTCATTAGGTAATGCCTCAGACGCTTCACAGCAACTTTGTCCTTCGGGCCCAATGGCATCTGGGCCACCATTATTAATGCTTATAACAGCATCGTTGTAAATCTACTGACATTATTATTATTTCTTGTCTTAATAATTTACTCGTTTCGCTACCTTGTAAAGCCACCTGCCTTCTTTCTCTCTTTGAAACCGGCGCTCAAACGGATGTCAGGAACTACCGATCCATGTGTCGTCACTCTGTCATTCCCTGCGTCTTGAATTAGCTATTCACAATGTATTCTTGTGCAGCGTAAAAATGGGGTTCCTGAAAATCCACATGAATTGCTTTCTGACGTCTCAACGACCACCATCTTTATCAGCTCTATGATTCAGGTTTCCACGCCAATCACATAAAGGGGTCAAAGTGATGCTGTGTAGTTCGAGCTGAGAAAAGCGTTTGACGTGATCTGTCATCTTCTATATATGCTCGAGAGGTTTTCGGAGAACCTGCTATTACAGATATGCTACGCATTGACCACTTGGTACCCATTCTGTAATCACAATGGTCCAACGGTTATCTAACCTGCGCATTACATGACCTGCCCAGTAGAGTCATGGACGGCAAAAGACTAGGTGGGGCGATGAAATTAGGAAATTCCCGGGCGCTATTTGGAATCGGTTGGAGCCCGACAGGGGTAATTGATGATTGCAGGCAGAGGCCTTCGTGGCCTGCAGAGGCCTGCAGTGAACATAAATGTGCTGCTGATGATGATGATGATGGTGGTGGTGGTGGTGGTGATGATGAGAAGGATGACGCCGTGGTCTTCTAAATAGGTCCGCTTTCGATAACGTCAATAATCAATCTTATTTTGTTCATGCGGCATCTAGTGGTGCGCCCAAGCTTTTCCAATTGTCTTACTGATTTTGATCAATGAGGTTTAGGTTTCCTTAGCATTTCAAGGCATTTATTTCTTTTTTATATAGATGACATCGAAATTATAAAGGAGATACACAGTACTGCGCAGTTTCGAGTTCTGCTTTATGACCTATCATCCCTCTCGGGATTGTGCCATTTGAACGGGCTCACGCTAAATTCATCCAAAACAAAAATTGCATCGTATTCGGCAATAACCGATATAGCGTGTTTTCCTACTTTGTTGGTCGTGAGGTGTTGGCCAAAGGAAAGGTAGTTGAAGTAAGAAAGAGCGGTCCGCTTTTTAGATAACATTAAGCATATCTATCCATTACAAGCAGGTAGCAACAGGTCGCCTGTGAGCTCAACGGTTCAGTCAGCAGACTTACAAGACGTTTCCGCACCCCACCTCCCCTCCTTATATATACACATCGTCATCTGTCCTCTTAATTGAATATTCCACCCGCCGTGGTTGCTCAGTGGCTATGGTGTTCGGCTGCTGAGCACGAGGTCGCGGGATCGAATCCCGGCCACGGCGGCCGCATTTCGATGGGGGCGAAATGCGAAAACACCCGTGTGCTTAGATTTAGGTGCACGTTAAAGAACCCCAGGTGGTCGAAATTTCCGGAGTCCTCCACTACGGCGTGCCTCATAATCAGAAAGTGGTTTTGGCACGTAAAACCCCAAATATTATTATTATTGAATATTCCTCAGTTCGTGAGGATTGGTACAAGCAATTAGAATAGCATAATAATTGAGCGGCGGCAGAACCGTTCATGAGTACATACAAACACCTTTTTCCGACCTCACCCATGAAGGACTGTTCAAGTTTGAATAATTATCCTTCACTTGCGTCTTTGGATGCACATATAGTCCTGACAACATCCTCTTTTCGTAGAAAATTATTCATTAAATTATAAGATGCACGCATCTACTAACTTCTGGTTCACTAAGGGTTCCACATAAGAATACGAGGGAACATAGACCCGCATCAGAACGGCAAGTTGAGCCAGTTGGCTAGGATTAATGGTAAGGGTTGTAACAGCGCACCCAAGACAAGGACAACAGATGTCGTCGTTTTATTCCTTCTGTTGTCCTTGTCTTGGATGCGCTATTACAATCCTTACCATGAACATAGACGATTCCACATTTCTGCCTATTTGAGCAGATACTCGCCCCTCCATAGAATGAGAAATCTATACAACCGTCTTTTTCCCATCTTTATACGTTTCAAGACACTTGCTCTTTTTTCTATTAGCATCTTGAACCTTTCTGTGTCGCATTTCTTTCTAGCTGCACTCCTCTCCTGTCTTTCCATAGTTTCTCCCTTCTTGCTTATCTGTGGTCCGTTTGTGAACTGAGCACGGTTATTGTATTGTTACTGATTCTGTAGCAGCTGTTGTTCCAGAGTGTTCCTTTTTTTAATCTATTTTTATCACACAGCTTTTCGTTGTAGTTTATTTACATTCCTGCTTTTTTGTCTTGTTTATTGGAAATTAGTTATTTATTGATTGATTATAATTATTACCACTGTTCTTCAGATGATGAATGCCATACTTCGCATGCAATTTTATTGTCACTGCACGACCAGTCGTTCGGACAATGGACGCCATTATCATAGGCGCAGTGGGCTGCAAAAGCTTCTTACACTTTAAACAAACGACAGGACTCAGTGCGCGGTGAACACTGTTATGACTGGGCTGGCAACATTTCTTGTAGCGTGCCTTCACCCTTGCCGTTTCTCTGCACTTCCTCCTCCTTCATCGTGTGGTAGCTAACAATGTGCAAACTCGTTAACGATCCTGTCTTTCAAAGTTTCCCTCGTTATCTAGTTTTCAGGAATGTGTCACAGAAATTAGGAGTTAAAAAGAAGGACAACACCAAAACTCTTTATCAGTTCCACAGTTGAGCCTATTTATTGTTATCACTGCTGAATGCTTTCCAAAGCCTTGCCCATCTTCATAAATCGCTGGGCTGCTCGCATGATCACATCGAGAAAGAGCTTGACAAAGTTCCCGCGACTCTCGGAATCTTCCAAGGCATAGCCACTCATAACCTTGCTCAACAGCTTGGATATGATCTCGGCTACCTTTGCGTTTATCTTCTCCTTGGTTTCCCGAGCGGCTTTCTTGATGTGGCCCTTGGCGTCTTCGAAGGCGCCTTTTACGGATACCTTAACATTTTCCGTGGCGTTCTTCAAAGCGTCCTTTGTTTTCTCCCATAGAGCACGAAGGAAGTACTCATCGCTCTGAAAAACGAAAGCACGTGGGTATTAAAGGTTGAAGTACAGGGAATCACTGTGCAAATATTAGTTCAATTCTTGCTGTCCCTTTCTTCGAATATAGGTATACTACAACCACGAGTTGCTGTGCTTAGCACGTGAGAGTATAAACGCCTGGCTTGCGTGTAAAGTGTTTGTTTACATAACTCTAAAAGTCTAGAATGTGTGTACCGAGTGTACACTATTGCTATAAAAAAGTGCTTATTCTCATTTTGTTATGACACACAACAAACAACATTTGGTGGTGTACTTAAAAGCTTGTAAATTAGTCTAATTTTCTATGTTGCAATTTGGTAAAGATAGAAAGCTTGCTCATATTAATTGATCAAATCTCATAGAGCATTCAGTATACACGTTATGGGACGCATTACACATGTTGTTCGCGGGGTAAAAACTGCAGGATTACAAATACAATGAAGTGCGCATGAACCATGCGCGTGCAATAGAGCGCAAAACTTACATTATCCAAAGAAAGCAAACATACCCGAATGCACCGAGGTTGAGCTTCATCTTACCTATCTCTAGAGCCAGCATTATTTCATTAGGGAGCTTTTCCACACGTGCTTAGTACAACCCTTACACATTTCTGTAAAACCAGGTCACAAGCGGGTATTTTTGTTAATGATACTCAGCGGGCCAGTAAGAGAACAGTGCGATATAAGAGAACAGGACGGCCACCCATTGGTGATGTCGCAACTGGCGGAACTAACAGCCCAGCTTTGTGATGCGTTACTTTTTATTAAGCGAACACAACAGCAAAGACACGCCCTTCTTTGGCTTGCACGGAGGTTGCATTATGGTTGTTTGTACAGCATACCACGTTATGAGACAGATCAAATTCTGTTATTCTCTTACTAATCCTTGTTTGTGGATTATGCTAATCCACAAACAGGAGACATTTAAGAATTGAAAAATTATTGGTCTTTCAGCTTACTTCCAATATCAATTAAGATATTCAGCAAGATAACCTGCAATAGGATAAGTGCAAAACTGCACTTTAGTCAACGAAGGGAACAGGAAGGTTTCAGGAAGGGATACTCTAAAATGGATCACATCCATGTGATATATAAGGTAATGAAAAAATCCGCAGAACACAATCAGCCTTTCTATATGGCTTTCATAGATTATGAAAAGGCATTTGATTGAGTAGTGATACCGGCAGTCATAGAGGCATTACGTAAACAAGAAGCACAGGCCACTTACGTAAATGTCTTGGAAAATGTCTATAGAAGTTCCACAGCTGCCTCAATTGTGCACAAGAAAAGTAGGAAGATACTTAAAAATAAAGGGGTCAGACCAGCAGACACATCTCTTTAACACTATTCGCTGAGTGCTTGGAAGAAGCAGTCAAGCTAGTAAACTGGCGAGGCTTCGGAGTAAGGATGGACGGCGAATATCTCAGCAACCTTAGCTTTGCAGACGATATTTTTCTGTTCAAAAACACTGGAGACGAGTTAGAACAAATTATTGAGGACCTTAACAGGGAGAGTGTAACAGTTGGGTTGAAGACTAATTTGCAGAAGACAAAACTAAGCATGAATAGCTGGTCAAGGCAACAAGAGTAGAGTTGTAGGAGTGGCAGTCGGCTTCTAGGTTTTATAAAGGAGTACGTTTACCTATGTCAGTTAATAACAGGGAACCTGACCATAAGAAGAAAATTCGCAGAAGAATAAAAATGGGTTGGAGCGCATACGACAGACATTGCCAGCTCCTGACTAGAAGCTTTCCCTTATCATTGAAAAGGAAGGCGTACAATCAGTGCTCATATATGGGGCAGAAACAAATTGAGGACCGCACAAAAAGCGATGGAACGAAGAACGCTAGGTATAACGTTAAGAGTCAGAAAGAGAGCTGTGTGAATCCGAGAGCAAATGGGAATAACCCCTATTCTAATTGACGTTAAGAGAAAGAAATGGAGTTGGGCAGGTCATGTAATGCGTAGCTTAGATAACCAATGCACCATTAGGGTCGCAGATTAGGGCCAAGAGAAGGGAAGCGCTGCCGAGTACAGCAGGAGACTAGGTGGTGCGATAAAATTAAGAAATTCGCGGGCTGCAGCTGGAATCGAATTCCCCCGGACAAGGGTAATTGGAGAGCGCATGGAGAGGCCTTTGTCCTGCACTAGTCATAGAAACGGCTGATGGTGATGATGATGTAGAGCACAGCTCAGTTATGAGCAAAGCGACAATTTTCCGAGGATATACTTGCGCATACAAAATTACGCGACTCCAAATGAAGTGACAGTTTTTTCTCTCTGGTGTACTAGAGTGCCACCGCGAGTTGCTCAGAAAAGTAGTCTAGATATTGTAGTATACAGAGAGCCCATACTGCACCTAACATAACTTATTTAGCCTCAAAAGAACGCATAAGCAGATTTCGCACAGCGAATGCACTTTCTGACCTTGCACACTACCTCTTCTTGGATAACCGCACACGCTTCTTGAGTGATCATGTTTTCGAAAAACATTTTGACGAATATAATTGTCTGAGCGCGTCAAGTAGTGTGTAGAGGGGCATATTATACGCTTCCTAAATGTTGTCTGTTTTCGCCTCTTTGTGTAACACACGTTCTTGGGCGCTTTCAGAAATAAATGAAACGAAATGCAATAATATAGTTCATAAAAGTGACTGTGATATGTGTTCATTTGTTTTAACAAACATACGTCCAGTATCTGACTCACAGCCTTATATTCTTAGATAGAAAATCGCCCAGCAACCTCAATAGGTGGTGTTTCAACTATAATGTCTGCATAGTGCTGCCTGGCCTCTAATTATTTCCAGTGCATGCACACCGCGTAAGTATAGTCTTCGACATTAGCTTCTGTTACTCGGAAGGGGCCGTCAATAGAGTG
The DNA here is from genome assembly GCF_050947875.1 of Dermacentor variabilis. Lineage (NCBI taxonomy): Eukaryota > Metazoa > Arthropoda > Arachnida > Ixodida > Ixodidae > Dermacentor > Dermacentor variabilis. Next base: position 162,650,906 of record NC_134569.1, on the reverse strand, counting down.
CTGAAGGGGACTCCCCCTATACTGTGCATTTTTACCACCTTTTGTAGACAATTACAGCTCTTAGAAGTAAATTCCAGCTATTCCTGGAAAAAATATAGATTTCGCCAACTAAATTTGACGTTAGTTCTTCTACGCACCTCAGAATTAATAGCTTCGTCCGCAGCTAGAGTCTGGGCCACTTCTCGCAGGATCTCACCCACATGAACAGCATCTTCAGCGACACACTCGGCCGCCTTGTCGAATGTTGTGTCAAGGTTAGACTCTTCCTCGGGAATTGTGTGTGCCTCCACTGTAATAACATAAACAGGAGTTTCTGTTAGACATTTGAGGGTCTCTAACAAATTATTTGTGTGAAATACTTGTAGTGCATTATAGAACACTACGTGTGTTGGGGAACGAGGAACATGTAAGCAACATTTGGTTCGCCATGGTATTCTCGTGTAATGTAACATTTCAGGTGACTCGCAGCAAATTATTGATTACCGCAAGGGGCAATCTCTAAAATCTCTAATGGTATGGCTCATAAATACCTTCTTACAAGTTTCAGTAATATATATGATCCTGTAAAGAGAGCAAGATTTTGATATTTGCCGTCTTGTCTCTTGAAACTGACGCCGGTTGTTTTGAATAAAATGGACAGAAGTGTAATTACAAGGCACTCTACAGTCGTACTTGGTAGCGTGCTACTAACCTTGAAATTGAAAGTAGGTAATCGGCGCATGCCCAACACAGGTTAAAATTTGATATTCATACCTTCAAGGTGTTTAATTGGTGTATAAACCTTCTTTGTGGGTATATGATCGCTTCATTTACTTTTCGTTAACTTACAAAGGATCATTAATGCACAATGAATTTTATATATTTATTTACTGTGTTCATTAGTGGAATAAATATCTATACGTACCCGTAAAGGCGACGAGGACCACGAGACAAATGGCTGCCGAAATGTGCCTCATGATGTCTGTGAGAAATGTAAAAACCTTGTTGATATCTGCGGCGGGGTCTCACGTTTATGCGCAAACACACGTTTACAGCGTTATAAACCATGGCACTTCCTTGAGCACCATCTTCCCAAGCACGCAAATTTAAAGAATAGATGTGCGCTTGCATTGAAATAAAATATTATTGACCTAAATATAAGTAACAAAGCCAATGTGCAGTAACATTCCACCCCTGCCTGAAAGTAACTGGTTATTTACTGAAAGGCTTCTTTATATGCCGATTAGTTAACTGGGGCATTCCTACCTCAAATTTTATTTTCACTTAGGTTCACCGCGGCGCACGTATGGCATTAAGGAAGCAGCTTTGTATAAGAAAGACTAGCGCACATTGAGAAAATATCCTCCCGTATATTCATCTTTATTAGCTAATGATATAGGAAGATGAACTGTATATCATATAAGTCATATTCTATTGCTTTTTATATTTCTAAGCGGGAATCGTTCTCATATGGCGAAGGACCTGAAGCACGGTATGTGTAAGTCTACTTACCAAAACGAGGAGCCCCAGGGTATTTCTCAGGTTGTATCGAGCGAAATGTGAATAAGCTGCGTTAACACTGCGGCTTTTATACCTTTGAATCGTGAGGAGCTGTTCTTTTTGTCCTTTTTGAAGAGATGTGTTCCTCCCACAAGATAAATGGCCATGGAAATGCACGTGTAGAGACCTAGATACCGCATTTATCTCGAGTTATGCCGTCAGAGATATCGTTCATTGCCTAGATTGGCGTGATTGACGAAACGGTTCTCCTGCAGTGCACTTCAATCTCAGATACAGCCTCTAATTGAATGATTGTTCGCCTCAGGTCTATCGGGATCGCACGATGATTTGAAGGTTGCTACTATATAATGCGAGTAATTTAGTTGAATGGTGCGCTTGAAGTGTAATGAAGGTGTAATCGAACGATAAAAAGAGGTCCCACGGAAAATCAGGGTGGCTGAGTTTGTTGCTGAGCGGGACATAGCGATCCACGTGCTACATAGAAAAAGGCAATCCCCTCTCATTAATGTCCGCTTCTTTGGGCTGACTTATCGTTAATTTTGGTTTTTATGAGCAATGTTCTCAACTGCGAGTTGAATTCCTTTTTCCTTAGTGAAAATTAACTCAGGCAAGTCAGGCACTGCTTTTCTGAGATAAACGTTGGGCAAATGACAATCACTTCAAATATATGTAGTACAGCAATGGCAACGGGCTTTTGCCAAAGCGTGACGGTCGGCCTGTTGTGGCCATAAGAAACCAAGATGATCGAGAACGCACTTATATCAACCAAGCTCTATTTATACTAGTACACTTTAGCAGAATTTAGGGCATTTTCATACGCCAGTCTAGAGTGGATGCGCTCTTTGCTAATATTTCCTCACCTTTTACAGTTCTATATTAGAATATGCAATTGGCTTGTGCGAAGCATCAATAAGTTTGCGCACAGAGCGATGGAATGAAAAATATTATGCGTGACGTTAAGAGAAAGGAAGAGAGCAGTGTGGATCAGAGAGCAGATGCGAATATCCGATATTCTAATTGACATTAAGTGAAGAAATGGGGCTGGACAGGTCATGTGTTGTGTAGGTTACATAAGCGGTGGATCATTAGGGTCACATAATGGGTGTTAAGAGAAGGAAAGTGCAATCGAGGGCCGCAGGAGACTAGGTGGGGTGATGAAATTAAAGGATTTGTAGGCGCTAGTTGGAATTGGTTGGGGCAGGACAGGGGTAATTGGAGATCGCAGGGAGAGGCCTTCGTCCTGCAGTGGACATAAAAGAGACTGATGATGATGATGGCATGGAATTGTTGAACTTTTGTGCGTGTGCTATGCTACAAACTTCTTGACGTTAGTGGGGTCCATATCTTGGCGTTTCTGGACAAAGATCTCTCTTTTGTTTTCTTGTTAAGCTGCATAGTATTACTCTTTGGGTATCATAACAGTCACATGCACAAACCATCCGAAAAAGATAAACTGTCCATTTTGCTCGCGTAACAAACGATGTCCAAAGCATGTCTGCTTTGGACATCGTGGATCAATGATTGACCTCTTTGTTAAAAACATTGCAGACGACAATATAATAGCTGGCATAATTCACGTAGACAATAATGATGACTTATATCCTTTTTTTTTTGTTGAATTCACGTAAAATAACTTAGACAATGCGTGTCAGACATTCGCATTCGACATATTTCACCACGAACGCTCGCGGCAATCCGAAACTAAAAATTGTACAGTAAATTGAGCGATGTATAAATTTCACAAGATGTAATGAAGCTCGTAAATAATAATAATTGATAAGTATAAGAAATTTTCTTCCCTATATCACCAACATTCCTAACTAAAAGAATGAGGAAGTATAAAGTTCCAGAAACCCTGACTGACAACAGCGCTTCTAAACATGATGAGCATGCAAGGAAAAAATCATTCTGAATAGGCAGAAAAAATGCCATTATTAAATATAAAAAAGGAGTTTCGCTACTTTCATACCCCAGGGTCGTCGCCACTTGTTATGTGCAAGGAAGGCGCTTGGCCGTTGTCGCGAACACGAAATAATCTATGAAGATAATACCTGCAAAAAAATATTGACAACAGACGTCTCAAGCACAAAGTATATAACCTTAACCAGAGGCACTGAGCGGTTGCCTACGTCATAACTTTTGATGAACTTAAGTAAATGGTATAACCTTGTCTCCTTTGTAATGCCAATACGGAGATCTACGCCACAAAACTTCCGAGATTTATGACAGTGGTGTGGCGAGGGAAAAATGCTTCCTTTGTCAAAATAAATTAGTTCTCTCCAGTAAAAAGAATGTTGCGAAGAAGAAGGTAAACGATCTCAGGCGCACCATAAAGGAGAGAAATCGGAACATATTTCGCGTAATCGATTTTGCTGCCATGGAGAAATAAAGAAAATATGCGCGAATTTCCACGTGTGAGGAAAACTCATGTCGGAGTTACACGGGGAGAGTATTGCAGCAGGACGTCTCCTAGTTTTGATAGAACTGCCGGAACGATCTCCTATGATTATGTAAATCGGGATATTATACAAAACAGCAAGAATGTACGTTTGTGCGAACATGAAAAATAATGATTCGCAAGTTGATTATCTAAAATAATAAATTGGACACATAAGTTTATGGCACTGCTAATTATTTATGAACCTGAAGATTAATCAAAAGCGTGTGAACAAGCTTAATAAGAACACATATTGGCAAGAAAAATCAAGCCGACGTTACAGATGAAACTCGCTTCTTTATTAGTAATATCCATTACCTATACAACGACAAAGGTACACAGCAAAATGACAAAAAATAGACATCTGATGAGAAAATGAAGATAAGTCGGTTTATTTCTCACTGTAATATTTCTTGCTGCCCTCGAATAAGGCATGAACTTCGTGTGGTGATTTCATTTCGAAAGGCACTGAATTCCCTATTGTAAGCTTGAGAAGACGGTTGTGAAGTTTCCGTAATTTGTACTTACGACAGGCAAAAGATAATTCCGCAGGAAACACCAGGCAGTGCGATTATTATTGATAAGTTGAGGATCAGTAAATTCGACGTACGTGTGTGATAAGTCTACAAGCAGGTATGAATAATTTCTGAAGGAATATTTCTGGTAACTGCAGAATGTTAAGTTTAGGAAAAAGCGATGTACAGGACAAATTATATGGACAGTCATTAGTCTCGTAGCTACGACCTGAAGTCGCTGCATACATTCACTATGCATAGAATACGTGTTGACTTACGAGGATAGAAAATACGAAATATGACTATGAATATAAGCGAAATTGAAAGATGATACGAGTTCAAGTAAAAAGTAAGTTTAGAAGAAGTATTTCTGTAACAGTCCAGCTAGAGGACGTGTCGATTTCGTATCTCTAACTCCCTAAAACATAATCAGTGGACTTTGCCCTACCTCACACTTCTAGATCCTGCACTATGCTGGCATCGGCAGAAAATATGAAATTGATTTCATTTCTTATTTCAGCAGCAGTACTTTTTCAGGTACAGTTTCTGTTGCTACGCTTGCAGGAGAAGGTATTCGTTATTCCATCTTATTCCTTTCTGCGAATTCTGCCAGCATTCTCCTCTAGCGTTCCAAGAATCGAGGCCATAGTTGGCAATTGCTGGTTCACTGGCCTGCCTTTTCCCAACTTTTGTATTGAAAACACCCATTACTATTGTATGCTGAGTTTGCAGTTTTCTCATCGCTCATTTAACATCTTCGTAAGACTGATCTACTTCACATTCATCGGGAGTGAATATTGAAGCGTATGCTTGTATTACCTTTATTCTATACCTCTTATAAGGTTTTATTATGGCTGCTGGTACCCCCTCATTAATGCTGTAGCATTCGTCAATGTTGCCCGCTAGGTGCCTATCCCGTATTGCTTCTTTTCTGGGAGACCTCTATACCAGTGGACGTGGCCGTTAGTTAGCACTGTATAAGCCACTCCAGTTCTTCTAATCTCACTAAGGCCGGTGATATCCCAAACAATGTCTGATAGTTCCTCAGAGAATCCCACTAAGCTAGCCTCACTCGACAGAGTTCGGGTGTTAAAGCTTGACAGGGTCAGTTTCCATTGGTAACCTGTTCGGACCCAGACATTCTTAGCACCCTTTGCAGCGTTACAAGTCTTACCACTGCCTTGGTCACGTGCTCCGCAGCTGCCGGGGACTGAGGGCCATGAGTAATTGTAGGAATCGTGAGGGAGGTTGCTGCCAGCTGGGAGAAAAGATTCCCCCGGAAGGTTTTGGAATGGTGGATGGGATGTCATCAGGGCTGCCGGACAGGGAGCGTTTTGAACGCCTAAGCATTCGCTGATGAGCTTTTCGTCAATAAAGATAACACAGATATGGGAATGATGGTGTGCTGCTGACTGACGTCAGTGTTAACACTTGAAAGGTAATTTATTAGGTTAAAAAACGCGCAATATTAACAATATATTGAAATAATATCATTGCTAAAGCCGAAAAACTTAGCAATATTTTGGTGCAATTGAAATAAACGGAGGAAGGAAGCCAGCAGGCGCTATAACACCAGACTTTGGCGTGCCCTTTCGGCAAGATTAAAAGGGATGACATGGTGAATGGACATCGGAAATGAATGACATCTGACGCCCGTTCCGAATTACAGTCACTAGAATGTAGCACGTATAGGACCAATGGAAAGCAAAATAATTAAACTATACGTTGGCATAGGAAGAGGAGCTGAAAGTGAAACGGGAACAAGTATGTGACCATTTTTGGGTGAACGCAACAGGTCAATAAACGCACACGTGCTACCTGAGGGCATCAATGTTGCCGGATTCGAGACCATCCTTATGCAATAAAGGAAAAGAAATGGCGTTCATCGAGGAGCCCGATTTCTATTATTTATATCATAAGAAGCCAGCAAAGAAGACAGCAATGACAACATGCGGGATATTACTTGCACTTATCAATTGAACGAGAGAAATGATAAAATGATGCATATAAAAGGTGGATGAAAAGACAGCTTGCCGCAGTTCGAGAACCATCCCACGTCTTCGCATTACACGCGCTATGGTCTACCAATTGAGCTACCATGGCACCGTTTTCCCGATGCCTGGTCTTTCGAGAGGGTGTTGTGGCATTTCTACTTAGTCTTTATATGAGGAAGCGTTTTGGCGCTTGCAGTGTTCCCAATATTTTTCTGATGTGGTATGCCGAACAGATAGCTGAGGCGGCTGTGAAAACTCAACGCATCATTAAGTTCATGAGAAGTAAACTTGCCATAGTACAAATCAACACGTATGCACGTAAAGATACGCGGGGTCATATCACCAGCATTGACGGAGGTATAGTGCCAGCAGAGGAAGAATTCTACGCGGACCTGTACTATAATCCGATGAGCTACGATACCTTCATTGGAAGCAGTAGTAAACAGGTTGCAGAGAGTCCTTCTATAACTAACGATGAAGTTAGAAGGGCCTTCCAACACTTGAAACGGGAAAAGCAGCAGAAGAACATTATTATTACTATTATTATTGTTATTATTATTATTATTATTATTATTATTATTATTATTATTATTATTATTATTATTATTATTATTATTATTATTATTATTATTATTATTATTATTATTATTATTATTATTATTATTATTATTAGAGGTGTAGTGCGTGAAGCCTGATTCGCCTCCGCCGTGCGTTGGCCCGTTACTCAACAAAATCCGGGAGTGGGCCACGCTCGCCAAGGTTCGTTCTTATCGTTATTACTGTCTTTCTTGCTATTTTATTGCCGGACAAACGTGAAAAATACGAAGAACCCCAGCCATATACAGCTTCGCTTTAACTCTCTGTACTTACTGAGCTCCACTGCGTCGTGTGGATAGCGTGTATGTCCGATTAGCACCTCTTTATATGCTGGATATCTAGCCATAGAGGCAACATGCTAACAAACCGAATTGCCAAATCAATTTCATCGCAAGCTAAAATAAAGCTCTAAAAACAATAAACGCGCGCTATATAAAACATTCGTATCCACATACCTTAGACAAGGTTTTATTTATTCATTCATTTATTATACCCTCAACGTACGGTTGTTCATTGTAGAGGGGAGGGGCAAGGTAAGTACAGAGGCAAATCATAAAATAAGCAAGGAAGGCAAAAATATGGCAAAGACATAGTATACAAAGTAATACTGGTAAATAGAAACTTTTAAACGTGGCAAAAATACATGGCGTAACAAAGAAAAGAAAGGGAAGAAAGAAAAGAACATACCATATAAAAATACAAGTCATAAGTTAAAATTATGGCATAAGAGCACTTATTATACAGAATAAGCCAGCGCAGCATTAATTTATATCATGAAACTAAGAAGTGTGCTTACAAAGTTATTGGTGTCAGTTATGCTTGTAAGTAATGCGGGTAAGTTATTCCAATCTTTGCTCGTTTGGGGAAGAAACGAATATTAAAAGCCGACGGTGTGGCAGTGCGGAATGTTTACCTTTTGGCGGTGGTCAATGCGAGATGAAATTTACGGTGGCGGTTGAACAAAGATAGAACGTAAATATGTGTTGTGGTAGTAGATTTTATTGAAAACACATTTGCTAGATAGTTTTCGACGGATTCATGACAGCAGGAGGTGTAGGCGAGCTTTCATGTTAGTGACACTCGAAGTTCTTTGGGTAGTTGGTGAGAATGAAACGGCCGGAGCGAGGTTGTATTGCTTCTAGAGGCTGTATGAGGGCATCATGACCAGGGTCCCATACTCATGATGCGTCCTCTAGCTGTGGACGAATGTAAGTGGTGTACAATAAGAGTTTTAGCATAGATGGGGATACAGAAAATTTCCGACGAAAGTATCCCAGTGTACTAGTGGCCTTAGAAGTTATGTGATCAATATGAGTTTTCCAGGTTAGGCTGCTGGCAATGCGAGCTCCGAAGTATCGATATGACGTTACACATTCTAGTGGGATGTTATTTAGCCTAGAGGTGTGCCAGATCACGTTAGTACGAGAAGTCCTCATAGTCTTACACTTTCTAATGTTTAATTCCATGCGCCACTTACGACAGCACTCATTTATGTTATTTGCCACCTGAATTACTAGAATATATGAGGAATTAGTTATATTATGATACAACCGCAGTCATCCGCAAATAGACAAATGTTCGAGGGAACGTGAGTGGGCAAGTCTTCCTACGTAACAATATAAATTAGAAATAATAAAGGACCGAGCACGGATCCTTGCGGGACACCGGAGTCAACTATAGCTAAAGGTGAGTTAGCGTCATTAGTGGTTACAAATTGAACACGTGATGTCAGAAACGCGCGAATCCAATCAATTACCGAGGTGACTATGTTTAGAATGTTTAATTTATGAAGAAGCAATGCATGGTTCACTCTGTCAAACGCTTTAGAAAAGTCCAGAAATATAGAGTGTGTAAAAAAGAAGAATCCAAATTGGCGTGTAGGCCATTAATGAAGAGGATAAGCTGAATGTCACAGGAGAAGTTTTTACGGAATCCATGCTTCATAACTGTGAAGAAGTTGTTATTTTTAAGAAAATTATTTAGATGCGTGTATATTATATGCTCCATCACGTTACATGGTACAGATGTAAGTGAAATAGGTCTATAGTTCTGTGGATCATGGGTTGGTCCAGTTTTGGGAATGGGGATTACTTTGCCAATTTTCTAATCATACGGTAAGGTGCCACAGTTGTAAGATGGCGAGTAAATACGTTCTGGTATGATTGAACATTATTCCGCTGTGTTTTGTAAGAATATATTAATAATTTCGTCTACCGCACCATGATGCTTTAGGTTTTAATTTCTGTACTATGGCTTTGATACCGGTTGAGTCGAAAACGATGGGATCCATGAAGTGGTAGTTAGTTGAATTTATCTCAGGCACCGGATCAAGAATCTGAGGCGATGAGAAAGACTGAGTGAACGTAATGTTAAGCACAGTAGAACACAATAGGTCAGGTACTTGATCCATAAGGTTATTATTTAAGGTTATTAGATTATGGTTTATAATAGGGATAGAGCGACAAATATAGAGGTAGAGTATTTAGGATTTTTTCTAACGAGGATCCGTGGAGCTGTAAGAATAGAACTAGGGCTGGCAGCTCCACAAACCTAAAATCAATGAAGCCTCGCGTCAAAATTTGCGCCTAAGACGTCAACAACAGCACGACGCTAACATTGGCCAAATAATCATGACGTCATTTCTATGTGTGCTAGAGCAGTGTTCGAGCATGCATATTCAGTCTGGGGAGATGCACCATACATGCCAGTGTTGAAGCAGGCACTGGCCTCTGACTGAATGGAAATCTGTCCTACGTTAACTCAGTTGCTTAGTGCAAACCCTATAAGGTGCGACATAAGGTTGAATTCCTTTTTCGCACAACGTGACACGACGCAAAAGCAGCTTGGGAAGGACAACCAGAGTAGGGTAGCTGTGAAATGAACAGGCTAAGTACGGCGACCGATTTTAGACCGCAGAAGAAAGTCGTGGTCAATTTCAGCTGTGTTGGCGGCACCAATAATGACATCGCTAGCGTAGAAGGTTTCAGTTGGCATCGAGAGGAATGGGCGGGTTAAAATAAAAGAGCGCGCTACGATTAATGAGTATATCGAAATATGTGTAGGAAACTACATCGTAGCGTGAAGAGCCGTAAACTCACGTCAGAAACTGTAGAATGGAGTGCCATTGGAGGTAGTCTTCTGAGATGTATGATAGGGAATATTGTGGTAAACCCAAGTGTAGCACGAGGGTACACTAAAAACCCGTACGGGTTTCTGTGAAAGGACGCGTCGAAGTTGAGAAGAATCCGTCCTTATCCGCGATTTGAAACCAAGACTAATGTCTTTCTGGGTCAGTTTGCTCAGCTGAGAAGCTATGTTTCTGATGGAGCCGTACGCGTTTCTTTGATAGCTTCGTGGCACATTCGGGAATATGACAATCCTTCGATGATTGTTTTCATGACGATTATGATGATGATTATAAGTATATATTTGCATCTCTGATGAAAGGTGACCGTGACCAATAGTCAGCTAGCCTACTTGAGCTAATGGAGTATGCGATACACGCTTTTCATCCTACAATTTGGTATATATCTCCGTATTTTATTTTTCTATTTAGTTTACCTCTAAATTGTGCTTCTTACCTTGAACAGCTACCTATGCCTGTAACGGGTCCGGTCGTATCAATCTCTTCTTTGCTTTTTTCCACCAATACTAAAAGTTTATTTTGCTCATCTTGAATGCTGACTCGTTGATGCTTTTCTGAACCTTGAATCTAAGTGCTTTTGGGAGGTCTGAGGGTCAACTGAGGGTCTCGCTGGGGGATTACATCCGCATTGAATTACGATGTGCTGAGTAGTTTCCGCAATTTTATGAAGCAGACACATGTCTTATCTTGTTGCGGTTTTATGCTGTGGTATGTTTTCGCACTTAGGTAACAAGCTAGAGACTAAAATAGCAAGACACTTCCCTTTGTGCTATTCTACAGATTTCTAATTTCTTTCTTCACCTTCATGCCAATCTCCGTGCTATTTGTTCGTTCCTTTCTTCAAATCGAATTCACTATCTGTTTCTTTCACTTTTCTTTTGATGAGTCTTGGTTTTCTATTTAGATTTTCAAGTTTCCTCTGCTTTGTTGCCTGCTTTCCTGACCTATTCCTCCATTCTGTGTCCACGGTATAAACCTCAGACTCTGCCCAGGCGGCGCTGCGGAAAAACCCGTCAACAGCGCCCTCATCGGAGATTTGGTGCGAACTGAGTAGTGCAAGGAGAGCTGTCCGCAGCGAAGGCAAGGCTTCCTGAAAATCAAGGACCTGGAAAGCTTCTTCCGCCCATCCCCGCTTCGGAAAGGAAGCTCAGCAGGGCGAAGTACGTGTACAATACAAATTAAGGTCTCCAGTGTTATTCCGTCGTGCTGCAACTCGCAAGTACAGAGAGCATTAGGTTTTTCTAGGCATATCAGCAAGAAATCTAAGCTTTTCAAATTTGTTCACACTGAATATGTCCTGAACACAAGACTTAAGTATCTCCTGTATCTTTATGTATTTCACCATAACGTTTTGTCTCGCAATTATTTACAGAGAGTAAATCCTTTCATAGCATTTTCCAGGGCAGCAAACAGAAAACCTTTTCCAAGGCAGCAAACAGCGTGCGATCACAACGAAAGTAAGCTTCCTACAGTGCCTACGCGCTGCATCTTTCTTTCTCGCAGGAGCTACAGCATCGCTCAGTAGCTGATTTGAACACCTTAATTTGAACTTTTCGCAGACGCTTCGAGCAACGAGCGCGCGCAAATAAATGCAAATAAACGCGACATTTTTTTTCTTTTTTTTTCTTTACACACTCGCGTTACTTCGCAATTACTCATCCAGTGCTCCTACAGCAACTTTATTGCTCACATTTCAAAAACGCAGTCGAGCAGGCTCAGCACATTGCGCAGCGTGCTTGTTGTATCGGCGCAGGACATACAAAACACCGTAAGTAGAAATGAGCTCGCGATACAACGATGCTCTAGAACAGGGTTTTGAATTCATAAATGAACCAAAATGTTTGGTTAAGCCGACCTGCCAAATATCTCCTTTCCACTTGTTGAGTCAAGCGGAGGCGGACGTCTGTTAAAAGGTGGAGATATCGATGGCACATAAGCAGGATGGTTCGCAACGTTGTTTTTTCTGTTACCAACGACGTGGTGGCTGCAGATTCTTGAGATTTCGCTTGGCCACCACGGTCCTCCATCAAGGCTACGCAACACAGTTACAGAAGAACAAAATTGCCGCACTTTCTCATGCTAGCCGCTGTGTTGTGGGGAATGCAAGCAATCCGATTACCCAACAGGTGGAACGGCCCGTATCCAGCGCTCTCGCCTTTTCCCTTCATACGATCGCGATGGTCTGTAGCTTACCTAAATTCAATGCAGCGCGTCAAAAGCCGCTGTGTGAGAACAGGAAAATTCTTGTTTGGCAAAAGACGATAATTAGGTTTTTATATAAATGGAACATAATAATGTTTCTGACTTAGCGAAGCAAGAATATTGCAGGAAAGATTATGCTCTGTAGCGTGTGACGAGTGCGAACACAGGCATTGCTCATTTATTCTCCCATTTCTGACATGACACTCTCCTGAACACATACTTGCGGACACGAATCATAAAGATATACCACAAGTGCTTATTATCACATTCGTCACTGTTTCGTTTTCGTGATACAATGTTTGACTTAGCTGCAAATATTCATGCAACGACTTTTACTTTGTTTTCTATAGGTCAAGATTGAGCTCAAGGGGATATGCTACTTCGAAGCTGTAGAAATCTTGGACACCAAATACAAGCGGACATTTCAGAACAATAATATTTGTAAACCGTCTACTACTATAACTGTTGCTGCTTCTTGAGGTCATTTTTCATAACGAGTAATGAGTACATGGTGTGGTGGGACGTAGAAAAAAGTTTGAAAAGACGCAGAATTGTTCTTCGGTTATGCTAAATTTATTGGCTGTACTTGGTACACTGTAGGTCAAGATCTGGAAGACGTCATTTCTACGCAGCCTAGCAACAAGCCACTGTTTGCTGTGTCTCGTGGAGTGAGATGACAATTAGATTATGAATTTTGCCTCAGATCGTCGGTAACCTGTCTCATTGTGGATTTCAACCTTAAAAGATTGTAATAAATATTACTGGGAGAGTGAAGTCTGATTACTAATCTGCATTTTCCGTAGAAATTGAAGGTTTCGCCTTTATACCATAAATTAGTGACGGCCCATAACATATTCTTTTGCAATGCCATAAGTTATATCTCGGATCTTTAGGTGTCGATGCTCCAGGCGGAATTTCAAGCACATGAGTGCGAGTAGAAGAGTGCGTTGTATTGAATACGTTTGTGTTGAATCCGTTGTAAATTTTGACGTTTCCTAAAAATTTCCACAACTTGATAATTAGAGGTTTAGGCTTGTGAGATGCTGAGCGCATAACATCTGTTCGGGGAAGAACACACCTAAGGTTTTAGCAAAAGCGTACAAATCAATATGAACATTATTGAGCACCAACGGAGAAGATACGGTGGATGCTATCTGTCTGGAGTGAAAAAGCATCGCCTGGCTTATAGAGCAGTTTATCAGTGAGCAGATGTTAATTAAACATAAGTGCAGTCTTTCTGAGGATATGCCTCGAATGGTCAATTGCGCAGCAATTTTGCGTGTATTCGGGGTCTTCTTTCACCCTCGGAAAAACACTTTCGTGTAGGACGTATACAGCTATATAAAGTCGCATCTGAAGCTTTTTCTGTTGATCTAAATTTTTCTCGTTGACACTTTTCATCTAAATATGACATCTGAGTAGTTGAATAATAAATGAAGGCAAATGATGTATACAGGCGAAATGTGGAAAATAATCTAAGCATCCTAAAGCGACGACAAACATTACCTTGGTTCTGTCCGGCTACGTGGCTCTTGCAGATTTTTAGGTCCCTAAGATTGATTGATTGGTAAATATAGTAATAATTTAATAACAATTTTACCACTATGAATGATGTTATTGTGATCATTGAGGCATTGAATTATTATTATTCAGTCACAGGACAAGATGATTCTAATGGGCCAGCGGACTTCTTTAATAGTTTTCGTATGCGTTCCAAGAAACGTGCAGATGTTATTCGTCTGATGAACTCTTTCTGTCGACTGCTGCAAGCAATCTCTGATTTTATCACTATATGTTTCTCGACTGTATAGAAACCGTCACCTGGCAGTACTGCGAAATTTCCACCTCAGCATTCTCTGAGAAAAATCTCATCAGGGAATGCCTCACATGCCTTAGACCAATTTTGTCCTGCTGCCAAAATGGCATCTAGGCCACCAATAACAATGCTTATTACAGGTACCATTGTGCATCTGCTGACAAGAGTCTTTGTTTCTGTCTGAATAAGTTACCATTTTCGCGTCCTTGTAAAACCACATGCGTTCTTTCTGTCTTTAAATCCGGCGCTCAAATGGATGACGAGGACTGCCGCTTAATTTGTCTTCTCTCTGCCATTTTCAACGTCTTGAATTGGCTATCCACAATGTAATGTTGCGCAGCGTAGAAAGTAGGATCTCTCCAAATCCAAAGGAATTGCTTTCCGGCAGCGGAGGTACCACCATCTTTTTCAGCACTATGATGCAGCTTTCCGTGCCGCTCACGTAAAAGGCCTGATGCTGTGTCGTGCGAGTTCAGAAAAATCTTTTACGTAATCTGTCCACTCCTCCTGCTCGAGAAGTTGGCGGACTATGGTGTTGAAACTGCTAATTCTGCTACGCAGGGGTCTCCTCAATATGTCCGGCTACGTGAGCGTCAGTGATCAATATTCTTTTGTTATCGCAGCATCTAGTGGTGGGCCCAAGGTTATTCAATTGTGTTCCTGATTTTGATAAATGAGGTTTCCTTACCATTCCGGAAACATTTATTTCTTCTTGATATAGAGGGAGTCAAAATTTTAAAGGAGATACGCAGTACTGCGTAGTTCCGGGCTCTGCTGTGCGACCTATCCTCGCTCTCGAAATTGTGCCATTTGAAAGGGCTCACTCTAAATTCATCTAAAACGAAAAGTGTTTCTCATTCGTGCACAACCAATGTATCATGTTTCCTTGTTTTCTTCGTCGTCAGGTGTTGGCCAAAGCCAAGATAGTTGAAGAAATAGTGGTCCACTTTTTAGATAACTTTAAGCATATCTATCCACTCCAAGCACCTAGCAAAACGACACCTGCGCGCTCAATGGTTTAGTCGGCAGACTTACAAGACGTTTCCGCACCCCACTTTCCCCTCCTTGAATTATACACATCCTCATGTCTCCCAATACTTGAATGCTCCTCAGTGGTGTGGAATGGACAAGCAATTCGAATAGCTTAATAATTGAGCGGCGGCAGAACCGTTTATGAGTGTGTACAAGCACTGTCTTCCGACCTCGCGCATGAAGGACAGTTGAAGTTTCAATAATTATCCTACACTTGCGTCTTTGGATACATATATGGTCCTAACAACGTCCTCTTTTCGTACAGATTCATTCATTGAATTATAAGATGCACGCATTTACTAACTTCTGTTGTACTACGGGTTCCACATAGGACTACGAGGGAACATAGACCCTTCCACATTTTTGCCTGTTCGAGCAGATCCTCGCCTTTCGATAGAATGAAAAACATTTACGACTGCTATTTTCTCATCATTAAACGTTTCAAGACATTTTGCCTTGTTTCTATTAGCATCTTGTACCTTTCTGTGTCGCACTTCTTTCAAGCTGCACTCCTGTCCTGTCTTTCCATAGTTTTTCCCTCCTTGCTTATCTGTGGTCCGTTTGTGAACTGAGCACGGTTATTGTACTGTTACTGATTCTGTAGCAGCTGTTGTTCCAGTGTGTTCCTTTTTTTCATCTATTTTTATCACACAGCTTTTCGTTGTAGTTTATTTACATTTCTGCTTTTTTGTCTCGTTTATTGAAATTAAAGTTATTTATTGATTGATAATAATTATTACCACCGTTCTTCCGATGATGAAAGTCATTATTGCCATGCAATTTTATTGTCACTGCACGACCGATCGTTCGGAAAATGGACGCCATTATCATATTCGCAGTGGGCTGCAAGAGCTTCTTACACTTTAAACAAACGACAGGACTCAGTGCGCGGTGAACACTGTTATGACTGGGCTCGCAACATTTCTTGTAACGTGATTTCGCCCTTCCCATTTCTCTGCGCTTCCTCCTCTTTCATCGTGTGGTAGCTAACAATGTGGAACCTCGTTAACGAGCCTGCCTTTCAACTTTCAACGTTTTCTGCGTTATCTCGTTTTCAGGCATGTGTCACAGGAATTGGGAGTTAAAAAGAAGGACAACACCAAAACATTTTATGAGTTTCGCTGCTGAGCTTATTTATTTTCATCAGTTCTGAATGCTTTCCAAAGCCTTGCCCATCTTCATAAATCGCTGGGCTGCTCGCATGATGACATCTAGAAACAGCTTGATAAAGTTCCCCCGACTCTCAGAATCTTCCAAGGCATAGCCACTCATAACTCTGCTTAACAACTTGGACATGATCTCGGCTACCTTTTCTTCCAACTTCTTCTTGGTTTCCTGAGCGGCTTTCTTGAAGTGGCCCTTGGCATCTTTGTAGGCGCCTTTTACGGCTGACTTCACATTCTCAGTGGCGTTCTTCAAAGCGCCTTTTGTTTTCTCCCACAGAGCACGAAGGAAATACTCATCACTCTGAAAAACGAAAGCACGTAGGTATTAAAGGTTTAAATACAGCGAATCGTTGCATAAATGTTAGTTACAATTCTTTCCGTCTCTTTTCAACATACATGTATTCGAAAGCCATGAGTTTCCCATTTGCTGAAGGCAACTGTGCTTAACGCGTGAGAATAACAACATTTGGCTTGCGTCTAAAATGTGTGCTGACATAACTATAACAATCTATAAAGTGCGTCCCGAGTGTATAATTTTGCTATGAAAAAGTACTTATTGTCATTTTATTATGCACACGATAAAGAACATTTGGTGGTGCTTTCTAGGAGCTTGTAAATTAGTCTAATTATCTGTGTTGGAAATTATGAAAGATATAAAGTGTACTCATGTTAATTGATCAGATCTCATGGAAGCTCTCAGTTTGCGTTATGGGAGGTGCTGCACATGTTGTTCGCAGTGTAAAAACTGCAGGATTAGAAATATAATGAAGTACGCATCAACCATGCGCGTGCAATAGAGGGCCCACCTTCCATTATCAAAATAAAGAAAAGAGAGACGCGAATCTTCCGAGAGTCAACTTCTTTTTACGTACCTATACAGCCCAAATTATTTCATCAGCGATGTTTTCCACACGTCCTTAGTACAACCCTCAGACATTTCTGTAAAACCAGGTGAGCAGCGCGTATTTTTCTTGATGGAACTGAGCGGGCCAGTGAGAGAACAGTGCGATATAAGAGAGCTGGCGGAACGAACAACCCAGGTTTGTGATGTGTTATTTTTTATTAAGACTACAGGACTTCAAAGACACGCCCTTCTTTGGCTTGTGCGGAGGTTGCACTATGATAATTTGTATAGCACACCACCATTATGAAAGTGATCAAACTGTTGTGTTCTCCAAATTCGCCGAAAATGTATCGCGTGTCTAGCCACATTCAAGGCCGCATGCGTACGGGAGACCCCGAAACCCCGATGTTAGATCCATTGAGACATACTATGTCGTGCCACTTCAAGCATGTTTTTGGCTGCATCGTATTGTCTGGGCTGTATTTCTCCGACACAAGTTGGCCTGACAGCACGCAAGCTTATCTGAATCAGCTAGCGTGGATGCTCGGTTGCCAGAGTGAGAAGTTCGAATCCTCGCGGTTTTTTATCTAAATTTCGGAAACTGGAACTCACCTCCCCCGTTACATTACATCTGCAGTCATCGAGTGGCACCTGACACCGGCAAAAACGCCGAGAGCACGTGGAGATACACTAATCCAGGCACTACAAAATTAGGCAGACCCACTAAACTACAACAAGACACTCCCTCACCAGAACAGGGACTGGTCTTCCTGGTGCAGTATTCGGCCATCCCCTCTCCCTCCCCCAAATGACTCCTTGAATTACCAGATTGCCGTTAGTCCCCAGCAGCTGTGCAGCATCTGGCGAAGGTGGCGGTCAGAACTGTAACGACGCAGAGGGTGCTAAGAATCTCCGGACCTGCTAAGAATCTCTGGAAACTGACCCTTGAAACGTTTAAGACCGGACACCTCACGAGTGAAGCTGGCGTAGTAGGACTCTTTGACGAAGTATGAGGCAGTGTTTCGGATATCATTGGCCTTAGTGAGGTTGGAAGAACTGGCCCTGACAGTGCTGACAAATCGCCACGTCTTCATAGAGGACTACGAGATAAGAAGCAGGTCGGAGTATGATTCCTAATCCATGAGGACATAGCGGGCAACATTGACGTATTCAAGAGCATTACTGAGAGGGCAGCACTAGTCGTAATAACGCTGAATAGAAGGTATAGAATAAAGGTAGTACAAACCTACGCTCCCACCCTCAGTCACGACGAAGAAGAAACGGAACAATTTTATGAAGATGTTGAATTAGGGATGCAAGAAGCGCAAATTTAGTGTACTTAGTCATGGGTGATTTCAATGCAAAGGTGGGGGAAAAGCAGGCTGGTGAAAAAGCTATTGGCAGCCATGACGGTGATTATAGGAACACTACTGGAGAGATATTGGTAAAATTCGTGGAAAGGAATAAGCCGCGAATAATGAACACCTTCTTCAGGAAGCGTTGGAAGAAAAGGTAGACCTGGAAAAACCCTAATGATGAAAGAAGAAATGAAAATGAATTCATACTTTCTGCCGATCCCAGCGTAGTGTCGGATGTAGAAGTATTTGGTAGGGTAAAGTGCAGTGATCCTAGATGAGTGAGGGCTAGGATTCACCTCAATTTGAAGAGAAAAAGGGTAAAATTGGTCAAGCAGGAACAGGCCAAACTAGGCGCGGTATGGGGTGAAAGTAAACCAATACAGGTTCGCACTTGCGAACAAATGTGCATCCTTAGAACAGACACATGAAGCTGACATAGAGGCACTGGATGAAACCGTAACTAGGCTGGCTTCAGAAGCAGCAATTAAAGCAGAAATTAATGAGTCAAGGCAACCAGTACGTAAGCGGCCGCAAGTAACAAATGACCTAATAAAGAAACGACAAATAATAAAAGTGTCCAACTCAAGAGATAAGACAAAATTGGCGGGAACTGTGAAAATTGATCAACAAGGCGAAAATGAGCGATATTCCATAATATAGCGTCAGAAAGAGTGAAGAAGCCGTATAAAGTGGGCACAGCCTTATATCTGTGACAAAAACATGGCATAGGACAAACCAAGATGTGTGCACTGAAAGACAAGCAATGTAATATCATCAGCTGTCTCCAAGATATAGTAAAAGCAACGGATGATTTTTATACTGACCTCTGCGGTACCCAGAGGGGTCACGATACCTCCATTAGATTCAGTGATGAACATTACACAGAAACTCCTCCTATAACTAACGATGAGGTCAGAAGGGCCTTGGATGGCATGAAACGAGGGGGGTGGCATGAGAAGATGAATAACAATCCATTGAATCAAAGATGGAGAAGTCATAATGCTTCGAAAACTGGCGACTCTTGATACGAATTGTCCATCGACTGCAAGGGTCCCAGAAAACTGGAAGAATGCGAAGCTTATACTAACCCACAAACAGGGAGACGTTAAATAATTGAAAAAACTATAGCTAGTCCAGCTTACTTCCAGTATTAAATAAAATATTCAACAACATAATTTCCAATAGAATAAACGGAAGACTGGACTTTAGTCAACGAAGGTAACAGGCAGGTTTCAGGAAGGGATACTCTACAACAGATCACGTCCATGTAATATATCAGGTAATCGAGAAATCCGCAGAGCACAATAGGCCTCTCCATATGGCTTTCATAGATTACGAAAAGGAATCTGGTTCTGTAGCGATACCAGCAGTCATAGAGGCATAACTTAATCAAGGAGCACAGGCCACTTACGTAAATATTTTGGAAAATATCTACAGAGATTCTACAGCTGCCTCAATTGTGCACAAGTAGGAAGATACCCACAAAGAAAGGGGTCATACAAGAAGACACATCTCTCCAATGCTATTCACTGCGTGCCTGGAAGCAGTATTGATGCTAATAAACTGGGGAGGCTTAGGAGTAAGGATCGACGGCAAATATCCCAGCAACGCTCGTGTTGCAGACGATATTTTTCCGTTCAGAAACACTGGAGACGAGTTACAACAAATGATTGAGGATCTTCACATGGAGAGTGTAAGGGTGGGGTCGAAGATTAATTTGCAGACGACAAAACTAATCATGAATAGCCAGGCAAGGGAGCAAGACTTGAGGATCGCCAGTTAGCCTCTAGATTATGTAAGGGAGTACGTTTACCTATGTCAATTAATAACAGGGAACCTGACCATGACAAGGAAATTCGGAGAATAAAAATGGGTTCGAGCGCATACGGCAAACTTTGTCAGCTCCTGACTAGAACTTTCCATTATCATTGGAAAGGAAGGTGTACAACCAGTGATGATATATGGGGCCGAAACTTGTAGACTGGAAAAGAAATTTGAGAACAAGGACCACACAAAGAGCGATGGAACGAAGAATGCTAGGCATAACGTTAAGAGACAGAAAGAGACCGGTCTGGATCCGAGAGAAAATGGGAGTAATTGATATTCTGATTGACGTTAGGAGAGAGAAATGGAGTTGGGTAGGTGATGTTGTGCGTAGGTTAGATAACCGATGCACCATTAGGGTTACGGAATTGGTCCCAAGAGAAGGGAAGAACTGTCGAGTACGGCAGAAGACTAAGTGGTACGCTGAAATTTTGAAATTCGCCGGCTCTAGCTGGAATCGGTTGTCGCGGGACAAGTGTAATTAGAGAGCGCAGGGAGGGGTAGTTGTCCTGAAGTGGATATCGAAGAGGCTGATGAGGATGCCGCTCCTGCTGCTGCTGCTGATGATGATGATTGTTATTATTATTAATATGATGTAGAGCACGGGTGAGTTATGGAAATAGCGACCTTTTTCCGACCATATACTTGCCCATGATCCTAGAGGCAACTCCTAAAGAGTTACAGCTGTTTTTTTTTTCTCTGGTATACTAGAGTGCCACCGCAACTTCGTGAAAAACGTTGTCTACATATTGTAGTATACGGGTGGAGCGACCATACTGCACCTAACATAATTTATTTAGCCATACTAGAACGGATAAACAGATTTCGCACAGCGAATGCACTTTGTGACCTCGCACAATACCTATTCGTGGATACACCGCTCGCGCTTCTTGAGTGATCACGTTTCGGAAACATTCAGCAATTAGTATTGCCTAATATAATTTTCTGAACGCGTCAATAGTGTGTAGAGGGGCATATTATACGCTTCCTGAAGAGTTTCTGTTTTCTGCTCTTGGTGTAACACGACTGCGCCAATACAAAGCCGTAGAGCTGTTATTGGGCACTTCCAGAAATAAATGAAATGAAATGAAATATTGGAGCCAATAAAAGTAGCTATGAAATATGTTAACTTGTATTAAGGAAAATATGTACAGTATCTCACTCACAGCCTTATTTGCTTAGGCAGAGAATACGCCTGCAGCCTCAAAGGTGGTGTTCAATCTACGATCTCGGCGTCGTGTTTCCCGGGGTATAATTGATTCAAATGCATGCAATCAGCATAAGTGTAGTCTTCTATATTAGTTTCTGTTACTCGGAAGGGGCCGTCGCTAGAGTGCTGATCTGGACTTCCCCTATACCCTGTATTTTTACCGCCTTCTGTAGACGGACTATTACAGCTTTTAGTAGCAGTAAATTCAAGCTGCTCCTGGAAATAAATATACATTTCGCCTCCTAAATTTAACTCTGGTTTTTCTACGCACCTCAGACTTAATCTCTTCGTCAGCAGCTAGGGTCTGGGCCACTTCCCGCAGGATCTCACCCACATGAACAGCATCGTGAGCGGCACATTCGGCCGCCCTGTCAAATGTTGCGTCAAGGTCAGATTCTTCCTGGGAAATCGTGTGTGCGTCCACTGTAATCGCATACACAGGAGTTTTTGTTAGACGTTTGAGGGTCTCTAACAAATTATTTGTATGAAATATGTGTAGTACATTAAAACTACTGCGTGTGTTGGCAAACGAGGAACATGTAAGCAACCTTTGCTTCACCGATGGTATTCTCGCGTAAAGTAACATGTCAGTTGACTTACTGCAAATTATTGATTACCGCAAGTGGCACTCTCTAATCGTATGGTTCATGAACGTCTTCTTACGAGTTTCAGTATCATATATTATCCTGTGAAGAGAGCAAGATTTTTATATTTGTAGTTTTGTTTCTTACAACTGTCACCGCTTGATTTCGATAAAAAAAATGGACAGAAGGGTAATCAGCGGGAACTCTCAAGTCATACTTGGTAGCGTGCGAATAACCTTGAAAGTGAAAATCAATAATCTGAGCATGCCAACACAGAATAAACTTTGGTATTGTAACCTACAAGATAACAAATGCGTGTAGCTCGTGTAAAAGCTTCTTTGTCGGTATATGATCGCTTCATTTACCATTTCTTAATTTACATAGGTTCATTTATGTACAATGAAATTGATATATTTCAGTTACTTTGTTCATTAGTGGAATAAATATTCTTACGTACCCGTAAAGGCGACGAGCACCACGAGACAAATGGCTGCCGAAAGGTGCCTCATGACGCCTGCGAGAGATGTAAAAAATACTGTAGCTATCTATGGTCTACACGTCTACAGTGTTATAAACCATGGCTATTCCTTCAGCACCATCTTTTCTAGCCCAGAACCTTTAAAATACAGATGTGCGTTTATTTTGAAATAAGATATTATTGACCTAATTTTAAGTGAGATGGCCAATATGTAGCAACCTTCCACCACTGCCTGAAAGGAACTGCTTATTTACTGAGAGGCTTCATTAATCTCAGATTAGTTCACTGAGAACCTAACGCTTATTGCTACCCCCAATTTTATTTTCACGTAGGTTGCCCGCCTCACTAGTATGACATCAAGCAAGCAGCATTGTATAAGAAAGACTGGCACACTCTGTGAAAATATCCTCCCGTATATTCATCTTCATTAGCTAATGATATAGGAAGATGAACTGTATGTCATATAAGTCATATTCCATTGCTTTTTATGTTTGTAAACGCCAGCGGTTCTCACATTACGAAGGCAACTGAAGCACGGTACGTGTAGGTCTACTTACCAAAATCAGGAGCCCCAGGGTATTTCTCAGTTGTATCGAGCGAAATGTGAATAAGCTGCGGGAACGCGGCGGCTTTTATACCTTGGAATCTTGATGATCTGTTCTTTTTGTCCTTTTGGAAGAGATATATTCCTTCCACACGATAAACGGTCGTGGAAATGCACGTTTAGGGACCTAGATACCACAGTTATCTCGAGTGCGGCCGTCAGAGCTTTTGTTCATTGCATAGATTGGCGTGATTCACGAGATCATTTGCATGCAGTGCACTACAATGTCAGATACAGCCTCTAATTGAATAATTGTTCGCCTCAGGTCTAGCTGGATCCCACAATGCTTTGAAGCTTGTTACTATGCAATGCGATCAATGTAGTTGAATGACGTAATTGAGGGGTAATGAAGGTGTAATTGAAGAATAAAAAGAAGTCGCGCGGGAAATTAGGATGCCTCAGTTTGTTGCTGAGCCGGACATGTCGATCCACGGGTTACCTGCAACAAGGCAATCCCCTCTCATTAATGTCCACTTCTTGCGGCTGTGTACTTGTTACGTATGGCTTTCTAATAGCAAGGTTCACAACAACGAGTTGAATTCTCTGCACCTCATCGAAAATTTCACTCAGGCTAGTCAGGCACTGATTTTCTGAGATAAACCTTGAGCAAAGGAAAAGCACTTCAAATATACGTAGTACAACAATGGCAACGGTCTTTTGCGAAAGGATTACGGTCAACCTGGTCTGGCCATAAGAAACGAGGATGACCGAGAACGTACTTATATTCTCCAGCTTTATTTATATTAGTACACTTTAGCAGAATGTAGGGCATTTTCATAAACTCGTCTAGAGTGGATGCGGTCTTTGCTAATATTTCCTCACCTCTTACAGTTCTATATTAGAATATCCAATTGGCTCGTGCGAAGGATGAAAAAGTTCAAAGAGCGATGCAAAGGAAAACTTTAGGCGTAACATTAAGAGACAGGAAAGGAGCTGTGTAGATCAGAGAGCCAATGGGAACAGCCGATATTCAACTTGGTATTAACAGAAGGAACGGAGCTGGGCAAGTCATGTATTGTGCAGGTTAGCTAACCGGTCAACCATTAGGGTCACAGAAAGTGTGCCAAGAGAAGGGTAGTGCAATCGAGGATGGCAGAAAACTAGTTAGTGTGATGAAATTGAGAGATTTGCAGGCGCTAGCTGGAATTCGTTGGGGCCGGACAAGGGCAATTGCAGATCGCAGGCAGAGCCCTTCGTACTGCCGTGGACATTAGAGAGGCTGCTGATAATGATGACATCGGATTTGTTAACTTTTCTGCATGCGTTATGCTACAAACATCTTGACGGTAGTGGCATTGCAATCGGTCCCCTGAGTTACTAAGCAAGGCAATATCATAAGCGAATAGCAAGTTACTACGGCATTCTCCATTAACTGTGGTCCTCAATTCTTCCCAATCCAGGTCTCTGAATACCTCCTATAATAACGCTGTGAATAGCATTGCAGAGATCGTATCTCCCTGCCTGAAGCCTTAATTTATTGGGATTTTGTTGCTTTCTTTATATAGAACTATGGTGGCAGTGGAGCCGCTACAGATAAGTTTCAGTATTTTTACTTACGGCTCATTTACACCCTGATTCCGTAATGTCTCCATGACTGCTGAAGTTTCGACTGAATCAAACGCTTTCTCGTAATCAATGAAAGCTAGATATAAGGGTTGGTTCTATTCCGCATATTTCTCTATTACCTGATGGATAGTCTGAATATGGTCTGTTGTTAGGTAGCCTTTACGGAATCCTGCCTGGTCCTTTGGTTGACAGGAGTCTAAGGTGTTCCTGATTCCATTGGCGATTACCTTAGTAAATATTTGTAGGCAACGGACAGTAAGCAGATCGGTCTATAATTTTTCAAGTCTTTGGCGTCCCCTTTCTTATTGATTAGGATTAGGTTAGCGTTCTTCCAAGATTCCAGTACGCTCGAGGTCATGCGTCATTGCGTGTACAGGGTGGCCAGTATTTTTAGAGCAATCGGATTACCATCCTTCAACAAATCTGCTGTTACCTGATCCTCCCCAGCTGCCTTGCCCCTTTGGATAGCTCTCAAGGCTTTCTTTGCTTCTTCCGGCGTTACTTGTGGGATTTCAAGTGCCTCTAGACTATTCTGTATTGCATTGTCATCGTGTGTGCCACTGGTACTTTATAAATCTCTACGGAACTCCTCAACCACTTGAACTGTCTCATCCATATTAGCAATGTTATTGCCGGCATCGTCTCTTAACGGATGCATCTGATTCTTGCCAATTGCTAGCTTCTTCTTCATAGCTTTTAGGCTTCCGCCGTTCCTGAGAGCATGTTCAATTCTATCCATATTATACTTCCTTATGTCAGCTGGCCTACGCGTGTTGAAAAACTTCGAAAGTTCTGCCAGTTTTATTCTATCTGTAGTGTTAGAGGTTTTCATACATTGGCGTTTCTTGATCAGATCTTTCGCCTCCTGCGATAGCTTACGGGTATCCTGTCTAATGGAGTTACCACCAACTTCTATTGCACACTCCTTAATGACGGCCATAAGATTGTCGTTCATTGTTTTAACACTAAGGTCCTCTTCGTGATTCCGCTTCTGTAGCTTGATCCGGAATTCCTCTATTTTCCCTCTTACCGCCACCTCATTGATAAGCTTCCTATGTGCCAGTTTCTTCCGTTCCCTCCTCAAGTCTAGGTTAATTCGTGTTCTTACCGTACTATTGTCACTGCAGCGCACCTTACCGAGCACATCCACATCTTGTATGATGCCAGGGTTAGCTCAGAGTATAGAGTCTATTTCATTTCTAGTCTCGCCATTCGGGCTCCTCCACGTCCACTTTCGGCTATCCCGCTTGCGGAATAAGGTATTCATTATCCGCATATTATTCTGTTCTTCAAACTCTACTAATAATTCTCCCCTGCTATACCTAGAAGCCTATGCTATATTTCCCCACTGAGTTGTCTTCAGCCTGCTTCTTGCCTACCTTGGCATTGAAGTCGCCCGTCAGTATACTGTATTTTGTTTTGACTTTGCCCATCGGTGATTCCACGTCTTCATAGAAGCTTTCGACTTCGTGGTCATCATGACTGGATGTAGGGGCGTAGACCTGTACGACCTTCAATTTGTACTTCTTAATATGTTTGACAACAATACCTGCCACCCTCTCGTTGATGCTATAGAATTCCTGTATGCTACCAGCTATATTCTTATTAATCAGGAATCCGACTCCTAGTTCTCGTCTTTCCGCTAAGCCCCGGTAGCACAGGACGTGCTCGCTTTTTAACACTGTATATGCTTCATTTGTCCTCCTAACTTCACTGAGCCCTCTTATATCCCATTTACTGCCCTCTAATTCCTCCAATAGCACTGCTGGACTCGCCTCACTCGATAACGTTCTAGCGTTAAACTTTGCCAGGTTCGTATTCGAATGGCGGCCTGTCCGGATCCAGGGATTCTTAGCAACCCCTGCTGTGTCACAGGTCTGACCACAGCTGTGGTCAGTTGCTTCGCAGCTGCTGGGGACTGAGGGCCGGGATTTCATTGTTGTAATCATATAGGAGGTTGTGACCAATCCTGCTCTGGTGCGGGAGTGCGTTACCGGTTTCTTGCCACCGGGATAATGCCGCCCTAGAGGCCTGTTTATGCAATTGTATCAACTCGCGTATTTTTTTACTTTTGATCCGGTGGAAAATTGCGCGGCACAGGTATTGGAACCACGGTCCGGTTGCACGCGAGGCGGATCCTCTACCTATACGCCACTGTTGCACCCTGCTCAAGCTGTCCTAACTATCAACTAAACTATTACATGCTCAAACTATCCTAAAAAAATGAACTGTCTATTTTACTCGGATAACAAACGATGTCGAATGTCGTGTATGCTTCGACGCGGATAGGGCAAATAGTGGATCAATTATTTAACTCTTTGTTATAGACGCGATAGACAAAAATATAACAGGTGGCATAATTAAAGTAGATAATTATGATGACTTCAAGGGTATTGATTGCTGAATTCATGTAAAATTGCTTAAACAATGCGTGTCAGACATTAGAATTTGACATATTTCCCCACGTACTCTCGCGGCATTCAGAAAGTAAATATCGTCCAATAAATGAGGCGAGGTATAATTTTTCACAGGACGTAACGAAGTTTATAATTATAAATAATTAATAAATACAAGAAATTTCGTTCCCTATATCATCAACACTCCTAACTTAAAAAAATGCGGAAGTCTAAACGTGCCAGACGCCAAGGATGGCATCTGCATTTCTGAACATAGTGGCATATACAAGGAAAAAAGCACTCTGAATTGGTAAAAAAAGATAGAATAATAAATATCAAAAAAGGAAATTCCTTGCAGTCATCATCGAGCGTCGTCGCAACTTGTCATGCACAAAGAAGATGTTTGATCGTTGTTGCCACCATGAAATAATCTATCAAGATAATACCTGCGAAGGAGATTGACAACAGACAAGTCAATCCCAAACTATTTACCCTTAACCAGAGGCGCTGTGCGGTTGTCTACGTCATGTCTTCCTGAAATCGCAGTACATGTCATAAATCTGCTTCTTCTTAAATACCGGCACGGAGATCTACGCCACAAAACTTCCGAGATTTGTAATAATGAAGTGGCCAGCCAAAAATCTTTGCTGTTTCAGAATAAATTAGATCTTTCCTGTAAAAACAATGTTACGAATTAGCCGAAAAATCTCCGAGCTACCATAAGGGAGAGAAATGGGGAAATAATTCGAGTCATTAATTTTACTGCCGTACATAAATAAAGAAATCATGCGCAAATTTATATGTGTGAAGAGATGTCATGTCTTGTTTGTTGCGATAGTCATGTTGGAGTTGCATGGGGAGAGTATTGCAGCAGTGCGGCCCCGAGTTTTGATAGAATTCCCATGATTATATTAATTGGGACATTATACAAAAACAGTGAAAATGTACTTTCGTGCGAACATGAAAATTAATAATTCCCATGTTCATTATCTATAATAAGAAATTGGATACATGAGGTCATTGTGATGCTCATTATTGATGAGCCTGAAAATTAATCAAAAGCGTGTGAACAAGCTTAAGAAGAACACATATTGGCGAGAATAATCAATGCGACATAAGAGATGAAACTCGCTTCCATGTTAGTAATATCAATTACCCGTAGAAAAACAAACGAACTTAGCAAAATAACAAAAATAGTGACAGCTGATTAGAAAAATAAGATAAGTCGGTTTATTTCCCAGCGTAATATTTCTTGTTGCACTCGAAGAACGCCTGAGCTTTGGGTGGTGATTTTAATTCTAAAGCCAATGAATTACCTATTGTAAGCTAGAGAAGACGATTGTGAAGTTGCCGTAATTTGTACTTACGGCAGCCAAAAGATAATTGCGCAGCAATAACCAGGCAGCGCGCTTATTATTGATGTGTTGGGAATCAGTAAATTAGATGTACATGCCGTGTGTGATGAGTCTATAAGCACGTATGAATAAGTGCTGACGGAATATTTCTCGTAACTGGAGAATGTTAGGTTTAAGAAAAACTGA
This sequence comes from Dermacentor variabilis, assembly GCF_050947875.1. NCBI lineage: Eukaryota > Metazoa > Arthropoda > Arachnida > Ixodida > Ixodidae > Dermacentor > Dermacentor variabilis. The sequence continues at coordinate 162,622,097 of NC_134569.1, read as the reverse complement.
CGTGCAGGGCAAATCAAATGGGCTGAAAGTCATTAGTCTGATAGCTATGACCTGAAGTTGCTGCATGCGTTCAGAGGAAGTATTCTGTAGGAGTCCACCTAGTGGACGTGCCCAATTCGTATGCTGCTGAAGTACTGATGGGCTGTGACGCCTCGCTGCTGCCCACGCGCAGCGCAGCCCAGCCCAGCCAATGAGAATATGAAGAGAAGTCCTTTATTAGTGCCTTCGTTACATGGGAGAACTTCCCTACTGGTTGCCTTGGTGCTTTGCCTCACACGTCAATTGCTGCCTCGGAAATTAGCCTACTTACGGTGTCATTTATTACCTCTATGTCACTTCAACTCTCTGTTCTAATGCTGCATATTTCTTTGCAAGTACCAGTCTGAATTTTTCTGCTCCTGCACCTACTGCGTCTAGGTTAGCTTGTTTGTTATTGACCAATTTTACTCTTTCTCTCTTAAATTGAGGTGAATCAAAGCCTTCATGAACCTATGATCACTGAAAGACCCCCCCACCTTTGCCCTGCCTCACACTTCTATATCCTGCACTATACTGGTATCGGCAGAAAGCATGAAATCAATTTCATTTATCATTTCAGCATGAGGGCTATTCCATGTGCTGTTTCTGCTGCTACGCTTCCTGAAGAAGGTATTTATTATTCGCAGCATATTCCTTTCTGCGAATTCTACTACCATCTCTTCTCTAGCGTTCCTAGAAACCATGCCATAGTTGTCAATTGCTTCTTCATTGGCCTGCCTTTTCCTCACTTTTGCACTGAAGACGCCCATTACTATAGTATACTGTTCGCATTTTTCTCATCGTTAACTCAACATCTTCATGAAACTGAACTACTTCATATCAAGCGTGAGTGGATCTTGCAGCGTAGGCTAGTATTACCTTTATTCTATACCTCGTATTAGATTTTTATTACGACTTTGCTACCTCCTCATTAATGCTGTAGCATTCGTCAGTGTTGCCCGCTATGTGCCTATGGATTAGGAATCCTACCCCGTATTGCTTCTTATCTGGGAGACCTCAATAGCAGAGGACATGGTCATTATTTAGCAGTGTAGAAGGCACGGCAGTTCTTCTAGTCTCACTAAGGCCGATGGTATCCCAAACAATGTCTGATAGTTCCTCCGAGAGTCCTGCTAAGCTAGCGCCACTCGAAAGAGTTCGGGTGTTAAAGGTTGAGAGGGTCAGTTTCCATTGGCAGCCTGTCGGGACCCGGAAATTCTTAACACTATCTGGTGCGTTACAGGTCTGAAGAGCACCGACTTTTGGGCTAGTTGGCTACGCATAGCAGATCACGGTCAAGCGGGCACGAACGTGGACAAAATGAGTAGCAGACAACACAAGCGCTTACTTAGTGCTGGTGTTGTCGCCTCCTCACTTTGTCCTTCTTTGTGCGTGCTTGACCGTGATCTGTTACAGATCTGACCACCACCTTTGTCACGTGCTCCGCAGCTGCTGGGGAGTGAGGGTCGTGGGGTAATTGTAGGAATCATGAGGGCGGTAGCTGTCAATAAGGGGGCACAAATACCGCCGCAACGTTTTGGAATTGTGGATGGGATGTCATGAGGGCTGCAGGCCTTTTAGGGCTTTAATCGTCTAAGCAATGGCGACTACGCTTTTCGTCAAAGAACGTAGCATCGATGTAGGAATCTTGGTCTGCTGCTGAGTGAAACCTGCGTTCACACTTGAAACAGAGTTTATAAGGATAATGAACTTCCAATAGCAACAATGTATAAAAATATTATTATTGTTAGAGCAGAAAAGTTCAGATTATTTTGGTGCATTGGAAATAAACCTAGGAAGGAAGCCAGAAGGCGGTACGACACCAGGCAATGGCCTGCGCTTTCTGCAGGATAAAAAATGTAATGGTGAATGAACAAAGGGTTGACACCTTATGCCTGTTCTGCATTAGAGTGCACTAGAATTCTAGGGAAAACACGGGGAAGGCGGGAGATGGAAATTCAAGACGATGAGTAAAACGAGAAGAAGGTGGAGTTGTCTTCTTCAAGGCCTTCAAGGAATTTCTTCGTCCTTAACGAAGACAAGTCAACTTGTCGAAACGTTGGCTCCTTCTCTCACATTGTGCTCGTTTTGCTCATAGTCCACTGGAATATGGCACGTAGGACCGATGGAAGAAAAAATAACTAAGCTATACATTGACATACGAAAAGGACCTGAAAGTCAAACGTGAACTGGTATGTGATGTTTTTGGGTGAATGCAACTAGTCAATAAACGCACACGTGCTACCTGAGGGCATCAATGTTGCCGGATTGAAGACCAATACACGAGAAGAAATGGGGTGAACCGAGGGGCCCGATTTTTATTAATAATATCATAAGAAGCCAGCAAACAAGAAGCAATGACATGTGGGAAATTACTTGTACTTGCTAATTGAATGAGAGAAATGATATAGTAATGTAAATGAAAGTGGATGAAAAAACAGCTTGCCGCTGTCAAGGAACCATCCCACGTCTGCGCATTACGCTTCCGATGCCCTACCAATCTAGCTACCGCGGCCCCGTTTTCCAATTAAAATAACTGGTCATGCAATGATGTTTTCCCAATGACTGGACAGCCTCTCGGTGATGTGGCCTTTCTACTCAGTCTTGATAGGAGGAAGCGTATGAAGCTCGATATCAAGGACAGCGCAAAGAGCGATGGAAGGAAGAATGCTAGCCATAACGTTAAGGAGGCAGAAAGAGAACGGTTTGGATCAAAACGGGTTTAGCCGATATGCTAATTGACATGGAGAAAAATTGGAGCTGGGCAGGTCATGTAATGCGTAGACTAGATAAACGATGGGCCATTATGGTAACCTAATGGGTGCCAAGAGAAGTCGCGGATGGCAGAAGACTAGGTGGGGCAATGAAATTAGCAAATTTGCGGGCGCTTTTTGAAATCGGTTGGCACAGGACAGGGGTAATTGGAGATCGTAGGGAGAGGTTTTGTCCTGCAGTGGACACAATATAGGCTGGTGACGATAATAATAAACATCGACTTGGAGCAATGCACCTTGATTCACATATTTTATATTATTATTATTATTATTATTATTATTATTATTATTATTATTATTATTATTATTATTATTATTATTATTATTATTATTATTATTATTATTATTATTATTATTGGCGAAGCGCTTGAAGGCGGCTTCGCCTCCAGCGTGGGTCGGCCCGTTATTCAACAACATCCGAGAGCGGACCACGATCGCCAAGGTTCATTTTTAACGTTGTTTATGTCTTTGTTTCTCTTTTTTTGACGGAAAAAAAGGAAAACTACAAGGAACCCAGCCATATACAGCTTCGCTTTAAAACTCTGTACTCACTGAGCTCTATTCCGCCATATGCATAGCGTATATGTACAATTAGCATGTCTTTATACGCTGGATACGTAGCCATAGAGGCATCGAAGGCAGCATGCTAGCGAAACAGATTGCCAAATCAATTTCATCGCAAGCTAAAATCAAGCTCTAATAACAATCTACTCGCGCTATCAAAAATATTCGTACCCACTTATCTTAGACAAGGTTATTAGATTATGTTTTATGATAGGGATAGAGCGACACATTTAGCTGACGAATATTTAGAATTTCCTTCAAAGCATTATCTCTACAGCTGTAATAATAGCGCTAGGTCTGCAGTTCTACAAATCTAAAATCGATGAAGACTCGCGTAAATTCTGCGTCTAAGATGTCAGCAACAGCACAACGCTAATTAACATTGGCCAAATAATGATGACGTCATTTCTATCTGTGCTAGAGCAGCGTTCGAGCATCAATATTCATTCTGGGGAGATGCACCATATCCGCCAGTGATGAAGCAGGCAATGGCCTCTAATTTAATGGAAATATGTTCTATGTTAACACATGCGCTTAGTGCAGAACCTATGAGGTACGACATGAGGTGGAATCTCTTTTACGCAAAGCGTGACACGACGCAAAAGCAGCTTGGGAAGAACAACCACAGTAGGGCAGCTGTGAAATGAAGAGGCTAAAGACGGCGACCAATTTTGAGAATTTTCAGACCGCAGAAGAAAAGCATAGGCAATGTTATCTGCGGTGGCGACACCAATAATGACATCGCTAGTGTAGAATATTTCAGTTGGCATCGAAAGGAAGGGGAGAGGTAAAATAAAAGAGTACGCTGCGATTAATGAGTATATTCACATATGTGTAGGCATCTACATCGTGGCGTCAAGAGGCGTAAGCGCACGTCTGAAGCTGTGGAATGAAGTAGCATTTCCGGGTCTTCTGAGATGTATGGCAGGAAATATTGTGGTACCCCCCAGTGTAGCACGAAAGTACACTAGAAACCCATACGGGGTTCTGTGAAAGATTGTTTCGAGGTTGAAAAAAAATTGTCCTGCTGTGCGATTCGAAAGCACTGCAAATGTCTCTCCGGGGCAGTTTCCTCAGCTGAGAAGCTATGTGTCTCAAAAAGCAGTATGGGTTTCTTTGATGGCTGATTCTTTGATGATAGTTATGATGATGATGATTATTATTATTATTATATATTAGCATCTCTGATTAAAGGTGGCGGTGACGCATAGTCAGCTAGCCTACTTGAGCTAATGGAGTATGCTGTACACACTTTTCATCCTAGAAATTAGTATGCATCTCCTTATTCTATTTTTCTATTTACTTTACCTGTAAACTTCGCTATCCACTTTGTACAGCTACCTATGCCTGTGACGGGTCCTGTCGTATCAATTTCGTCCCCGCTTTTTTTTCCACCAATACTCAACGTTCTCATTTGTTTTGCTCATCGAGATTGCTGACTCATTGATGATTTTGTGAACTTTAAATCCAAGTGCTTTTGGGAAGTCTTCGTTACCTGCTGGTCTCACTGGGTGAGTACATTCGCATTGAATTACTATGTGCTAAGTGGCTCCCGGACTTTCTCTGAAGCAGACACATGCCTTACCTCGTTGCGGTTATCTACTATCGTATGTTTTCGTACTTAGGTGACCAGCTAGAGACTCAAATAGCAACGCAGTTCCCTTTGTGCGTTTCTACAGATTTTCCCTTTTAATTTTTTTCTTCCCGTTCATGCCAACCTTCGTGCGCTTTTTGGTTTCCATTCTTCAAATCGGATTGACTACCAGTTTCTTTCGCTTTCCTTTTGATGACTCTCCTGTACGTTGTTGCCTGCTTTCCTGACCTCTTCCTCCATTCTGTGTCCACGGTTTTCAGCTACAGCTACAGTTTAGCCGCCCGTTTATTTTAAGCTTTCTTCCTGAGTTTTTTTTCAAAACTAATTTTGTGGCTGGCCGTTTCTGGCCAGTGCACATGCTCGATATCATTTCTACGCCAAGGCTAAATGAATTAGGCAATCGCTGCGAAAAGGTAGCAAAAAATTGTGTGCGTTTCTGAGTTGTCTGCCACAGTTAAAGCTATCTTACCAATAAAAGAATCCTGGAGGCATAAAACTAGTGCGATAAATTGGGGATGGCATTGTAAACCAGTTGATTGATCCACTTCTAGTTTGTAGCTTGCTTAAATTCAATACAGCGCGTCATAAGCCACCCTGTAGGAACAGCCAAATTGTTCTTCGGCAAAAGACGATAATTAGGATTTGAAATAAATGGACCATAATATTTTTTCTGGCTTAGCGAAGCAAAAATACCGCGCGCAAGAATATGCTCGGTAGCGTGTTGCGAGTGAAAACACAAAAATTCCTCATTTAATCTCCCCCTTGCTGACATGACACTCTCTTCAGCAAATGCTTGCTGGCACGAATCAATATTATACCGCAACAGTTTACTGTCACATTCGTCACTCTTTCGTTTTCATGACACAATGTTTGATTTAGTTAAGTTCAAATGTTCATGCAACAACTGCTTTGTTTCCTATAGGTCAAGTTTGAGCTCACGGGGATATATTACTTCGAAGCTGTAGAAATCTACGACACCAAATACAATCGGACATTTCAGAACGATAATATTTGTAGACCCTCTACTAAACTAACAATTCCTGGTATTTGAGCGCATTTTTCACAACGAGTAATCAGTACATGTTGTGGTAAGAAGTGTACAAAAAAGTTTGAAAAGACACACAATTGTTCTTCGGCTAGGCTAAATTTATTGACTGTACTTGGTACACTGTAGGACAAGATCTGGAAGACGTCATTTCTCCGCCGCCAAGCAACAAGCCACTGTTTGCTGTCTCGTGGAGTGAGATGACATATAGTTTTGAATTTTGCGGGAGATCGTCGGTAACCTGTCTCATTGTGGATTTCAACCTTAAGAGATTGTCATAATGAATACTGGCCGAGGTAAGTCAACTTACAACTCTGTATTTTCTGTAGAAATTGTAGTTTTCACCTTTATAACATAAATTAGTGATGGCCCCTAACATATTCTTTTGCAAGACCATAAGTTATATCTCTGATCTTTAGGTCTCAATGCTCCAGGATGAATTTCTTGCACGTAGTGCGATTCAATGAGTGCGTTCTATAGAGTAGGTTTCTGTCCAATCAGTTGAAAAGTAAGACATTTTCTAAGAATTTCTACAGCTTTTCATAATTTGAACTGTAGGTTTTTGATGTGATGAATGCATAACACCTGTTCGCGTAATAACACGCATCAGGTTTTAGTAAAAGTGTAGAAACCAATTTGAGCATTATTGAGAAGATACGAAGAAGATAGAGGGAATGCTGTCTGTCTGGAGCGAGAAAGCATCGCCTGACTCATAGAGCACTTTATCGGTGAGCAGATATTAATTAAACACGAGTGCAGTCTTCCTGAAGATATGCCTCGAGTGGTCAGTCACCCAACAATTTTTCGTGTATTCGCGGGCTTCTTTCACGCTCGGAAAAACGCTTTCATGTAGCACGTATAGAGCAATAGAAAGTCGCATATGAAGCTTTTTCTGTTGATCTACATTATTCACATTGACACTTTTCATCTAAATATAATATCTGAGTAGTTGAGCAATTAATAAAGGCAAATGATGTATACAGGTGAAATGCGGAAAATAATCTCAGTATTCTCAAGCGACGACAAACATTACCCTGGTTTTCCCCGGCGACATGGCTCTTGCACATTTTAGGTCCCTAAAATTGATTGCTTGGTAAATATAGTAATATTTTAATAAGAATTTTATAACCATGATTGATGTTATTGTGATCATTGAGGCATTGAATTACTATTATTCAGTCATAGGACAAGGGGACGCTAACGTGCCAACGGACTTTTTAAGTCGTTTTCGTATTTGCTCCAAGAAACATGCAGATGTTATCAGTCTGATGAACTCTTTCTGTCGACTGCTGCAAGCAATCTCTGATTTTACCACTGTTCATTTCTCCACTGCATAGAAATCGTCACCTGGCAGCACTAGAAAATTTCTCAGCTCAGCATTCTCTGAGAAAAATCTCATCAGGCAATGCCGCAGGCGCCTTAGACAAACTTTGTCCTGCTGCCAAAATGGAATCTAGGCCACCAATAACAATGCTTATAATAATCGTTGTACATCTGCCGCCCAACCGCCGCTACGCCGATTGGAATAGATTAGCCGTGCGACACGGGGACTTCCTATGGAGGATGAAACTTCCGGAGCGTCAACAAAGAAGAAACACCGTTCTAAGAATTCATCGTCAAATAACGTACTGGTTCTTGGAGACGCCACGGTAAGTGATACCGAAACGAAAGCCCTTGCTTTCGGTATTAGGCACTGTTTTAAGTATAACCTAAAACCTGTTGATATTTTAAGCATGCCACGCTGCATAACCAGGTTCGTCCAGGAAGAAGAACGCTCGCGCTGTATTTCAGATTGCATTGCTAGCATTAAACAATCCGTCTCATTTTAAGACGTCTGACCCTGTCCGACCGATAGTTACCTTGTGAAGTATAAACTTAGAACAGTAATATCTTACAATGAAGGTTATTTCGTAATTATGTCAGATGACATGTTTTCAGAAAAAGCGATTTCAGCCATAGAAAAGAGTTTACAGCCAGTAAAACTCAAGCCTTCGGCAGTTAAGCAACGTGCGGTTGACTTTCTGTGAAGTCATAATCTTGATAGGGTTGTCTCTGACGTCAAGAAAGCAAAATCCCTCACCTTAGAACTGTTTTTCGCGGCGAAGACCCATAAGCAAGAAATTCCTTTTCGTGATAAAGTGTCAGAGAAAGGGACGTGGCAGGTCTGTGTTGCTAGTTACCTAAAGAACTGCTTAGTTTCACTAGTTTTTTCAGACCCCTTTTTCTTGCGTAATTCTCAGGCGCTAGTTAACTATTTTAGAGAAGAAAATTCTGGTGATTGTAAAGCTTTTAGTAAAGATATCGAAGACCTGTATTATTACTTGCTGCATGAGGAGTTGCTAAATTACGTAAATGAGCCCATTAAAGAACAAGTGCAGGAGTCGGCTTTTATTGACAGATGCGGTGTTTCCACGGGACCTTTTCTAGAAATTCTTTCAGTGTACTTGAAGACGACGCTGATTGGGTGGAGAGATGGCGTTTTTCTGCAGAAATCAGGCATTTGTATTGGCTCGAAGGTTACCCCTATTCTTAGCTATACTTACCTGAGTAAGGTTGACAGCGGCTTAGAGAAAGCCTTAGGTGATAGCGTTATCGAGATATTTCGTTGCGTTGATGATTACCTGATTTTCTGCAATAGGGAAGAATTCGATTCCGCTGCTACTGCAGTAAGTGAGAAATGTAAACTGTATGGAGGAGCATTAAAGTCTACCAAGGAATTTCCTCAGCGACTCGTAATTAATGTTCTTGACATTTCCTTGGTATTCGAACAAAATCACGTTTGTTGGCAGTACTCCCCAAGATCTTCGAAGCCGTTGCTAAACTTTCAATCCAAGCATTCCAATGCAGTAAAAAACGGCATTGCCATGTCGTGTCTTAAGTCTTGTCTCACCAGATCGTGCATGCACAAAATGAGCGCCAGTTTTAGTGCGCAGGTCCGGCGCCTATTAGAAGCAGGTTATCCTAGTGTAACAGTGGCCACTGTGGCTGAGCGCCTAAAGAAGTCGGTTGCGAGGGGGACGGGCGTGATTACAGCAAGCAGTAATAGCAAAAAAGAGTAGTGGCTATTCCGTACATTCATTCAGTGTCGCACAGGCTTAAAAACGTTGCAAGTAGATATGCGAATACGAATACGATTTATTCCATGTTTGTTCGAAACATGGCAAGATGGGAGAAAAAGCTGCTGAACAGCAGCTTGACAAGCTTCCACCCCCTTTGTTTACATAGGCAACAGCAGCTCATACAATATACATATACAGATATTATCATATACAGATATTGTACAGATATTACACATTATATACATATATTACAGATGCAGATTACAGATATATACAGATATTATACAGGTATTATCAGCATACATGCACACACACACACACACACACACACACACACACACACGTTTCGATGGATATATTATACATAACTAAAATGGTGAAAGACAATTTCCGTAAAATATATACAAGTACGAAACGTAGCGCAAGTTTACATGATTGAAAATACTTCAAAGATTTGAAAGAACAGCAGTTAGAAAATCAAACAGAAGAATTAACGAGTACCCAGAGCATACAGTTTAAACCTGAGAACTTTCCATAAAAGGTAGTGCATAGGTAGTACATTTGTAGCATTTGAAAAAGAAAAAAAAAGACGTTAACATGACGAATATGACGGTAATGTTGCTTTCACTGCTCCCGATAAGCTAGGTAAGATATGCGCTCTGTACAGAGGACAAAGGAGCAGGTAAAAGAAAAAAACAACAGATATTTGCCCAGTGAAGCACAATAAGAAGAACAGTTTTACTGACTGTCGTATGGGAGTGCTTTGTAAGATTCCCCTTAGCTGTGGCCAGTTCTACGTAGGGCAAACTGGACGGTGTATCAATCAGAAACTAATGGAACATACAAGGTCGTTAACTGGTGGATTGCCTTCTAATCTTTCCCTACGTTGCCAAGATTGTAACTGCACGCCAGAGTTAGATGAATGCGCGATATTGTACAGGCATAAAAATGAAGATACGCGTGTTATGGTAGAGGCATGGCATATCTATAAATGTGGAAGTGCGTGCGTGAGTCAGCCTTCGATTACGTTACATAAGAAAGAGATCAAGTGCCTTAACAGTTATCTCTCACGTAGACCGGCACATGTACCCGACTGACATGTGGGGATACCATTCCTGAGCATGCGCAGATGAGTTTTGTGTCTTCTTTCTTTTTTCGCCTCAGTGCTCCCTTCAGTTTATAGTCGGCGTTCGTGTTTTCCAGGCCTCTACTCTCGTGTCCTGTCTGCACACCTCACCTATTTTTTGCATAATGAATCCTTACCAACCAGCTCAGCTTTCTGTCGTTGAAACCGTATGTTAACTGAGCATTTTTACTGTGCTGTTACTCATTCTGTAGTTATTTATGCACTTATTTCTTGTTTTTCTTTCCTTCAATTTTATTACAATTCTTCTGGTTGTAGTTCTATTGAAATTCTGATTTTTTATTTATTAGAGGGTAAATAAGGTTATTTATTGATTGATTTTATTCATTAAAACCATTCTTCCGCTAATGAAAGCCATACTTCCCGCGCGATTTTATTGCCACTGAATGACTGAGCGTTCGGACAATGGACGCTATTATCATATGTGCTGTGGCCTATAACAGCACTCTAATAGTTTTAATAGACGATAGGACTCAGTGGCCACCTTTGAACGCATGGTGATCTCTGTTATGACGTGCGGTTTGCAGTATTTCTTGTAAGTTGCTCTTACCCTTTCCGTTTCTCTGCACTTCCGTCTCCTCCACCGTAGCGCAGCTAACCATGTGCAACCTCGTTAGCCATCCTGCATTTCAATTTCTTCCTGTGTTTTTGGTTTCCAGAAATGTGTCACAGCAATTATGAGTTAAAAAGAAAGGCCACACCAAAAATTCTGTATGAGTTACGCATTTGACCTTATTTATTTTCATTACAAATGTATGTTTTCCAAAGCCTTGCCCATCTTCATATATCGCTGGGCGGTTCGCATGATGACATCGATAAACATCTTGATAAAGCTCCCACGACTGTCAGAATCTTCCAGGGCATAGCCACTCATAGTCCTGGTTACCAAAATGGATATGATCTCGGCTACTGTGTGTTTCAGCTTCTGCTTGGCGTCCTTAGCGGCTCTCTTGATGTGGCCTTTGGCCTCTTTGTAGGCGCCTTTTACGCTTTGCTTCACATTTCGAGTGGCATTTTTCAAAGCGTCCTTTGTTTTCCCCCACAGAGCGCGAAGAAAGTACTCATCGCTCTGCAAAAATGAATGCACGTAGGTAACAACGGTTAAAAACAGAGAATCGCTGTGCAAATATAAGTTCAAATTATTTCTGCCCCTCTCTTCACATATATGTATACAACCACGAGTTCCTATGCTTAGCACGTGAGAGTATAAGCGCTTGGATTGCGTGTGAAATGTTTGCTTACATAAATCTACAAATCTAGAAGCTTTTTACTAACTGTCCACTGTTGCTGCAAAAAAACACTGTATTATTATTATTATTATTATTATTATTATTATTAGTATTATTATTATTATTATTATTATTATTATTATTATTATTATTATTATTATTATTATTATTATTATTATTATTATTATTATTATTATTATTATTATTATTATTATTATTATTATTATTATTATTATTATTATTATTATTATTATTATAGGCGGCGATAAAACAACATGCCGTGGTACGTTTAGGATCTCGCATATTAATCTAATACTCTGTTTAGGACCCTATCAAAGGCATTACTTCCGCTCATTTGGTTGCTCAAATCACTTGGAGCGCCGAGCATGCGCTGTAGGAGGCGTTGCACGCATTGATCTCAGTGTAGAAACTGCAAGATAGAAACAAAATGATGTATGCCTGAACCATGCGAGTGGAAATGAGGGAACAGCTTCGAGTATCCAAGGAAGGAAATAGAGAGGCGAATGCACCAAAATTGAACATATTGTTACCTTTCTCTCCAGTCATCATTATTTCATCAGAGAGTTTACCCACATGTCCTTAGAACATCCCTCTCACATTTCTGGAAAACCATGTGAGCAGTCGGAACAAACGGAACTGACGGAACGAACTGTCGGAATTTGCGGAATGAACAGCGCAGGTCTTTGACTTGTTACCCACTAGTAAGCCAACATGACACCATAGACACGCGCTTCCTTAGTTTGTATGGTG